>NC_054070.1:4258803-4558803 GCF_017639655.2 Falco naumanni
AAAAATGTTGCCTTCAAACTGCTGAGGAAATTCAAATTTGTTCACGCTTCAGTCAGGATTTCCAAATAAAAACTAGATAAGAGATCTTGATATAAGACCACACAAGAACAGTCTCTTTCCCCCACAACAAATGTACAAATGCAAATCTAACACTGTATTAGGTCTATAATCAGAAGTATTTCATCAAGAATAGTAGAGATGCATATTTGCATCTGAACAATGATATAAAGCCAATGTTTTCATTTAAGAGATCAACTAAATTCTTGGCGGGTTGCTGGTGTTTAAGTAAAGGTTGGAACAAAAATGCAGGTATTCCACTGGCAGCAGTGAGTTCTAGCAAGCCCCTGTACCAGGCCAAGCATGTAGAGCCATACTATCATCAGTAAAATTGGCTTTTGATATAACCACACCATCAAAGGTTTCATGGTGCAGCTACAGCCCCACATTCCACCTCGACATTCATATCCTCACAGGTAAAGCCTAAAAACTTACCAATTGCACTGTTGGGTTTTTTGTTGGTTTTTTTTTTTTTTTTTTTTTTTTGCACTGTTCTGACTTCGCATGTCCCTATATTTGCCTTCTATATATGCTTTTCCCACAGATCTTTGAAAAATAATGTACAACTATTTGAAGACTGGAAGAATACCATACCATAGGATGACTAGTACCAGCAACACTTTAAATACAGTAAGCGCAGAAAAGCCAAGGACGTTGAGATGATGAGCCTGCCCACACACTGGTACCATCCTTCAGCCAACATGTGGTAACCTCCCTGTGTCTGAGCCGAGGAGGAGTATTGGAAACCCAAATTCTTCCTGACATGCACTTGGAGAGCTGCTTTTGAAAAGCAGGTCAAAAATCTGTTAACAGAAGATATCTGCATGGGGTTTTTTGGTTGTTGTTTGTTTAATGGCAGTTCTGCAAACACCTGCAAGGTTAAAAATCAGGACCAGGAGTACTAGCATCACCCACTGTGGGAAATGCATCATGTGTGAGTGAATCCGGTTGATTTGAATCTCTTATGTTAAATGCCGTATGTCCTGATGTCTCACCTAAGTGTGCTTCAAGTATTTCTCTGAACAGTACCTATACTCCAGCACTAATACCAAGTGTAAATAGGCATGCTTTCCTCCACAGATCCGAGTTTTACTTAAAGTAGCATCCTATCATCTTTGCTAGAAAGCAAAAATTAAACACTCTCACAGAGTAAAAGCAATTAAAAGCAACTATTAGCTAAAACATGTCTTTAGGCTCCCAATCAAGTACATCCACTTCTGGGCAATACAGGTGGTTCATTTGATATAAAGAATTTAAATAGCCCACCCACAGGGATAAACATGCATTTATAAGGCAATTTTAATTTTGTTAAAAGCCAATATTCTGTCTGTTCTCCAAGACCAATAAAACAATTGCACAAAAATGTTGGAAACGTTTTCCTTGCTATGCTCAAAAATTTCAGATTTCTGATGTTAAAATCTAACGCCACTGGCTAATCACTACTTCACCTTGGCTTCCCTCACTCATACATACAGAAGTGCCCTACATTTTACACAATACAGAAAGAGGTTTTACAGCAAATTCCTATAGTACTTTCAGAGATAAACATAAATATTTTAATGCAAAATGTCATCTTTAGACTACTAGTTAAACCATGATACAGCTAAAGATTCTTCTAAGCACATGAAAAAAAATGAGGACCTCCAGAAAAGATCTGCCTACCTCAAATTAGTGGTTTTTAAGACCTTTTTCCACCAGAAAGCTAGATCAAAAAAGGCTAGGGTTCACAACAATAAAAATTTCTTTCCTACACACAATGGAAACCATCATTATCTGACACATTTCAATTAAATATCACACCTACTAGACTTATAAAAATTCAGCTTTCTAAACAACAGCTAAAAGGATAATTTAGCGAAATATTACGTGTAAATTGCTGGAATATACATGAAGTCTTCCAAACTAAGGATCCCTTCACAGCCATCTCTGTTGAAATATGGATTTTTAAATCCAGCACCACTAGCTACTTCAAATCAAACGAATTCACTTTCTCACAGAATTAAAGGAGCTCCAAGCCTTACTCTGCAGCCTCTCACCTTCAAAAGCTGGTATACTCTCCAGTTAAAAAAAAAAAAAGTCCTCTTCCTTGCCACAATACAATTTCCATGCCAGCAACAGAGGAATCCGATGACTTTTATGAAATAAGCCTTAACTGGGTGTCAACAAAAACTAAAATGCACATTCTGTACTGTTTCCTCTGCTCTTACATTCACACCACTCCATACTGCTGCAAACCAGTAAAGGCTAGGCTGACACAAACTTTTGTTTTGCAAGTGTTTTTGGAAAGTCCAATCTGTCCTGGTACCATCTATGCAGAGACCAACCGTTCCAATGTTCAGAAGAACATGAACAGGTATTTTGGTGCAAACTCATTCAGTATCAACTAAACAATCCCTATTTTTAAAACACTAGCACTAAGAGGTTTTCAAAAGGAGTTTCTCATGTAGGTAGACTGAGTCTAGACAAGTTGAGACACGTTCCTGGCCGCATTATCACATCACACTGAGGAGCTGCAGACAACACATGGAACTTAACTTCACCACAAAAATCGCTCCCAACAGCCTCCAACCTGCAGTGCTGGATGTGCTTCAGTGTGCAGGCAGCTTCTGCCTGGCATAACATCTGGAGGGGGGAAGGGAGCAGGCAGAGTTAAGCATGCCATTTAATGGAGGGTGGATTTTTATCCTAGATGCAATGGCAGCAAAATGCCCTCCCAACTACACTGCCTGGGTTTTCCTTCTGAGGGAGGAACGTTTCGGTGCAAAAACATCTTTTGGAGAAGTTCAGTTTTGGTTTTAGGCCAAAGGCAAAAGCTCAGCCTCTCACTAATGCCTCACAACTGCTAATGAAATATAAATAAATAAATAAATACAGAGGGACAATGTGTGATGCCATTAAAGAATTTACCGCCAGGCCTCTCAGAAAGGGCTAAGCCAGATCTTTGTAGAAGAAAGCAAAGATGTTAGAACAGCCCACAAACAGAACTCAATGGTAATTTAAAAAAAGGGGCAGAACTCTAGGAAAGTGTTTAATAAGTAACAGGGAAGAACACAACTCAAAGTGTGTAACCTGTATTTCTTGAAGATCAAGGAACAGCTTCAGAAACTTAGGGTGCATATGTTCTACCTGAAGCATTTTTGCAATATTGGTAATAAAACCAGTTGGCAGTTTCTTAGTACTGCCCCAAGTCTGACAGAACTTCGAAAGCACATTGAGCAATTCCAGGTGAACTGGAGAAGTGGACACACTTTTAAAGGCAGCTTACAAGCACCTATAGTGCTTCAAAATTGACCACTAATTATTTTCCCCAAACGGGCTGAATAAGCCACTATTAAAAATATCCTTTCAACACACACTACAACTTGGATTATTTACTACACAATATGTGAAAGGCATACAACTGAGAAGAAGTAACTTCAGACCTGAAGACTACATAATTGTTGCCAAAGAGCAGCCTGGCACACTTGTGAAAAAAGTTCTAGTGAAAATGATTTGTGTCTTTGTTAATTAACCCGTATGTGGACATCGCTATAAAGAACCCAGTCTACCAAGTAAATGCACTTCTCTCACTCCTGCTGTGAATCCCCTCACCGTTTCCCGCACATGAACATTAATCCTCATGCAGAGAAAGAGCAAAGGGATCATCACTGCAGAAAAAGTGCCATGCTTTGAACAAAAGGGAAAGTGACTCGACAGTCTCAGAGACAAATTATTTGCAGGACAGACTGGCGATAGAAGATTCTGACCCTAACTCTAGGCCAGAAAAACCAAACCTAGGAGGCCGCTGCCTAACATCACCTGGGACAGTGTGGATTTCACCGGGTCCCTCGACATGACAGAGGAAAGGTCCTTCCAGGAAAGGAAATTGGGGCTTGATTGCACCTTTTTACAACAGCTGAGAGCAGGGTTAGTAATGTTCAGGCCACTAACCCAAAGGTCATACTAAGAAGAGGTGTGAGCTGGAGAATGGGACAGAAACACAAAACGGCAGAACTGCAAACCCTACAAAACCAGGCGCAACAAATGATACCGCAGGTCAGGAAAGCAGCGCCCTGGCAAGAACACACGAGAAAAACGAGCAGCACCTGTCAGCATACCTAACCCAGCTCCCTGCTGCTGAAAGGTTAAACACGCACAGGCTTTAAGCCCACTCTAAGAGTAATTGCACCACAGCCTGCACTAATTTTCATATACTTTTGCATACATGACACCAACTTAACAGATTTCCTTTTTACACGCCCCCATCCATCAAGGCTTATCAACCAATACTTCCAAAAAATTCTGAAAACTTATGTTTTCAGAACCAAACTGGCCACTGAAGTTATGTTAAAGCTATTTTAATCACTTAAGATTTTCTTCAACTGTAATTAAAAATTATTTTTTTTAAAAAAGCCATCGTTTATAAGATTGTATTTGAGATACTGTTACTTAAAAAAGAAATTAAATACTCCCCAAAAAAAAGAGCGAGCTTCTTTGACACAAATCAGGAATACTATGGTTATACATAGCATCTTCATAAGTAACTTTCAGGTTCAGCTCTGCTAAGCTTTCTGTTGTCCCAAGGAACATCACAGAAAAATCCCCAACAGTATTACACTGCAGTGTTGGTAGCTTTATTCATATTATCAACACACGAATAAACTGGGAAAACATCTTCCGCTGTGAACGACTTCTTCAAAGCAAACTCCTGAACTCCTCGAGAGAGACCTTCTTTCACATTGTATCAGCTTTCAAAACACATGGTATTATTTACTATTCCCTTACTCCCTCTGCAGATGCAGATTTGCCAATATAATTCAATATAGAGCTGTAGGAGGAAGGAAAGATGAAAGGAAGAAGGTGACAAAGTTATCTTGTTACTGTTTATTAGTTCAACAATTCCGTGAAAGTTTTTTTCCCAACTGTTGATATGAAGACCTACACTTGGATTTCAAAAGTTTCAATCTAGAGGTTTCTGGATTTGGTGTTACACCACTAAGAAAAAAATAGTACAACTTAGCTAAATAGCGTCTGTTAACAGATCTGAAACAGAAAAAACCTTTCCTGCATCTGCCACCGTGAAGAGATGCAAACCTAACAAGAGGGTTGTGTTTTGGTTAGCACCTTACATTACGGCAAAGCTATTAAGAGAGGATTTAAAAGATGCAAAGTGGTAATAAGGAGTCAAAGCCCACAGCTCAGATGGCAGCAATTTCACGACATTTTTCCCACAGTCACTGAATTCACTACACCACTAACACTCCAGGGTTTTACTTTTCACCATTATATTTTCTATTTCCCACGTTTTTCTCGAGCTACAGCTTCCCTGACCACCTGTACCTGCCTTTTTTTTTTTTTCCTAGGGCAGCAACAGAGAGCTTTTAAAAAGACAAAACATACGCGGAAAGCCAGAGCATTTAGAGAGACCCCTAGCCTGCCAGCAGACGCTAAGTTTTTACCAAACACGCAGGTAACTTTCACATGGAAACCAGGGCAGGTTGAAGCCCTCCCTACAGCCTTTCTACCACAATTTTCCCTCCTTCCGAAGCCTGCTCCAGGGGCCAGGGCACCGTCAGCCATCCCTGAATCCAGCTCTACCTCCCGCTCGGCAGAGAAAGAGCCCTTTAAGCGCTTCTGGGTCCGCCGGATCACATGCCCCTCTGCCTATCAATTAGTCACTCTTTAACAGCTTCGCAGCCCTTTGACCGACGAGCTCCTCGACCTGGCAAAATCGCTACCCCGACCCAGGCCGGGAGGCCACCCCGCGCCCCCCCTCAGCCCCGTCCCGCCGCTCCCCTCCTCCGCGCTGCCACGATCGCTGCCGCCCCGCCGACCCCGGGGAAGGGGAGGGGAAAGGGGGACCCCGCCACAAACACAGCGCCCCCCCCCCCCCCCCCAGCGCGGCTCCCCCCCACCCTCCCCGGGCGGCGGGACGGGCCTGCAGCCCCCTGAGGCGGGTCGGGCAGGGGGGAAGGCGGCCGGGCCGGTGCGCGGCCCCTCAGCGGGGCGGGCGGCCGTGGCTCCCCTCAGGCGCCCAGCGGGGCGGGCGGCCTCCCGCTCTCTCCCCTCCGCCGCCCCAGGGAGGGCGGGCGGCCTCCCGCCGCTGCCCTCCGCCGCCTCCCCGCGGCCCCCCCGGCCCCCCGCACCAGTTGGTCATGTCGAGGAAGAAGGCGCAGCCGGCGGGGCTGAGCTGGAAGCCGAGGAGCCGCTGGAACTCGCCGATCAGCACGTCCTTGTCGGTGGTGCCCAGGCAGCTGAACTTCTGCATTAGCTCCGCGTCCAGATCCACGTCCATGCCCTCCATGGCGCCCAGCGGCCCCCGCCGCCCCGGGGCCGCCCCGCTGCCGCCGCCGCCGCCTCAGCGCCGCATGGGGGCGAGGGGGGAGCGCGGGCACGGCGGGGGGGGAGGGGAGGGGGCGCGGGCGACGCCAGTCGCTGCCGGCACTGCGCAAGCGTCGCCCCGCCTGGCGCGAGGGGCACGCCGCCTCTGACGCCACGGCGCCGGGCGCGGTGGCGTCACCCCACGCGCGGCGCGTAGGGCGGAGCGCCGGCCGCTCGCCCCGCCCCCTGGCGGAAGGAGAGCCGCAAGGGCGAAAGGGCGGGGCTGCCCATGCAAACGAAGTATTTACATAAGGAGGCGGGGCGTTCTCGCGTGACGCGGGGACTCCGAGCGCGCGGCGGATAGAAATTTGCATAACCCGCAGCCGCGCGCTTCCTTATATGGGCGGCGGGCGCACCTGTTTACGTATGCAAATAAGCGGCACGGGGGCTGTGACGTCACGGCACCATGCAAAGGAGGCGGCGCGGGGGCAGCTGGGCTGGGGCAGCTGCCGCGGGCGGGTTTTTCCCCCCAAAATGACGTTTTTCCCGCAGCTCTCAACGCCGCGGCTCCGTCACTGGCAGCGCCGGGGGCTGCCCTTGAGGGGAACGCAGAGCCGCCGGCTCTCGCCCTGCAGCACCGGGGGCAGCGCCAGGATGCTTGCTGTACGTTAATTTTTTAACGTAAATAAACTCTCGCTGGTGTTAACCCCGTGGCGTGACGTGCAGGCTTCACCTTCCCCGAGCGGTCCCGGGCCAGGCGGCCGGCTGAGGTGCCGGGCGGACCAACGGGCAGGATAGGCCTCAGCCGGGGGGGGGGGGCCGCGATAGAATCGTCCGGCTGTGACGTCGCTTTGTAGGCGGAGAAGCTGTGGCGTGACCGGGGACGTGCCTGAGGGGCGCGGTGGAGGCCCCGCCTGCCGGGCGGGAAAAGCGAAGCCCGCCCGCCACCTCGATTGTCCCCCGCGGGCCGCCGTCCGGCGCTGCGCCCGCCCTACGGAAGCCGACGGCGGTCAAGTGGCGGAAGGGGGACGCTACGCGAGGGCGTCACTTCCTGGCGGCGCCGGTGGCGGGGAGCATCATGCCCAAGTGAGAGCGGCTGCGGCGCTGAGGGGGTGGCGGCGGGGGCAGCGGCGGGGCCCAGGGGGCGGGCAGCCGAGGCGGGGGGGCGGCCCGCTGACCCGGGTAGGGCTGGGTGACCCCTGTGGCGGCCCCTGTCTCTTCAGGCCTGGGGGCTGGGGGAAGGGGAGCGGGGCAGGCCGAGCCCGGAGTTGCTGGCTTCGTGCGGCGCCTCCTGCTCCCGCCGCCCCGGGCACAGCCGCTGTGAGGGGCTGCGTTCTGACACTGGGCAAGGCGATGCCTTGATAACAAAGAATTTTCCCTTTTCAGGTTTTATTGTGATTACTGTGACACATATCTCACCCATGACTCAGTAAGTACCGAATCTTCTGTGTTAAGTTCTCTGTTGTATCAAGAGCATTAAAATAAAAATAGGCTAAAGCCAGGTTACTTGGCGTGTACTTGTCTTCTCCTACTTCTTGGCAAAAGAGTATGAGGATATCGAGTGGCACTAGCAGTCAGGGCAGCTGACACGGCTGCGAGTGTTGTGGTGAGTTAGTAGGAGACAGCTGGCCCCGTGTTAGGGCAACCGCTTCTACCTAAACTGGAGTTTCAACGCTTACAGTTTATATGTGAACTTTTTGCATATCACCCATCCTCTGGCTGGGCACAGAAACCAGCCTGTTTTGTACTGCTCAATTGCATGTGTTTAATATTATGCAATAGTTCCCGGTAAACTTTGCCTTTATGTGATATTATCTAACCTTTGGGGTTATGTGATCTTTCTCAGCCCTCCGTGAGGAAAACCCATTGCAGCGGCCGAAAACACAAAGAGAATGTGAAAGACTACTATCAAAAATGGATGGAGGAACAAGCTCAGAGCCTGATTGATAAAACAAGTAAGGCTAATCCTTCTGTGACCCTGGGTTGCTTTCCTGTTACTTCCTCTGTCTTTTCTCTAGCTGCTTGTTTCCCATCCTTCCTCACTTTCCTGTTGAGTCTTTGCCCTGTAAATCGTGAGCAAAAACTTCATTTTGAATCTTGAACTCATCAGAGTGTGAGCTTCCACCTAAGAGACTGAGGGCTCTACCCAAGGGGAGCTTCTCGCGAGCAGGTGTTGCTTTACTGCAGTTGAGAGGCTTGTAGATACCACCACCGTTAGCACTGCTAATAATGTCGTACAAGGTCGTGTACCCCATTCTTGCTTTGTGGTAGTAGCACATTTATGTAAAGGGTATGAATAAGAAATCCAAAAGATAGGAAAATGTACTTTAAAATGTACAGATTTTTTTTTTTTTTTACACTGCTGTAGTCGCTTGCCCTCAATTCCTTAGGGATATTGAGGATTTTTTTTTAACTCTCTTACTATTAAAAGCTTGAATGAAGTGTGAAGTGTTTCCTCTGTTTATGGGATTTTTGTTTATGTTTATAATATATATAATACATATATTTTATATATGTGTATATATTATATATACATATATATGTATATAAACGTTTATGTTTTTTTTTTTTTCCTCTTGCTTGCCCTCTGAATAATGGTTCTTTTCTCTGTGAAAAGAAATACAAATGCCAGATTAACTTTATGGCAAGTTTCTGTAGATCATAGAGTATCTCAAGCTGGCAGGGACCTATAAGGATCGTCAAGTCCAACTCCCTGCTCATTGCAGGGCTACTTAAAATTAAACCCTATGACTATAAACGTGTCATCCAGATGCTCCTTGAACTGTGGCCGGCTTGGTGCTGTGACCACTTCCTCAGGGAGCCTGTTCCAGGGAACGCCCGCCCTCCCTGTGAAGAGCTTTTTCCTGACACCCAATCTGGATTTTCCCTGACGCAGCTTCTTCCCATTTCCTTGTGTCTGTTTTCCTCGTAATGCTTACAGGTTTCCCATCTTTTGCTTCTTCTCTTCCCTTTCACATAAGATGTGTTTCATGCTTTTTGTCACCTACCTAAGTCATTGCCTTGTTACCGTTTTCAGGACAGCATGTCTTTACATAACGATCCCAGTTGAAAGTTGCAGCTGCAAATCACGTGATGTATTTTCTCTACCATCCGCCTTCCCGTTAGGTGTGTGAAATTCATCATGGACCTCTCTAGTCTCAGCTGGAGTAATTACTATAATAATTTTCTTCAAGAATATCAGGTGCTTCCGCCATGACAAGCAGCATAAACCAGGGATTTGTTCCAGAGTTAGAACAACTGAGCACGCAGCATGACGTGAAGTATGCTCTGACCGCGTGGCATGACAAGGAAGATTGGCGCAGGAGCTTCCTCAGCCTAGTAACTGGTTTTTCTCCTGGGATTCTTTCTTTCCTTTTTTTTTTTTCTTTTCCCCCCCAATGTAGCGGCTGCATTTCAGCAAGGGAAAATCCCACCTACACCGTTCTCGGCACCACCTCCGGCAGGAGCCATGATACCACCTCCTCCCAGCATCCGTAAGTCTGAACTGGATGATTTTTGACTGGGATGGCAGCCTTCTTGAGCTGTGTTGCATGTTTCCTGGACTTGTAAAAAAAAAAAAAAAAAAAAGTCCTTTTAGATTGAGATCAAGCTTAGACTTTTTGAGCTTGTGAATACCAAAATTTAAAGAAGATGCTTTGTAAGAGTGTTTTGGCAGAGATCTTAATTGTGTGTGTCTCCTCATTACTTGGTAGCTGCCACGTAGATAGCTTCATTAAAACTTCCAGCATGGAAGTTTTTTTGGTTTTGTTTTCAGTTTTGTTTTCAGTTGTTTTGGTTTTTTTTTAATAGAATAGGATTGATAATTGTCTTTTGCACTTCAGCTGGCAAACAGCCGAGATCCCTTTCTGCTTAGAGTCCTGCTGTTGAAAATGGTAGTCACCTGCATTAGGTGTGCAAAGCTGGGATTAACAGCTAGCATATTCTTCATCCACTTTACTTTCTGGCATCTGAAGTCAGAGTTGAAACTGAAAATGATGGCAGGCAGTCGTACAACGATCTAAGACACTATAATTCCTAAAATGTCCTGTAAAGTTTAATAATTGCTTCGCGCTGCATGTTGTTGATGAATATGAAAGCAGCCAAATGCGTAACCAATCCGTGTTTGTGTTCAGCTGGCCCCCCACGGCCTGGCATGATGCCAGCCCCTCATATGGGTGGACCGCCAATGATGCCAATGATGGGCCCACCCCCACCGGGAATGATGCCGGTTGGACCTGGTAAGTCTGGAAATAGGTAAATCTCTGTAACTGTGGTAGTGGTACTGCATCGTCTGCTTGGTGGGATGTTTGGGCTTCTATTTTCTGTCTCACGGAGCAATAGAGAGTTGTCAGAAGAGCTCAGCAGAAAATGTGGAGTAGCTGCAGTGCTCGGCTGCTAGCTGTAGTGATGCACTCCAGTTTACAGGCGGCGTCACTTCAGATGTCGTAGTAGATCCAGCGTGGATTGACAGCCCCCAGTGTCAAGCTGTGGAAGTATTTCAGTTTGCATATGCTATGTCTGCACGTTTGCTGATCCATTATCCTCTGCGTGGTGAGACATGAACCAGTCTTACCACTGCTCGTTAAAGTTTCTTTACTACTTGTTGCGAGTTATGAGTCCCCCTCTCCAACTGAAATTATCACTGTGCTAAATTGTAGCTTTTTGACCTCTAGTCTTAGCAGTACGATCTATAGAGGTTTATGTTGGTATTAGTAGCGCCTTTGTTTTTGCACAAGGGGTGCATTTCAGTTCTAAATGAACGTTATTGTTTAAAATGTTTCGAGATAATGTGTTGCAGAGAAACGCTGTGCCTTAAGTTTTTTTCAGAACTGTAAAGGCAAACCAAAATGTCTTTGATACATTCCACTTCTGAGTTTACTGGCATCCAAAGAATACTCAGAGGATGTCTTATTGAAGCAGTTACTGGAACAAATCTAAAGGAACACAGACATGTGCACTAGAAGGAGTAAAGTGTCTTTGCAATTATTGTCTTGCTGGTAGAAATTGTTCCTTTAAGTGTTTTTCTTAAAGGCACAAACCGTGCATAATCTGCCATATTAAGCAGCAGAGCGGCTGACTGAAAATAAACGGCAAAGTTGGATGGAAGCCATTATTTCAGTGCTTTTTAGTAGAGCATCTGCTTTTCTTTGGTAATGCTGTTACCCAGCTGTAAGAAGTACACCAGTCTTTTTTTTTTAATTATTTTATTTTATTTTTCTCTTTTTTTTTTTCTTAAGCACACTGAGGGTTTTGCAGCGCTTCTTTCCAAATGACCTTTCCAATTCAGTAATGAAGCTAGTGTCTCTTCTGAGTGGTTGAAAATAATTTGTCATTGAATATTGTCAAAAGTGGGCATATAACCCAGGCATTTGGTTGCTCCGCTACTCATTGCTAATATCCTGCAGGGAAATGCAATCCATCTCAGTCAGATTCCTGATCAAAGCCTACAAACTTGTAAAACAAAAGTTCCCTGGAGGGTGGGGGAGAGAACCTACACGCGATTTTGGTGTGACTTGCCAGTTGCTGCTCCAGAAAGCTTTTCTCCGATGTCCTCTTTCCCCTTGTAGCTCCAGGGATGAGGCCACCGATGGGAGGACACATGCCAATGATGCCAGGGCCCCCGATGATGAGACCACCCTCCAGACCCATGATGGTGCCAACCAGGCCGGGAATGACCCGTCCAGACAGATAAAGGTGGAAATAGAGCTACCTGTTCTTTTTCATATTACAGTCTTCTGTATGATGAATACCCTAGCCCTGTGTCCCTAGGATTTTTTATTAAAGCAGTGTGTTGAGGAAATCTGCTGTTAACTTCAGATTGCAAATGGTTTGACCTTAGATGCACACTGGACTGATGCTTTTGTACGTGGTCTGGGGTGGTTTTTTTTTGGTTCCCCCCCCCCCCCCCCTCCTTGAATCATAAAACAGAACAATAAAACATTGATGCTGGTTTACATACGGAGAATCTGAGCTTTACTCTGTGTGTGGTTTTTATACGCAGCAGGCAGAGATGTCAGTTTTCTTTGTTCCCTCTCTACCTGTCTTGCACAGAATTTTCCAGGTTTTTCTTCTCTTTAGTCCTTAGGTAGTTAATCTTTTTTTCATATCATATGCCTTGAGAGATGCATTACTATCTGCATTTTGAATTCTTGTTTCAAAACAAGTATGTGTGGTTTTACTTTAAAAAAAAAAAAAAAAAGAAAATCACAGAGTGACAACAGAAAATACTGCAGTGATACCAATTGCCTGGGGAGACTGCAACGTTAAGTGACTTTACCAGCACAAAATAGAATGAATTTATTAAAATGCTGATTCTCCACTGAGGGAAGCAAAGAGGTGCTGTTAAAAGGCTGCTTCTTACAGTAATTGTTTTGATGCTGCCAAACATGTTTCTGCTTTTCTATTGCTACTGGGGCATCTGTGTGGACACATTTAATTACATTATTGGAGTTGAGTCAGTAGTTATTAACGCTCTGTTATCTTCTTAGTATAAAAGGATGTGTTGTTGAAGACATATCCCAGGCCCTTTAGTTTAATAAAAGGACTTTGCTTTTGATGAGCCATACATAATGCAGGTGCACAATTCTAATTGATATAAAGGATTTATTCTGTTTGCATACTCTGCTGCTCTGCGCAGGTCGGTCGTCATCCATTTCAGTCTGCAGAACTGTCCAACTCATTCTTGACATATCTGCCTCTAATATGAAAGTGGGAGTGATCTGCATCTTAAAAGAAAGCATTTGGTTAGCAGGGTTTGCAAGGGCTCCTTTCTTGAGTTGCTCCCTGCGATGAGACAGGACAGTGCAATCACTTAGAGGAGATATTTTTAGGAGTTTGTGTGCTTTCAACAATCTGCTGTAAAAAATGTGGTGTAGTTGAGACTGCAGATACTTGATCGCTCAGTGTTTAATAGCCGTATTCAACAAATGTTGAGATGAGGCAGAAGTTAGGGGATGTTTTTATAATAAACCATGCTAGAGGTAGACTTCTGCAGTACACAGTGCTGGGGCTGGACTGGCGCAGCTTCACCTCCCACGTTGGGTTCTGCAGGCATCGGACACTGCACAGATGGCAAGGAGCTGACATGTTTGTACCCATGTGTGTCTTGGAAGGTGAATGTGTCTCCTTGATCAATAATCTTGAGTGTTTTTCAGCTTTAGGCTGAAGCTGGGTTGCTTTCACATCCAACGTGCAACAAGCACTGGCTTTCTCCTGGAGGAAAAAAATAGGCAGGAGTTAGTGATGATCAGGACTGGGCTTTGAGAAAAGTTCACGGGTTTGTGCCACTTGTGATTCCCCCCCTGCCTACAGTCAGATGAAAACAGAATGTACTCAGGAAAGCACAAAGGATGTGGATTTCTTGTGGAGCTGCTACAGGCATGAGGGATGGGTGTAAGGCTCCGGGGAGGTATGCCGTGACCGTTTCTGTGGGCTCCTGTTGCTGAGCGCAGCCTTGAAAGCAAAACACTCCCTCGTAATCCGCACTGAAATCGCGCCTGGCAAGTGAAATAGTCTAATTTTTCATTCTCATCTATCAAAGAGTTACAGTGGAAACAGAAACGAAGTAGCAACTAAGATGTTTTTTTTTTTTTTTTCGTTCAGCAGCCTTGCTGGCTGCAGTGTTTTATATTTAACATTTTATTTTTGGAGTGTGAGCACGTTATTTAAAATAAATTGGTTTGGGCTGACCTGGGATAATCTTAGGAAGGGAGCTTGACAAAGAAGAAAGGTAAAACTGAGCTGCTTTGTGGATTATCGCCTGCAGCTCCCAAGTTTTAATAATCAGCATTTTAATAATCAATGTTTTAATAGAGGTAAGAACACGTAATTAAAACCTGCCTGAAGCTGCTGGTGGTTGCAGGTGCCCCCTTGGTGCTTGTGCCTTAGCAGCTGACATGTACCGAGCTGCAGCCCTGTCCGTGTCCCGTGGGGCTGCAGCCCTGCCTGTGTTCTGTGGGGCTGTGGCCCTGCAGGGCTCACTGGTGTCCCGTAGGCTCCTGTGGGGCTGTGGCCCAGTCCCTGTCCCGTGGGGGCCTGTGGGGCTGTTGCCTTGGCCCGTGGGGTCCCATGGGGCTGTGGCGTTGTCCCTGCCCCGTGGGGCCTGTGCGGCTGTGGCCCTGTCCTGTGCGACCCTGTGGGGCTGCGGCCCTGTCCCTGGGGCTGTGGCCCTGCAGAGCTTGCCTGGGGGCCCCGTGGGGCTGCGGCCCTGCCCGTGTCCCGTGGGGCTGTGGCCCTGCCACCCTGCCTGTGTCCCACGGGGCTGTGGCCCTGCAGCCCTGCCTGTGTCCTCTGGGGGCCCGTGGGGCTGCGGCCCTGCCCGTGTCCCGCCCGCTCCGCGCACACGCGTGGGGTGAGTGCGGCGGGGGCCGCCAGGGGGCGCGTCGGGGCGGGGCGGCGGCGCGCGGGGGCCGGCGGGAGGCGGCGGCGGGGCGGGGCGGGAGGCGGTGGCGGCGCCGCGATGGGGTCCCGCCGCCCGCGGCCCTGAGCCCTGCCGCCCCGCGGCCTGGCGGGCCTCATCAAGAAGCAGATCCTGAAGCACCTCTCCCGGTGAGGCACCCGCGCCCGGCCTTCTCTCTTCCTTCTTCTCATCCCGGGGGGGCGGCGGGGGCGGGAGGGCCCAGTGGGTGAGGGGGGTGTCCGGGCCTGCGGGGGGTCCCGGTGGGTGAGGGGGGGGCCCGGGCCTTCGGTGGCCCGGTGGGTGCGAGAGGGCCAGGTGGCTGAGGGGGGTTTTGGGCCCTCGGTGGCCCGGTGGGTGCGGAGGGGCTGGGGCCTACGGCGGCCCGGTGGGTGAGGGGGGGCGCGGTGGGTGCGTGCGGGGTCCGGTGGGTGCAGGAGAGCCCGGGCCTGCGGCGGGCCGGTGGGTGCGGGGGGGCCCGGTGGGTGCGGAGGGGGGCCGGGCCCGAGGCTGCTGTGGGGCCGGGGTACCGCAGGGCCCTGCTGGCCGCCCCCCGGCGGAGCTGTCGGGCCCGGGCGGGCGGTGGTCTTGGGCCCCGGGGGCGCCTGAGGGCCGGGGGCTGCGGGCCCAGGGAGCTGCTGGCTGTGGAGGAGCAGGCGCTGAGCCCCCCGGAGCTGCGTGCTGGGGGTCGGGCCCCTCAGAGGCCGGGGGCGGTGGTGGGGGTCTCCGGGCCGGCTGGGCTCCTGCCCTCGGTGGGCCTGGTGCAGGGGGGGCTGCCTTTGGTGACCCTTCGGGAGAGCTGTGGGCCAGGGCTGCTCCCTGCGGCAGGTCCTGCTTGGCTGGGAGCGGGCGAGCGTGAATGAGAGACCAGAGGAGAATATAAACAGCACGAGGTACCCAGGGCGAGAAGGAATGCTGTAATACTTGGTACATACAGGCACTTGCTTGTCGTTTGTGCTGATGTTTTATCATTTTCAGTGAACTTCATTAAAGGCGCTAAGAGGTGTGCTGAGGAAGACCGTCATCTGGTGCTTCGTGTGTAATATTGAGTCAGGAAATGCAGCTTCAGCTGTGGCTCTGCCGCTGACTTGGGGGTTGACCTTGGGCAAATCTCCGTGCCTCGGTTTCCCTGGCGTTTGAAAGGAAAGAGCTGCACGAGAGCCAGCAGTTCTGCTGTTATCTCATGTGCACGTCCTCCCTCTGCGTTGCTGAACGATCAGGATAATATGAAGTATAAAGGTGGCATATCTCTGAGGATACTGGTGAAGGCGCAGCGTTGCACAGTGCTTTGCTTTGTGCTTCATGAGCCGCAAACGATCAAGTCCTTTCCGTTTTTATGGGTGGAGAATCTCAGCTACGAAGCAAGGGGCTTGTAGTAACTTGGGCTAGTAGTGTCAGTAAGCTGGAGCAAGGAGTTAAGACCTGCGAATCCAAACTCTCTGAGGCTGGTAGTAGATCCTCAGTGTTTCTGGAACCTCAGAACAATCCCCGCAAACTTAAAGCGAGCAGTCTCCTTAATAAAGTGCCTGTCTGCGGAGGTTCTGAATCACTAGTTGCTCAGTACTCCAGCTTTCTAGGCGCTGTACCAAAAAGGAGCGTAATAGAGCCTGCTGCTTGATCTGTTCAGTGTGCTAATTTAAATGCATTTCTGCTAGACCTGACATCACAAATCTCCGAGCTTTCTGTCTCATTCCACCTCAAATTGGCCTGTCGTGCTCGTTAAGGATTCAGCCTTCTTGTCAGGAGGCACTGAAGTATTTATAACAAGGAGAGATGGATGAGAGCAGTTATTAATGGGGGCTGAAATAGACCTGGGCTTTATTCCTGGGTACCACCCCTCCTAGAGTGACAGAGCGTGTGCATTATCCCTATGGATAATTCTCTTTAGATTGAATACGTTTTTCTGCTGGTGCTTTTACTTGGTTTTGCTTTTTGGTCTCCCTTACTTTGCACTGTTGTGACACAGTCCTGCTCAAAGTGCCCCCTTTCTTCCCTTCCGTTTGAGCCCGTTGTTAGTGTTCTCCTTTGTGCAGTTCCAGGGAGGAGAGGGAGTCACAAAAAATTCTGCAGCTCTACCTGTTTTCCTGCTAGGTAGACTTACTCTGTTGTTTGGGGTGGTTGGTCTGATCCTGCCCCTTTCTTGCCTAAGTACCGTGGATGTTTTGCAGAAATGCATTTTCAACACAGTTTAATGTTGTATAAAAAAGATGATGTTTTTGCATTCTGGTTTTTGTTCTTCTAAATACCTCAGCTTCATACTCCCTTTGGGATTTTTCTTTCAGTTATGCTCATTTTCTCAGAAGAATTTTGCTACTGAATCATTAATCTGCCTTTATTTTCTGCTTTCAGTCTGCATATGAAATAATTCCTTGTTCCTCTTGTTATGTCTTCATTTGAAGTAATTTCTGCATGAGGTGGGTTTTTTTGTTCCTTTTTTGTCTGGAAATTTGCAAGGAATAGTCACGAGAGACAGCAAGATCAGGGAAATATGAAAGAGTTCACAGCAACCCTTCAGATTAAATGAATCACATGTCTAATAGGATGACAGTGGTCACTTGCGGTGATCTCTATAGCTGGGCTTTGCTGTTGGTGACAGAGCTGAGTTATGAATGTATTTTAGAAGGCTTAGCCTGTGTTGTGCTTTAGCAGCTTAAATTCCTAGAGCAGAGGAATCTAAAAACTTGCGGTGCTTTCACCATCTGTGCTTTTCACTCATTTATCCTATATTTAGCTTGGTAAAGAAAATAGATTAGGTTGTTTCACCGCTTCTTCTGCACTGGCACATGGCTGCGGTACCTGGGGTTCTGCGGGAGGCTGTTTATAACCGAACATCAGGTGATTATAGCTGGGACAAAGGGCTCTCCCTACGAGCTGTCTGAAGCATCAGCCGCTTGCTGTGTGTTTGAACTTGAAGCTGGTTTGAACTCTTCTGAGGCCGTACAACAAGAGCAGCGCTTAGTGTTTACCAGCCTGGAATTATTCATGGCAGTACATCTATTGCTTTAAAATAAAAACAGTAATTTGCCTTTGCCTCTTTCTGGTTTTGTTTGAAAGTAGCATCTTTTTATTGTCCTTCTCTTAATTTTTTTCTTGTTAATAGCGCTCAGTGCAGCTATAGTACATACCACCTTTATAATACTCTGCGATCAAGTATTTATCCCCATTTGGTAAACAGGGAAACTGTGGCAAGCCAGACTGCCCAAACTTACTCAATAGAGCATTTTGGGGTTTGAGTTCTCAGTGCTGCGGTGGAAATCCTGATCAAAATTATTTTAACTTAATTTCATTAGGAAGCTTTTATTCACTGCTGCATCTGACAACTGCTTTGTGACATTTTCTTTTGTAACACGTGTTAAAACGTGTGAGCTTATGGAGTAATAGGCTATTTAGTTGTGCACGTTACATGGTTTCCAGAGGAAATGTGGTATGTAATCCTTCTGTTGGGAAGAAAAGAATAAAAGTTAGGTGGAGAAAATAATCAGACAATAGCTTGACTTGCTCCAGTTCCAAAGGGCCGATGTGAAACAGCCACTGAGTCAGAAGCGTCTGAAAGAAAGAAAAGCTGGTGTCAGCAGAGGAGCTGGGGTGGGGTTTGGGAGCAGGTTTGAAAGCAGGGGAAGGAGACCACAGCTGGTAACCCTGACAGGAACCCTGGAGAACTGCAGCTGAGGAGGAACTTCAGGAATCCCTGAAAGTAGGGTGAGAAGGAAGCGCAGGAGAAACGAGAGAGAGAGAGAGAGAAGTCGGCTGAGGTAACAGCACTATTGCTGAGAAAATACAGAGGAAAACCAGCATGGGAAGTGAGACCTGTGTGCAGAGGAGAGGGTACAGCGCTTGAGCCGCCAGCGCAGGCGCCTGGTTCTGTTGATAACAGATGTGCGCAACGGAAATACAGGCGATACCAGGCTGGTAGTTTTGTCTTTGCTAGAGCTGTGCTTGTAAACAGGGTCTGGTGCACAGAGAGGCCCTTTTCCTGAGTTGATCGTAGAAGTTTAGGTTGGAAAAGAGCTTTAAGACTATCAAGTTCAACTGTTAACCCAGCACTGCCAAATCCACCACTAAACCATGCCCCCAGGTGCCAGGGCTTTTAAATATCCCCAGGGATGGTGACTCCACCACTTCCCCCAGCAGCCTGTTCCAAAGCTTGATGACCCTTTCAGTGAAGAAATTTTTCCTAATATCCAATCTAAACCTCCCCTGGCACAACCTGAGGCTGTTCCTCTTGCTTGTTACTTGGGAGGAGACACTGACACTCCCGCTCCCCCTCACTACAGCCTCTTTTCAGGTAGTTGTAGAGAGTGATAAGGTCTCCCTGAAGCCTTCTTTTCTCCAGGCTGAACACCTCCAGCTCCCTCAGCCGCTCCTCAGAGCACATGCGCTCCAGCTCCGCTGTCCATCTCTGGACATGCTCCAGCCCCTCAATATCCTTCTTGAAGTGAGGGGCCCAAAACTGAATGCAGGATTCAAGGTGTGGTCTCACCAGTGGGGACGGTTGCTGCCCTGGTCCTGCTGACCATGAAGTACTTGAGTGCCACTGGGGTTTTTGCTCTGTTTTATTCCTGGTCTATACACGGGATTACCAGATGCGTAGAATCTTGGGTGCTGGTTCATGTGTCAGTCAAGACAGTATCTGTAAGTTGCTGTGGAGTGAGACTGGGAACTGTGGGAGGGATTAAGACTGTTTTTAGGAAGGTTTTCTGTGTAGTCTTATACTGTGCTTTGCTCTTCTGTTGGTTTCTTTCCTCTCTTCCCTGGTTTTGGAGGTTGCTGAATGATGGGTAACAGTTTGGACAGTACAACCTTTCTAATGAAGGGTGAAGCCAAGTTATCCTTGGTAGGTGCAAGGCTGTGTGGCCAGGTTTATCAGTTGCGCTGTCAGATGTCACTTCTCTGTCCCAATGTCATACGAAGGAAGATGAGGCATGGCAGAAGTTGGCAGAACTGTCTTTCACAGCACAGTATTGGAGCCACCTTTTTGGATAAATCAGATGGGCTTTAGAAACAGAATTTTAAAAAATCCTAGAAAACAAAATGAGTAGCGAGTGTAGGATGTAATACTTTACTTGCAGATGTAGGTCAAGTACACAGCCAGAAACTGTCATGTAACTCCTCATAAATGTAGAACCTTTCCTCTCACTTCCCCATGGTTTAGGTCATAAATCCCTTTTTCCAGAAGAGATTGCAAGTGAAACTCCTCCCCAGTTTCATTTGCAATTGCTCCTAGTTCTTGCAGCAAATAAAACTGCTGCTAGCAGATAAGCGAAGATAACAGGAGAGCCTATAACGTATCTTTAGTTTCTTCTACATCAGTTTAGCAGACAGGAACATGTGGGTGTCACAGTGTGTGCTGAGCTAGGAATGCATGGGCTTCTGTGGGCTGTGGTTTCATAATTTGGATGTAAGTATTTCAGAATCCCTTCCTGGCCCTAAAAATGCATTTGGTATTAACCCTTCCACGCAGTTGAGCTGCTTCCATGCCACATGCAAAGAGTTCAGAACTTTCTGACCCAAAACTGCTTTCTGGCATGAGCCCTGCCGGTTCTGTAGTGTTACTGGATTAGCTCTTCAGTTAGCCTTGCAGCTGCTTGTGCCTCTGTGCTCAAAAATGTGATCTCCTTGCCTGCCCTTTATCCTTCCCCACCATTAAAGGCAGGCTCTCAGTCTAAGGACAAAGAAAGGCTATTGCAGCTGATGATCATCCTGCTGTTCCACGGTACTACACTCTCTGAGGTCAGGGTGGCAGAAGTGAAGTGTGTTATCCTGAGAGGACCCAGCCTTCTCCTCGGAAAAGACTGGGACAAGAGGCAGAAGCAGTTCTTCTTCAGCCAAGAAAATGGGATTCAGTCTCTGCTGATCAGGAATCATTGAGATGGGCTCTGTGGCTTGCACAGGACAGAAGGTCAGATCAGGTTATCAGATATGCATCATTTGTCCAACGCAGAGGTGTGGGGAATTCCTGAAGTCTGAAGAGCACTTTTTTTTTTTTTCCCCCCCTCAGCGGTCAGATTTCTTGGCTAAATGCTGAAATCTGGAAATCACTATAAGAAAATACAGCCTGAATTCTCTGGTCTGTTTGCTTCTTGCTTGTCCTGAAATGTTTTGCAGCATCGCTGTGTGCTTGAATGCTGAGATGCAGCTGTGCCCTTGCAGTGACAGTCCAAGCAATGGCACGTTCTGTTAGTAAGATATGTTGGAAACCCTGTGATTTAGAAAGATCTACTGTCAGTGTAAGATGTGTGCTTACCACCTAACCCTTTCAGGTTTCTCCCCGTTTCCCGTCCTTGATTATGAATTAACTGGAAGCAATTTAAAGAGCATGGTGCGCAGGGAGGAAAGCAAGGAAATCTCATCTGGGAATGACCTAACAAAGCTATAGACTCATGGAGTGATTTAGGCAGAAGGGACCTCTGGAGAACCTTTGCCTGGGACAGAATCTCTCCTAGAATTGAGACCAACATTGCAATTTTGGCTTTAGCTGCTTTAGTACCCTCCTTCAGATCAGGGAAATTTCTACTGCAAAGGATAATTTGCCTAAAAGAGCTGTTGCAGCTATGGGAAATACATGAAACCACAACACCGCTACCAGTTAAAAATTGACATTAAAAGAGTTGTTACTTTTCCATTTGCAAAGCATTCTGTTCCTGCTTTTCAGTGCGTTCTGTTTAGCCAGGTAATAGTTTCTTTGGTGCCCAAGTGCCACAAAGCGCACAAGTTGGAATGCAAAACATGAAGGTTTGAAAAACAAATCTGATAGCCAAAGCCCGAAATAACCCTGTCCTGCAGCCAGTGCTGACAATGGCAGAGAACAGCAGAGAGGAGGGATGTGCTTGTGCGCTGACACCTGCAAGGGGCTTGCACACGTGTTGATGTGGCTGAAGAGGAGTAGAGCAACAGAAGTACGTTACAGAGTGTGAGTAACCCAGGTGTTGGTAACCTCCCTGAATTTGTAAGTTTTACATCTTGATCTCCACGTGGCTGAGAGCGGCAGGACATGTGTCTCAAAAGGTGGGAGGATTTGGGGACACATGGGAGATGCCCACAGTTCCCCCACCGTAGGGTGTGCGGCTGGGTCCGGAGGGCAGTCGGCAGCGTCCTGCTTCGTGGGGCTGTGGGGAAGTTGCTTAATCATTTGGTGTCATAGTTTCCCCCAGTGGTTAAGAAGAGATGATACTAACGAGCCAGTTTGTACGTTGCTCTGAAAATAACCCTGGTGCATAGAAGCGGTTTTGGGAATGGGGTGGAAACAGTTCGTAGCAAGAAACTCTGAGGCAATTTATAAGAAAGAAGCTTTGTCAAGTCTCCTTCCAGGCAGTGGCTGCTATTTTGCAGGCCGTCAGGCAAAGCTGAGGTACCGAGCGTTGGACCACTGGTAATAAGTTTACGTTCTTACATGCTGTGTCTAGCGAAGTATTTAAGGCTGGATGCAAACCCTGTAACATGGGAATTTGGAAATTTCTTATTTGCCTAGTACATTTTGATGGCTTTTTTTTAATTTTTAAAGTTTTAATATGGAGGAATTCTTGATGGAAAGACAGAACCCCAGGCTATTATGGAGTAAAGTAATAAACAACGACTGCTTCTTTGTTCAAGATGGGTGGGAAAAGAGAATGCGCGTGTAACAGGACGTGGCATTTTCCTTTCACAGATAGTAATCTCTAAACCCAGGATTGTTATGCTGCAGTCTACCAGAAGAACCAAACAGTCGGTTTCTAGGAAGCGTGTGTCAGCTGCTGGATGCAAGGTGCTTCTAACCACTTCCACTCGGCTGGAGAGAGAAGCATGTGCCGTTTCAGGAATGCTAAATAGACTCTTGTTGGGGTAAAAATAAATGGCGCTTTGGTAGCTCAGGAGGCCAATGCGGCTGGAAATATCCTTGCATCAGTTGCTGGATTTTGCAGGGCCCTGCTGGCCACGTGGAACCTCTCCACACCCCTGCTACTCTTCAGCCCAAGCAGTGGGTCAGTAAAAGTGGTTATTAAACATGACTCTTCTCCCCTTGTCTTATTTCTCCCAGATTCCTTGAGCTCTTACCTTCTCTGCAGCGGCTCAGTTGAGCCTGAGTTATGTAATAACCTGTTATTATCTGCAGGTTGGAATAAAAAATGCAGATTTGATTGCAGCACAAATAATTTCTTAAAATCTGGGAAGCGGTGCTTCTGACCAGTGCATTTATTTAGGTGGCTTCCTCATTTTCTTTCACATGTTGTTATTTGCTTGAGGTTTTGTCTTGGGAAATTCCCTGGCAGCTGACGGAGGGTTTGCATTCCAGATTTCAGAGCGTGGGGCAGCTGGCATTTAAACTTTACTGAGCTTCCAGCTAATGAGCTAGAAATAGCAAAACAGTTCTTCAGTGAGGCAGAGTTCGACCCCTGCCAAAAAGCCGGCCTCTTTTCCTTTCAGATTAGCTTCTGGTTTCAGGTCTCCTAGGACCAAAGCAGTTGACAGTGGGTGTGGTGCAAGAAGTGCATGGAGGCTGGAGCCTTTGCAGTTTTCTAGTATTCAGAATGCTTAAGAGTCATTTGTTTGGGACAAGAAAGTGCTCGCAGGGACCTAAGTGAGGATGCAGACACCAGGGAGGAGTGAGCTGACAGTGCTTTGTGTGATAGTTCAGTCTCATTCCTGATCTGTTTGGAAATGTTGATTTTTTTTTTTTTTTTTTTTCCCACTGCGAGTTGAACTCTGAATTGATTTTCTCTTTACTTTAGCCATGTCGTAGGGCAGTAGATAACTTAGAGCCAAGACAAGTGGTTACTCACGTAATCAAGATGGTTTTTGGCCCATGTGAAACTGTGTGTGGCTTTGTGTGGTTGTGGTCCAGCCTTTTATTCAGTGTAGCTGACGCTTGGAAAAACAGAAAGCTGATAACGTAAAGCCACCAGCGGCATGTGCATACGTACATTGGTGCACTTAAATTTACTCTGGTGAGGAGGGAGCCTACCAGGATGGTGCAAAAGGCTGTTACCAGGTTACACTGTAACGTGTACAGAGTTTGTTGGGTAACTTAAGTAGGGCGAAGTCATCAGGCTTATTGCGCTGGGATCTCTTTGTCCACACGGGAAAATATTATTGCCTAGCCGTATATCTGGGGCACGCTGGTGCTGTACGCAGTGGGGAGCTGGAGTAGCGGAGACGATTTTTCATTAGTAAGATGTGGTGCTTTCTGTCTTCTAAACAAGTAGTTAGTTTGGTATCGGTCAGATTCCCTTGAATTCTAAATGTTGTTTGATACCAACCAGATCAGTACTAGATACTGTCTAATACTGCGCATAAATTAGTCTCGCCTTCTGCTAATTCAGTGTGTTTCTCTTCCTCGTCTGCAACCCTGAATCTCTCAACCTTGAGTAGTACTGTGCATGCTCACCAGACAGATTGTTCCACAGTTATACCAAAAGCTTGAGTAAGTAAAATGTCTTTTCTTCCTGAAAGGGCTTTTACTTCTTCCTATATGTCTTCGAGGCAGCTATTTTCTCCTTGCTTAGAGAAGTTTTGATCACTTGCCCAGTTTTATTTCCTCCAAAATGTTTTCTCAGTTCATTCGCAGACATTTATCTTGCAGTTCAAGCTTCTGCTGCTGTCTTCCTTGAAAATATATCTGCATTTGGAAGTCACTGACCTTTTCTTCTACCAGTCATGAACCTTTTTTCCAAGTAAACGTGCTCTTTGGCTCCTGAGATAAGACATTTCCACTTATTTTAAAACTTCTTATCACAGAGTTTTTTGGGTTGTAGAAGATCTTTCCATTGAATAGCCTGTCCAAACCTAAACTGGGAAAGACTCTGGGAAGGATTTTGGGAAAGGAGCAAATCTGGATTGGCCAGAATATAGGTTTTTTCCATATCTAATTTCTGTCCTTCTGTCATAGTTGCTTACATTACAAATTAAAAAAAAAAAAATGTTCCAAAATAAAGCAGAAAATCTTCATCTCTTCCCTTGCTGTTACTCTTATGAATGCAAGAACCTTGTTTGCAGCCCTTTCCCTGGGGCCCTCGGCACTGGTTGTCTGTTTTCAGCTCGCAGCAGACAGGTTACCCCCTTCCTGGCTTACTTGGGTTTCGAGTATTTTTCCATCTGCTATCTGCAATTGTGGCTGGGATTGCAAGCCAAACAGTTCCTTGCTTCTGCCAATTGATGATGCTTGTCATTAAGGAAAATCAAGGTCACTGGTGTACTGCTAATTAGTTCTTGCATATAATAACCATAGTAACGAAGATATTAATAGAAATGAATGTGTTTAGCTGTAGGTAGTGGTTACATACAATAGGCAGTGATTACTGAATAACTGCAGGAGAAGAAGCTGAGGCAGAAAATCTAGTTTGAGCGTATGAAGGGTTCCTGGACCACGTGGCTGCAAGGTAATAAGATGGATGGATCTGAAGAGAAGTTTTGTGATTTCAGACGTCTTCTCCTGGCATTATCTATGTATTTGTTCAGTTGGAGACAGTGTGGCCAGACAGCTACAAATTTGAACATAAATTTATTATTTATGATTCTAGCCTGGCTTCAGGCCAGCAATCAGATTTGGCCAAACTCTCTCTTGCAGTCAGTGAGTTTGTGGCTTCTCAATATGCAAGCTGATGAGTTGGACAGTCATACTTTTAGTATTGACATCATTTTTTTATATATATATATTCAAGCTGATGATTGAGCAAAGAGATTGACCCTCCTGTGCCTTCCCCATCTAAAACCTGAAATGAGGCTTCAGAGTAGATCGAATTATGATCTCAGAAACTGACCAAGAAGGCTGAGGGTTTCTGTAAGTAATTAGTAATCATTCTTTTAGGCCGAATCCCAAGAAGATCTTGAGGTTTAAATCATCTGGGTGTTGTTAGCTTCTTAGGATGAGACCTTCAGTCTATGAAATTAGGGTGGCGCTGTTAATGACTCTGTCTGCTTCTTATGAATGTTGATTGAGAGCCCTAACACTCATGACATCTAAAATGGAAAAAAACAGTGGGAAACAGACCGCAGGGAAAACTCTTCTCCGCAAACCGCTGGGCCAAGACTTAGGCTTGACCTAGCAGTCTTCCCTGGGTACAGCTGCTCCAAGCCTCTAGCTCGTATTTCCCGTTGCCTTGATTGTGAATGCAGCAAGACCTTTTCAGTCACTTGAAGGCTTTCTGTGGATGCTGGTGGCTGTGATGGTCCATCTGGCTATTGTGCAGCAGGTCAGCTTCTGGCTGGCAGATGCTTTCAGAGACAAAATGTTGCTCACGGTATTGTTAGTGTGGATGCATGCGTGCTCATGTAAGTGTAACACAGATGCAAAATGCCCTTGTGACTGCAGTGACAATTCCATAAAAGACAGAAAAAGGTTTTCTGGTTTGACTTTTGTCGTGGTAATCCTGGCAAGCTCAAAAGGAGTGCTGTCCTTTGAGTTTACTGGCTTAGCGCTACGTGACTTCTGTTGGAGCTGCACAAAAAAAAAAAGCGCAAATATCCCACAGTCAGTTTTTCTAATAGCTACCATTTTCATTCACTTTTCTCTAAGCCAGCTATCCATGCTGCCAAAAATGTTACTGTTGATGAGTATGAATGGAACGAGCCTGCCAACAAACATCTAAAATTGTATGCTCTCACTGCTTTTTCCTTCCCCTGGCAGTGACCAAAGCAGTTCCTTTCAAGAAGTAATGAAGGTTTGGCATCTATGAACTCCCGAGTTCACAGGAACACTTCATCTGTTTTCCTCCTGTAAGCCCCATCTAACATGTGTTATGTGTATCAAGATGTCTTAAATGTGAAGATTATTCCATTTGAAGAGCTCGGATTCCTTTACAAGGAGAGTAATTGAGTGGGTGATAGTAATAGGAATTCCTTCAGGAATTTAGACTAGGTGGCTTAGAAGAGAGAATTTGTTTCATTTTTAGGTTTTTGTGTACAAAACTTGTGGCTTTTGTTGTCCCATCATCGGTGGGGGCTGTAACCTCTCGTCTGGGGGTAGAACGGCACATTTTGGTGCATCTAGAATGCCTCGTGAAAAGGATTCTTCTGTAGAGCCTGGTAGTACTCATGGTGGTTCTCTTACCTGTTCGGCAGGATCTCTGCAGCCTTGCCCTGTATATGGTTACAAATAGTTATTTGGTTTTAGCTAGATCATGTTTCATACCACTCTCTCCACCAGTGTCCTGTTTCACAGCTGTAGCGTCCTTTCACCTTGTTACTGTTTTTTATTTTTTTGATACATATACACGCTACATAACAGTAATGCCCTGGTTTAGACATATCCTTGTATTTTTCTTCTGCATTACCAGCTGAAAGCAGCTTCCCCATCTAAGCATGCTTAGCCTGGGATGAGGATTTAAGCAGCCAGGGTTTTGATCCTTGCTTTGCAAGTGTGAGAAAGCTGCTCTGCGCCTCAGCCTCTCCCCACCTGTAAGCTGATCACTACCCACAGCAGCCTGTGAACTTAACAGTGCCAAGTGCTTTTTATTGCCTGCCTGTTCAGATTGTTTTGTTCTTAGTATCCAGTCCCAAGTGGACATGATTACAACAGCTTTCTACACAGCTGGTTCTCTAATACAAGACAAGAATCCTCATGTATTGCCTCTGGAGGTATTTGGTCTAATTTTCAGCAGTGTCTGAGATAGTGGGTGCTCACAAGAGGACTCCAAGTGCAAATCTTACAGTCTGCCTATCCCTGCATCTCCCTGCCAGCAGAGCAGCTGCTGTAGCACGCTCTGGAATATGTTACTTCTTTGTACAGATGCTGAGAAGCAGTGTTGAACTTGGCGGCCTTCCTGGGTGTGTTCAAACAAGAGGGGCTCTGGTTAAAGGGATTACGAAGTTTAACGTGTACGTGTCAGCCTGAGATGCTGGCAGGTGCGTTATAAACTTTATTCAGCTGTCAGTGTGTACCTTCGGCTCCGGGGAGGGAGGTGACAGCTTGGCACAGCAAACGTCTGACTCAGGCTTCTGTGGCAGCTGGAGACTCTACAGTGGCACGGATCAAGGGAAAAAGCAGTAGTAGGCAGACTCACAGCTGCTGGTGCCACCCTCCTCTTCCAGGAGCTGCTACATCAGTAGCATAGGGTTGACGTCAGTGGCTCTTCGCCATCCGTCAGGCTTTCTCCTAACAAAACATTCGCTTTGGAGCGGCGTGTTTGCCGCAGAGGCCCTGGGTTGACTGACCAGCAGCTGCTCGGGCAACCTGGGCCAGTTTTGTACTACACTTCGTGCTGCTGCGGCGGCCACATCAGCTGCCATCCTGGCAGCCTTGCTCTGGTTCCTCCTCCCTTCCACTCTCTTGGCAATGACTTTTTTCAAGATGCCCTTTGTGCCTTTCACAGAGAAGTAGCCCACGCTGCGGCTGCAGGGAAAGGAGAGAGAATGGCAGCGTGTGACTGACTATGAGCCTAATCCTGCTTACACTGACAATCGGGTCTTTCTTTCTCTTCCGCTTTCTGGAGCACTGTGCAGAATTAGAATTAGCATTAGCATGGAGGAATGTGTGGTATAAGCCTGGCTTCAGTAGTGGGCAAGTTGTTTGATGGGAAGTCTTCAACTTTGAATACTGTGACTGTGGAGGGCAAGCTGCCTTGCTCCCTTGGTGGCCACCCCTTCTTCACAGAAGGGTGGTTTGGTAGGGAGAGGTGTTGCTGACACGTACACAGCCTCTGTGATCTGTTGTCCTCTAAACTCGCTCTTCTGGTTCCTTAGGGGCCACGGTGGTTTTAGTAAAGTCAGAGGTTTTCAGCTCTACGCCAGAATACACTTCCCTTAAGCAACCTTGCTGAAATTTTTTCACCTGTTGCATTTAAATCTTGGGCACGTAAGGGATCTGAAGGTACTTGGCGGCACACAAGGGAGACAGAAACAACAGAAGCCCTTGGGAGGAGGAATTTAAACCAGAGAGAGCAGCAGCTGCTGGTTGCCGAAAGGAGAGGAGGACAGGAGCTTGGGCTGGTAGCTGGGGAGGGGAGTTAGGTTGCATGCTTGGACCTGCTGACCAGAGAGCAGGCTGAATTGCGAGGCTGGTGTTTAAAGAGGCAGACATAAAAGTAATTTATTGGTGTTCTTTTACTTTCCCGTGTCAAAAACTTAAAAAAGAATCTAGATAGATAAACTTTTCACTGCTGATACGGCACTTCCAGGGAAAGAGTAAAATTGCTGACCTGTTGCAGTTTGGCTTTAGTTTTCTTTGGTTTTGTCCTAGGGTGATTTTGCTGGTTTCTGGGTTGCCAGTGCTTTAGAAGAACTTTTCAGTTTCTCAGGCTTGAATTTGATTTAAAACAAAAACCACACAAACAAAAAAAGTCCTTCAAATGTCAAAGTGTAAAGATGTCATTTTCTGGAGCAACAAACATGCCCTGGCTTTAAAAATGTCAGAAAGCGTTTAACAAAACAACGAGCAGATTCTTATACTTAAAATAGCTCTCTTAAAGGCTCCAATAGTCTCAGCAGCTTTGCCGGGAGTTGTTTTTAGAGTCTCCTCTTTCTTCTCTTGTAGGTTTACTAAGAATCTCTCTCCAGACAAAATCAACCTGAGCACGCTGAAAGGGCAGGGGCAGCTGACCAACCTGGAGCTGGATGAAGAGGTGCTGCAGAATGTGCTGGAGCTGCCCACCTGGCTTGCCATCACTCGCGTCTACTGTAACAAGGCATCTATCAGGGTGAGCAGAGGAGCCTGCGCTCGTGTCCCCAGACGCAGCTGAGGCCTTCCAGTGGCAGCTTCTCTTTGTCACTTGGGAATTCGTGATGAAGAATCATCATGCGGGGTGATCCCTGCATCTCAAACCCTGTGCTTTAGGCGTGGGGTTTGCTGTCTGAATGCTAGGAGACAGACGCAGCAGGTTTCACCAAAGGCTGCCCTTGCCAAGCATTTGGCCCCTGATGGTGGCCAGCAGCAAATGGTGGAGGATGCTAAGAGAAGCACAGGGAAAGTGTGCTGTGGTCCTTCCTCACCTTCAGGTGGCTTGTTAAGCCAGCAGTGAGGTCTTTGTATTTAATAGCCACTGTTGAATTTCCAGGAATTTGATCAGATGCTTTCTGGACCTGCTTAACATCCAGAGTGTGTGGCAAAGAGTTTCACAGCATCTGCTTTTGCTTGTATGAAGCCTGCGTATACTAGTTTTAGTTGATAACCTCTTGGTACTGTTATTGGAAGAAATAGTGAGCAGTCGTTCCCTGTTCATCACCTCCATATCACTCAGGGTTTTACAGAGCTCTCTGTGTGGTCATTCCCTCCCATTTCCCTGCTATTTTGATAACGGAGGATGTTTCTATGCCTTCCCTTACCCACACCGACTTTCTTTTAATGCTAAAGAAGCAACACAGACCTCCAACAGGCATGGGAAGCAGAGAGAAATGGAGTGCAGTTCTCTGAAAGCCTAATTATGCTGTTGAGGTATTGTAAAAATAAATTGAACTTAAGCCTTAATTGTTGAAAATGCAATTTGTAAGAGATGCGTGAATAGTGCATGTGAAAAGCTGCACTCTCTGCAGTCAGCCAGGCTTTATGCCCACAGTTACCCATTTACATGCATAGTCACTGAAACTGTGCATGCACTTGCACTTTTGCACACTAAACTCTTTTAGAAAAGCTTCCTCCTTGTGGTTTTTAGAGCAAAAAATTTATTTTTTTTCAGTAGATATGAAATGCCAGATTGTTTAATCTCACTTGGTACTAACCATAGTTGCGTTACATGAATACAAAAGTTTTTAGTATCTCGAAGAGACTTGCTGTAAAAGAAATACGGTTCTACTCTGCCAAGTGACAATAAAAATGAGCCTGTCTTACTCATCTGATCCGCTCTGTTTTTAGAGTCAGATCTGCTTAATTTAGTAACAAACACTTGTTCTCCCTCCTACGAGAACTGCTGAATAAGTGTTGCTGTAAGGAAATAAAACAGATCTTTTTGGTTTGTGCATAGTCTTCAAAAGAGTTACCTGACTTCCAGTAACAGCAGCAATTGATTGTAGACTCCCTAAGGACAAGAACATTCTCCGTAGAGGAATATGAAAAATGAGAATTTGAGCTGCCGAATATCTGTTACTCAGGGTGATATGTGAGATCCAAAAGCTGAGCTAGATTTGTAGGTCTGGTGGCTGGAATGTCTTTTCACTTGTCTGTGTGAGCCCGTTTGACCTGGATACAGTGAGACATGATGGATTGTCACTGCGGTCATTTCTCAGAGGAATGGGGCTCAGACTTTGGGCTCAGATGGTTTCCTGCAATTTCTCAAACTTTTCCATGTGAAGATAACTCTTATAACCTCAACTTTATTGTTTCAGATCCAGTGGACGAAGCTGAAAACACACCCAATCTGCCTGGTAACGTTTCCTCTCTTGTTCGTTCCTTTTCTTCCTTACTCTTCTTAATCTCTCCTACTTGAGAAGAATTCTTCAAAGGGAAACTGTGAAATGCTTGCTCAAATTGTCATTTGACCTAAATCCTCTAGGCCCTTAGCAGATAGGGGAAGGGGAGTTCTGAGAATAATCCTCTTTGGTGATGAGTGACCTCCCACGAGACCCGTATTTCACTGCAGGATGGAGCTGAGCTGAGCTCTCAGTGAAGTCCAGGGCAACCTTGTGCCTGGTTTTTGTTGTTTGTTTCGCCACCTCCCTTCTGGGGATCCAGATTACCCAACAATCCTGGCACTGCTGATGTGAAAATTTTAACATGTGAGACTTCTGGAGTCAAGAGAGTCCAGAACGTGGTTATCCCTGCCCTGAAGTCTCAGACCTAAGGCTGGTAGGCTGAACTTGAGTCTTGGTCTTCTATTTATTGGTCCTGTGTTCTGTCTTTACAGTACTTGGATAAAGTGGAGGTAGAGATGCGAACATGTGAAGAGCCTCGGCCACCCAACGGGCAGTCTCCCATTGCTCTTGCTGCAGGTCAAAGGTCAGACCCTGAGCTCTGTGCTTGCTTTCTGACACGCTACCGGGGTGTGGGTGGCCGTCTTTCTCAGTGGTTAACTATCGGCGTTTCTGCACTCAGCTTTAAATGGCTCTAATACCTCTTATAAACCGTGGAGTCTCTCTGTATGTAGCCTTGCCTCTACTGGGACTTCTGTTGTAGCAGGTGATGACTCTGAGGGATCTTCTCTTTGCAGTGAATATGGCTTTGCTGAAAAAGTCGTGGAAGGGATGTTTATTGTCGTCAATTCCATCACCATCAAGATTCACTCCAAGGCCTTTCATGCTTCTTTTGAGCTATGGCAGCTCCAAGGCTACAGTGTCAACCCAAACTGGCAACAGAGCGACTTGAGGCTCACCCGCATTACTGATCCGCAGAGGGGAGAGGTAAGGAGGTGTCTTACGTTGCCTGTCATAATGTGCACAGTGGCACTCGTGCTAACCCCGTCCTGTGGGGTAATTGGGCTGATTTCTCATACAGGGAGGGTAGGGAGCTTTGGTGAGCTTGCCTTCTGTTTGCTGGAACAGGGTGACTGAGAGCTGACTTGTGTTCAGAGCTTTCTCTGAGCTCCTTTGATCCGAGCGAACGAATCTGGAGAAGCTCTGAATGCCCTTGTGGTTTGGGGGGGGGGGAGTTAGCTGTTACCTGGGACATGATTTTGGTTTTGTACCGGGATCGCAGAAGAAAAGTGCATTGAATGATCTTCTGTGGCCTTGTTTCATTCCACACCTTCTAAACATTTATTATTTCCTTGAAGTTGTTGCAAATCTCAGCATTTTTCAATTTTTCTCCTTCTGGGTAGGTTTTGACGTTCAAAGAGCTCACCTGGCAGACACTTCGGATAGAAGCAGATGCCACTGACAATGGCGATCAGGATCCTGTTACTACTCCTCTGAGACTCATTACCAACCAGGGGAGGATCCAGATTTCTCTCAAGAGAAGGGTGAGAGTTCCCTCCATATTTTGCAGGATATGGTCTCCGTGCCTGGTGCAGTGATGATGCATATTTCCTCCCACGTTCCTCAGCAACCATTCTTTTTCCTCACAAATGTTGAGCCCAAGCTGCTGTATCACTCAGTGTTTTCTGTTGGAGACAGCTGTGTTCCTACCAAATGTCAAAGCAGTTTATTTCCCAGGGGAGGATAACATGTACGGAGTAAGTTTTTAAATCCGTTCGAACATCCCAAGGAGAGCTGTCATCTCTTTACTGGGAGATTAAAGCCTGCTAGTCTTATTTTTACCTGTCAATGGAAATGTGATGATAAAAAAAACCAAACCTCTTTTTTTTTTTCTTTCTTTCCTTTTTTTTTTTTAAAAAACCAACAAACAAACAGTGAGCATTTGCCTCCTAAAGAGATAGCTTTGACTGCTTTCTCAGAGGAGGTACTATGGACATCCATCAGAGAAGAACTTCTCTCTCAGATGAGTTTCAAAGCAGCATCTCTTGTTTCTGCTACAGCTTCTGTGTATTATGAAGAATGTATGTATATAGTTGCAAACCTTCAAGTCCCTGACTCTTCCATGCTGTTTCAGACCAAAGATTGCAATGTGGTGGCATCTAAGCTGATGTTTCTCCTTGATGACCTGCTCTGGGTGCTGACAGACTCTCAGCTGAAAGCAATGATGAAATATGCAGAGTCCCTGAGCGAAGCCATGGAGAAGTCTGCCCAGCAGAGGAAAAGCTTAGCGCCAGAGTCTGTACAGGTGAGTGAGTTGTGATTTGGATGTCAGTCCTCCAGGAAAAAAACAATGTGAACGAGACAGTTTCTGTTTGTGTGGCATCTGGCCCTTGCTCACAGAGCATCTCCCTGATGGGAGCTGGTAGGCTTACCTGGTGTCAGGTCAGCATTGCGTGGGTTGTGGGCTGTTGGGTAATGAAGTGACCAAAGGAGTTGGATTCGTTGCCAATGAGCATTAAAGAATTTTCACACACAGTCACAGGCTAGATTCTGTCTGATGGCAGGGAAGAAGTGCTGTTAAATTGCGTGGCTTGAAGGAGTTGGCTGGTGCATGGAAAGTTGCAGAGGGTCCCATGAGGATTTGGTTTGGTTATAACCAATAAATATAATCTTTTCTGCCTCTGAGTAAGAATCTGCATAGGCCTGGGGAAGGGGAGTGGTATAATAAATTATGACACAAAGCCACTGTGAGCTGTGATGCTCAAGGGAGAACACTGGCATCCAATTTCACTGTTGTTCGGGTTTCTTTTTTTCTTCCTAATATTCTGATGGGAGCTCTTGATTTTTACAACTGTTCTTTGGATCACACGTAGCTTAGCTGTGTATGAGAACCTTAGAACAGCTACTCCTGGCAGTAACCTTGAACTTCCCTTACCACTTTGTTTTCAAAATGCTTTGCTGAGTAATTGTTTGACAGATGTTGCAGAATAAATACATGAGGCAGAGGACAAAAGGTGTTTTCTGAGACAAAGGCGAGGGAAGAGGAGTATCGTGGCTGGTGGTGGAAGCTCTGGGGAAGGAGGAGGGCTATGCACGTAGTGCAGTGAGCTTACATAGAAGGCGTGATCAGGAATACTTAGTTCGTTTTGTCTGGGAGTCTTAAAAGAGTGTTTCAAGGTAAGCGAATGGTAGCTTGATTTGGAGGAGGCAGAATCACAAAGAGTTTTGCTCGTGAGAACACAGGAAAGGATCCAGATTTCGGGACTCCCAATTAAATTTCTATAAATTGATGCCTTACAGTCTGGAAGATTGTATGAGTTATTTTTAATTGCATTATAACCTCTCTCTTTTCTTCTTTTCTTTCTATTAGTTCTTACCGAGCTTGTCTCTCTCTAATAGATAACACCACCTGCACCAAGTACCCAGCAGTCCTGGTCTCAGCCGTTTGGAGTCAGCCCCAATGCAAGTAGCATTGGTCAATACTTTGATAAGCATGACATGAAAGAGTCATCATACCACCTCCTCATTTCACACTTGGATCTGCATATCTGCGATGACAGCCACACTCGAGAGTCAGGTAACTGAGAGCAGCATCAGGAGGACACTGCAGGAGGAAAACATTAATGCAGTCATCAGTTTTCTGTCTTGAAGGAGGATATTCCTCTTGAAAACAAGAATCTTTCATATTACCGTTTCCCAATGAGACAATGGGCAGTTGTTCAGGCTGATGGAGAGATCGGTTCTGTATGTCTGAACTATTGTAGCATCATAGATTCATAGAATGGTTTGGGTTGGAAGAGACCTTAAAGATCATCTAGTCCCACCTCCCTGCCGTGGGCTGTTGGCCTGTTGCATTCAGTTGCTCTTTTCCTTGCTTAGGACAAGATTTTGATACCGTTTTCTAGAAGGTCATACCCTAATACTGGCCGTGGTGACAATCTATCAGTGGTGGCAATCAAAGCAGTGGTGTTCTGAATTCTCCTGGATCCAGAACCTGGATTGCAGAGCTGATTGTGGTTTTCTTTGTTTTCCACAGGTGCTTTGAAACATGGGATGCTGGGAGGTGCCATGCAGCTGACCTTCAAGAGGATGGCTTTTGACTATTATCCTTTCCACAGGGCAGGTAGGGGAGCATGTGGCCTCCCAGCTTGAGGAGTGGGATAAAAAAAGAATTTGAAGAACAGTGATGCTATACGGCTTCAGGCAGGACTGGAAGAAAGGCTACACAAAGGGTTTGGGACTTAAAAGCCTCATGGGCAGGGTTAATCTGCCTTACCTGTTGGCAGATGACTGACAAGGTGCTGGCAGAGCAGAGTACAAAGACAGGAGTAAGTTGCTGTCTGTTGTAAGGACATAAAGTCGAAACTCTGGATTTCTTTTCAGTTGCTTAAGCTCTAGATCTGGTTCTTACGTGTGCCTAATCAATTTGGAAGCGTTATAGGATGTAACCCAGGAGAAAATCTGTTTGTGGTTAACGGAAGAATTCTTCCCAACCCTTGAATTTGGAACGCTTGCTGGTAGGACCAGCTCTGTTGTGTGAAAGCCTGCACTTGTCTCACAAGCACTTAGTACGCTGCATATTGCACGCTCCAGATCTGATATCAATAAAGAGGAATGCTGTGCAGGTTTGCATACATATGAAGGGCACAGGAAGGTTGTGTGTATCCAGGAACTCATTTTTAAAACCAGGATTTTTGCTTTCGTGCAGGAGATCCCTGCAAGCATTGGGTGAGGTACAGTGAAGCAATGGAAACACGGGGACAGTGGGCAAAGAAGTTGGTCAGTGAATTTCAAAGCAAGATTGAGAAGCTTTATGAAGAAATGGATCCTGCATTTGCCAAGACTCCACTTTCCCCCTTCAAAAGGAAACCAGGTAATAGTATTTGAGAAAACTCGCTGCATAAGGCAGGAGATGGTAACAATTTTGCTCCATTTAGCAATACCTCTAGTTACCTTTCCCTGGTTTAGCAGGCTGATTTGTTGTTGCAGAAATCCATAGCGCACTAAAAATCCTAACTGTAATGGTAAAGGAAAGTGGCTATCGTACTGGGAATAACATTGCAGCAAGAATGGACAGATGGCAGTGGTCACTTTCCTAACTTATTTACTGAGTTTCTCCCTAAGTGGGGTAAATGAAATGCTGAAAGCCTCTTGCTACAGAGCAGACTTGCCTTTCACAGTGTTCTTCTTTCAAAAGACCTAAGTTTTTTTTCCTGCCTAGCTGTGTCCATCTGTTTCTAATATTTGGGCTGTTAATTCTGCTCTGCAACATATGTGTTGGTATTGATGGTGAAGTTTGCTGCAACGTAGATTAGTAAAACCCTGCTGGTTCTGCTTTTCCATCCCCACAGATACTACATTGAGTCCACATAAAAGTCCCTTAGAGAAAGGCCGTGTACCTCCCACAAGTTTGCCACGACTCCGGCACCCTCCCTGGAACAGACTTCGATCCAGCTGCGTGGTAGTTCGAGTAGATGACTTGGATGTTCACCAGGTAGGGATTTGAGCAGTGTCTGGAGATGTTAATGTCATTTTTAAAAAATGAACTTAATCTGATACAATTCAAATAAATCATGCAAATCCTATGTCATCCAAGACAATCAAAACTCTGCACAGAGAGCCCAAATGCCATTATTGTTTTGCATGTAAAACTTTTAAACCAAGTATGAACTGCTGATCATTTTCATGTTCAGAGGAAACTGCGTGCCTAACCACAGAGTTTCTGCACACTGTGTCTGTTCACATCTAAACTTGCATCAAGCATTGGACTGGCCCAGGGTAAAACATTTCATGCATTTGAGAAGACAGTGAGCTTAGGGGTTTTTGACAGAGGAGGAGTAAGTCCTACCTCATGCTTTCTGACCCAGGACAGATAGCATCGCTAGACTGGATCAGGCCCTATATCCATATGCCCTATAACCATTGCAAGAGCATAAGCAGCACCAGATACTGTCATGGACTTACCAACATGCTGTTAGTGTTGAAGAAAGCTATGATAGATTTAAGTTCTGTTTATTCACATCACCTAATTCTGATTGTCACGGCTCTTACTAGCAGTGACAGGAGACATAAAGAGCTGAATTCCCTCAAAGGAGAGGAGTTGGCAATATCAGCAGGTAGAAAACAGTTTTATTTTTACTTGAAAGCAGAATATGTTTGATGTGTAAATGAGATGGATTTAATACAGGAGACTGCAGGGTTACTGGGACACTTTGTTTTGCCAAATCTGAATTCTGCACGACTGTGTACTGTTGTGTTTCCAGGTTTCTACAGCCGGTCAGCAAAGTAAGAAACCCTCCACCTTGCTTTCATGTAGTAGAAAAGTCTTCAAACTTCCTGATCAGGTCTCTGCAATCCATATTGAATTCACAGAGTATTACTTCCCAGACAATCAGGACTTTCCAGGTAATACACCAAGGTTAGCACCTTCCTTCATAAGTTTCTTAAAGAATCAGTCAACTCTTAATTCTTTAGGTGTGTTAACCCTGTTACATATTTCCTGGATGTCCATTTTTGTCTAGTTTTCTGATGTTTCCCTTTCCAGTAGTTTCTTGGTTTGTTGGGTTTTTTTGTCTGTGGGGAAAGTGGGATAGAGCTTGCCTGGTGCAAAATATGGAGGCAAAGTTGTGCTGGCAAAATAACGTATCCAGGAACGTATTGAAGGAGTTACTGTCTGCCCAGCACTTACTGACTAGCAGTGGAGCAGGACTTTAGGCTGCTTTGGGTGCTCTGCAGCTGGCTTGATGCGAGCCTGGAACCCCTCCTTTCTCTGGTACGCCACAGTTCCTCCCTTTCATCCAGAGATCTGTCCTCCAGTGGGTGTTGAAGCCCTCTGCATTGGTATTGTCAGCGCAGGTTATACACTGAGCTGCAGACCATCTGAAGTACCTTTTCTGTTATTATTCATCTGTCTTGATTCTGTTTCATTCTAGTACCATGCCCAAACCTGTATGTACAGCTGAATGGCCTGATGCTTACCCTGGATACAGCAAGCGTGCTCTGGATAAACCTCTTCTGTCTGGATCTTTATCGCAGTTTGGAGCAGTTCAAAGCCATCTACAAGCTGGAGGACTCAGGCAAGCGTGATGAGCATGTTGATGTTCGACTGGATGGCTTTCGGCTGAAGGTACCTTTCATTTCTTTCCTTTCCCAGTCTTCAGTGTTCTCTCCCTCCCTTTTGTGGAAGGAACATGAGACCAGGAAATAGCTGGAGTCCAGAATGAGAAAATAAGAATGAGAAAAATACGAACTCTGCCTGCCTTTAACTTTCTTCTGTCTACCATTTGTGTTAGTTTTGATTGGATCTGTGGGCAGTAAAACAGGTGCTTGAGTTCTAGTCCAGAATAGGCAGGCAAGTCTGTATTTATGAAGATAGTTTCGAGGAGAAATTGATGGTTCGAGTAGTCAAAAGTTGTTTTCTGGTCTTTGGAAACAACTTTGAGTCTCATATCATTCCCAGTGGGCCTACGTCTGCTGTGTTGACGCCCCGTGGTGTGTGTCAGTGACTACCCTTGTTAGCACTTTTGTGAGGGGGCTTAAAGGCCTGAATGTGTAGTAAGTCCTTGCAGAGAAAGATCGAAGCGAAAGTTGTAAGTTGAGCTGCTACATAAGGCCATGGATGGTAAAAGAACCTAAAATAAAATTCAGTTTAAATTCCCTCGCATCTGATTCCTCTTCCATGATTTGTAAATTTCATTTAATTTTTCAGTTAGGGACAAATTGAGAGTGTAGTCCAGCTCTTGGGATTTTAGTAGAGACCAAGGCATCTCAATTGTTTATATATCCCACACCTGACCTCCCGTATGAACGGCCAGGATAAGCCTCTTGTTAATTTCCCTTCTAACTGCTTTATTCGTAATGTTTTTCTCTTCTCTGTAGCTTAACATCCCTGTGGAGAAGAAAGTCACTGACCATCAAGATCGCCCACAGACACTCTGCATTTGCACATCAGAGATGACAGCCACCAACACCCGCCACGCTCCCTTCTGCAGCTGTCAGGACCTCCAGAGCCTCTTCCGTAAATTTGCCAGTTCAGAATTCTTCCACTCCAGCTACACTAAGTTCCCAAGGTCTCAGGATAACTTCAGCCTCCTCCACACCCTTTTCTTGCGCCATGCGTATGAGGTGGATGATAGGCCTCGGAAGCAGCCGGGCTTTCCCCAGCTACTACATAAAACCTCTGCCTCTGAAGATCTGTGGTCTATGAATTTCACTGAGCTTTCCCTGGACTTTGAGGGGGCTGAAAGCTCAAAGGGCAGAGCCCTTAGCTTTATTGACCCTTTTCCCCTTTCCATTTGGGCCTGCCTTCCCAAGAGATGGGGGCAAGCGCAGATATCTAAACGACAGGAGTTGGCCACCTCTGAGTTGAAAATCAAGCCTTCTGCCAGCTTTAGCAATCACTCCAAGAATGAGAGCCTTTCCAGAGAACATGGGGTTTGCCAAAGATCAAAGACTGACCAGGATCTGAAGAACATTTACAAGGTCCCAGAGACAATGGATGTCTTGGGAGAATCTGACCATGAAACTGATGATGGAGTAGATACTAAAGAGCTGGAAGGTTCTGCTGATATCCATGTGCTTATGTCCTCATCTGTTCACGTCAAAGTTCGGCTCAACCACTACCAATACTTGGTGCTGCTCAGAATGAAAGAAGTTCTGCAAACGCTACAGGAGCAGTTGGCCCAAGATACCCAGGAAGTGACTGGGTCTCCTTTAGATCCCATATCCGCGTGTGTAGGAGTTACGTTCCATAGTGCCGAAGTGGCCCTGCTCATGAACCCTGCACCAGGGTCTGTCTTGGAACCCAGATCCCTCAACTTGGACACAACAAGCCTGATTGATTCTGAGCTCTCGCCTTCAGACAGCAAGGAGGGGCTGGCAGCTGAAGAGAAGGAGCTGCAATCAGAGACCGGTTTAGAGAAGGGAGCGTGCAGTGCCTCAGAGGTCCCAGAGGACAGCGGGATTGAAAATACAGATACCAGCGTACCACCGGAGAGATTCCCAAGGTCTGCAAGTGGTGGAGCTCTGAGTACAGCTCCACCTGATAAGAGTGTAGAGGAGAAAGGTTTGATAGAGGAAGCACATGAAGCTGTGGAAGCCCTGGTTGCAGAAAGACCAGCAGAGGCCAGCAGCCACTCTCAGAGCCCTCCCGCTCTCCCTTCTAGCCCAACCTCAGACACGCAGCCCGTGGGGAGAGGAAACATCGCTCTCAATGGCCAGGCAGAACTCATCCCTTTGAAGAACATAGAGGTGGAGTTGTCTAGTGCACTGCACATCACAAAGGATGCCACAAAGGAAGCGCTGCATGTGACTATGGACCTCACCAAAGAAGCCATGTCTATAACAAAAGATGCTCTGAGCCTGAGCCGGGAGAAGGTGACCTCCACCATGCAGAAGATGCTCTCTCTCCCCCCAGCCAAGTGAGTGGACCATCCTCCTGTGCTTCCCTGGGCTGCAGGGAAGGGAGGAAGTGTAGGTCGACTGTTCCCTTTCTTTCCGTATCATTCAGATTAGAGGTAGATCTCCATCTCGTGGGGCTGGTCTAAGTACACTAAAGCAAGTGTTCAGAGTCCAGCCCGATATCTGTACAATTTGGAGGCTAAGCTGTGTGCCTTTATCACTGGTTTTGTTTTTTGGTAGGGATTCTGTGCCCAAAGTAGAAGAGGGAGCAGTGACTCCAAGCGGGGGTAGCAGCAGCCGAATGCGTTTCTTCTCCATGAAGAGGACAGCATCCCAGCATTCCTTCGACACCACGTCTGTGGACGGGAGCGGCCCTGAGGATGGGCTCTCTGTGGACAGCGATGGCAGCGATGGCTTTGTGATGCTCACAGACTCTGGTAACGAGCGCTTGGCTTTCTCCTCTCTCCCACTCTTATTTGATGTAGCTTTTCTGCTATGGGCAACTGAGTCACACTGTGTTTGTACAGAATTCACTTGTGTCACTCCTTCTTTTTGAAGGTCATGAGTAGTTCACCCACTATGGCACGCTCTGCTTTTATAGATGTCTTTTTTTTTTTGTTGTCTTTTTTTTTTTTTGAGATGGGGGATATAAATGAGGGGGGGAGAGTGACCCCTGCACATAACAGTGGTGTTTGAAGGTATTTGGCCGTACTAGAGCAAGGGCCTTAAATGTGTGCAGGTGGGTGGATGCTACACAGCATTTAGGAAGGGTTTAGTAAAGGCTGTTTGGAAATAGGATACACTGAGCATTTCAGTGGATGTCTTTCACTTCAGCTCTGTGTTGCTTCAATTCATCTGAGGAGCTGGAGAGAGTTCCCTAGAGAATGGTACGAGCTGACAGGCCATGAGATTCAGGCAGATGCTGAGATCTTAACTTCTTAGAACCGGGAAAAGAAACAGACTTGAGTTGTTGTTGGTTTTACTTCCATTTCAGAACCCAGCCTGGACCCTCTTCCCTCAGGGCACCTTCCTCAGGTCCACAATCACACAGGCAGTAGAACAAGTCTGATGGCAGAGGACGAGGGTGGAGCATCTCCTGAAATAAACAGCTCGACTTCACAGAGTGAAGACCCCAGCCTTCAGCTGGTCAGTCCTCTTCCTTTTCACTGTAATATTGTCTCTGAGGGAGTCTGGTGGTGTTTATTTTAATAACGTGAGCTTGTCGCTTGCTGTTTCAGGTGTCCGTCCTCGTGTTGAAGATGAATGAGGTGAACTGTGGAATAGAGGCACGAGGTGATGATTTGTCTCTTGCTTTACAAGTAATGAACGTGGTTCCAGAGCAACTGAACAACGTTGGAATGTGGCAGTATCTGCAGGGCTATCTGGGTAAGACGCTGCCTCTTGGAGTCTGCTGCTTTTATAGCTGCACTTTTATAACTCATTTTTATACTGGCCACCCTCGGAGAATATTTTAACTGGTGCTTCAGTGTTAACGTTTATTTAGTGTACTTAGGACTAAAAATGACTTGCGTGTGAGGGAATGTGAATGCTCAAGAATCTGTCAGTGGTTCAGATGTGGTATTTGAAAGATGTTTCCAAAGTGCCTACACAGCCAAGCTGTGTGGTGCCTAGTAATCATTGACTGGGATTTTCTTAATTGCTGCTAGGATGCATGAAATTAATTAAAAGAGTGAATAAAGCTATCCAGGGAAACCCTGAAGTTTTTCTGACCCTGAGAATAATGCTTCTGGGCTAAGGTACTTCCCCAGAGCTAAATTCGAATTAAAAAAAACCCTACCAAAACTCCAACTAAAAAAACTCCCAACAATCCAACTCTATAAAAAATGAAACCAAAAGCAACAACAACCCAAAACTTCCAAGTGAAAGCTTGAGCAGCGCTCGGACTGTTATCCTTCCCTTTAGCTGCAATGCCTATGGCCACGGGGGGGCAAAGTGGAACACAGGCTCGGGTGGTGCTGAGGGCACTGGAAAGACTGAGCAGCTCTGGAGAGAGTGGAGTGATGAGTGAGTTTGGTCAATATGCAAAACGAAGGGTAGTTTTAAAGGGTGCTGAGACAGTGAGAGGGAGGGATGCGTCTGGGGGCTTAAATGATCCAGTTCCTGGCGTTAGTTCCTGCGATGTGGACTCTTAGGCATTTGAAATTGGGATTTGTAGGAACTTAGAATCGTTTAGGCTGGAGAAGACCTTTAAGATCATAGAGTCCAACTGTTAACCCAGCACTGCCAAGTCCACCTCTAAACCATGTCCCCAAGTGCCACATCTACACATCTTTTAAACACATTTTCTGTCATTGTGAACTCCATTCTGCATCTGGAAAGTAAAAGGCTTTTCAAGATAGCCATTTTGAGTTTGTATCTTATTACTGATGCCATCTTCTGCAATGAGATCTTTCTGCTGTAGCTCTAGGAGATCCAGGTATAGAGAAGCCTTCGGTCCCTGAAGCGAGTAAGACCCAGCCAGAAGTGTGCTTACGTGTTGAAGTAGGACCTAGTGCTGCTGTGCACTCACCGCTGGCTGTTCAGAATGGCTTCCTTCATATGCTGGTCCACAGTTACACAGCAGAGCTCTTCATGTCCTTCCTTACCAACCTTGGCCCCTTTCTTGAGGATGAAATAATTCCAGAGGTGATCCCCATGGAGCTAGAAGTTGTGGATGCCAAAATCACATTGAAGGTGAGTGTATGGGGAAGCAGAGATTCCTCCCGGTGTGGTAGCCTGGGCAGAGCTCATTCTGCTTGGGAAGGGATGCTGTAGGATTGTTATTGGCCCCTGTAGGGGTCCTGTTTTCCTGATACTGTTTTATTTTGCTTCTAAAAACTGCCTTAGGGATGAATGAGCAACACAATGAAATTGTTGAGTGATCGAATTGTGGAGAAATGGGAGCCTGACATTCAGATTCTCTCTTCAGCTTTGTTGGTGACCTGTTTTGCAGACTCAAGGGAAAGAATTAAATACCTTTTCCTCCAAGCGCTTATGTGAAATGGGAAATATTTGACCTTTTCTGTAAACTTTTAGAGAATTACAGATGAAAAATATTACATAAGAGATGGTTGGTATTTAGGAGGGGGGCACTGACAGAAGGACTTGATTAAACCTTTTTAAAAGCAACGCTTTGGCTTCTCTGACAAGCAGGATCCAGTATCGCTGCATAGCGGCATGAAAAACTCCAGGCTCGGGGATATTGCCCCTTTTTTTTTTCGCGAAGGAATATTGTCTAGGGGTTTGAATCAGGAATTTGTAGGATAACAACTGTGAAAGCAGCCTTCAGGGAGATGGTTGTAGGCCTCTCCTCAGCCTTTATTATGGATATGACAGAACTTGGGTTTGATCTGCGGGAGGGCTTTCTACACAGATTAAGACTCACATGCAGCCTTGTATATAAAGCCAGGCTTTTCCATATGGTGGGTGACCTTGGTGAGCTCTGGCAGTGCTGCCAATCGGTAACGCTACCCTTGTGAAGGCTGGGGGCAAGGGGAATCCTTTGCAGAGTTGCCAGAGCTGTCACAGCAGTTAATCTTCTCCGCTTTTGTTTTTTTCCAGGATGACAGCCCCCGGGTATACCCAACATCCCCCGGCCCTGTTCCTATCACCTTGGCAGTAGATCACGTCATTGTGAAGCGCAAAGATGATGGGGTGTTCTATGTAACAGGTCAGCAACATCTGGAAAACTTGTTTTATTCTCCCCTGGCACCCCTCGGGCTGTGCTGGAGGTGGAGTGCTCTGCTGTGCCTGGTGCTGCAGGAGACTGAAACTGAAATGTGATGGTTGCTGCTGGGAAGGATGGGCTCTGGCGTGTGAGCGGTCCCTGCTTCTGTTCTCTGCAGTCACTGCTGCCACAATGGGCAAATAATCGTCTGTCTTCAGTGCAAGCACCCAGGTTCTTTGGCTGCTCTGCTGGGTTAATCTCTAGATGCATGCATTCCTGCCTCTCTCATTCTTGCTGCTTTTGTTGTTTTGTTTGGATGGCAAATTTGATACCTCAGGCAGAGCAGGTTAATACCTAAAACGATGAACTGGCAGCCTGAATTCATGCCTGATGTTTCCTTGAGCTCACACAGTCAGGACAGATTACTGCTGCTTCCCTGGCTTTAGTTTCTCCATTTTAAAATGGCAATGAGATTCCCCCCTGCCTTGTTTAAAAAAAGAAAAAAAAAAAGGACAAAAAGAATCTATTTTTCTTTTTTATTACTTGAGAACCCTGTTGTATAAATGTCCACACCTGAATGTTTTCTGTACTACTTTCCAGCTCCACAAGGGGAAGGCTCACTGAAACAGGAAAAACCTGTGTCAGTTCTTCAGGAGCAGAAGGCCCCAGCCGAGTGTGTCTTGGCAGCCCCAGCAGCAGGAACACGTGGACTGCAGGTGAGTCACCACTGCCTGTTGCTGTCTGGACAACTTGGAGAGCTGGCAGTAGGCTGGAAAATTAAATCTTTTGTCTTTATGTGTTTGCAGTTACTGGTAGGTGTGGGGTGTTGCAGATAGGGAGTGCACACAAAAGCAGCCTGTACCTTCTTTTACAGTCATTCAGAGAGGTAAGGGTACCTCGCCCAACAAAAAGTCTCTTGTTCCCTTTCAGAAATCTGGAAAGTTTTCTTATTGGCTCTTATCTTCCCACTGTGTCCAGTTCCTTGTTGGAAAAACAAGAATCGGGAGGTTCCCACAAAGAGAGAGATATTTTGTCAGAGTAAGTCTTAGAGCCAGGGAGTCTCAGTTGCTTAAGTTTCTGCTGTTCAGTTTGAACTTTCTTTCCATTTTGATCCATATACCTGGAATTCAGATGACTGGTTTATTTTTAAATATGAAGCGTTCTCTAATTATACTGCCTGTTTGATGCCGGGTCTGCTTGGTAAATTGATCACTTGCTATGGAAAGATACATATGAAGGGAGCAATGTGGCTGACTGGATACAGGACTGGACTGGGACTTTGGATTCTGTTCATTAGTTGGTGACACATCATTTCTCATCTTTCTCTTTTCCATTTAGTGCAGAGGCTTTCGCTTCTTCCCGTTCAAACAGTACCCTGACCAGAACTGGAGCACATAAGCAGCACAGTAGCTTAGCTTCAGTTTATTTTCTGATGTTATTGAACTTAACAGGAGCAAGTGCAAAGGCTAAATTCTTGGGTAAAAGTATTTCTGAGAGTCCAAGAGAAAAACTGTCCTGTGCCATGAAGCTAGAGGGGGATCTCACTGGCAGTGTTAGAGGACAGGATGGACTTTGTTCCTAGAGACAAGAAATAGGAATGCCAAGCATCTGCTTGCTCCAGCTATCATCTTAATTTTAACAAAGAGGTGTATCAGGACCCCTTGTAAAAGAAGAATGCAGCTCAGGGCCCATTTTTTTTTCTTTTTTTCCTGCTTTCTTTGTATAGTTGTCTTCAGCCACAATCAGCTAGCTGCGTTGCAGGAAAAAGCCTTGCCCACTGTGAGTCTTGCTCCTGTGCCTAGAAACGCGAAAGGAAGTCTTGGGTGGAAGTAGTTGTTAGAGAGCCATCACCGGCTCTAATGACGGGTACGGAAGTCAGCAGACACCCGTTGGCAAGTATTTCTGCAACTGAAACTGGGTCACGTTGTCAGTGAGCTTTGTGTGGTTGTGTCACATAGCGTAATTCACCTCCACAGCTCCCGCTTTGGTTTTCCTCTTTGAGCAGATTGGTGCAGTAAGGTCTGCCCTGCTGCTTACCTTTGGAAACTCCTGGTTTGTTTTTTTTCTCCGTTTGTTTCTTGCAGTTAAAGGAAGTGCTGGAGTTGCAAAAGGAGCTTCAGACCATGAAAATAGCCCTTGCAGAAGCCAACATGGACAAGACTCGCCTTCTGCAGGAAATTAGGAAATACAATCCCCTCTTCCAGCTTTGACAGCGAAGGCGCAGGCTGCAGCTGCTCAGGAGGAGTGGAGACCACCACCAGCACTAAGGCGGCTAGTTTGATTATAGCGCTGCTAAACGGGTCAACCTCCTGGAGACTCCAAGAATGGAAACCAGCTGCGATGGTGAAATGACTTGAAAGAGGGAGAAAGGAAGGCAGGCCTGGCTGAGCAACAGGGAGGAAGTTACCTGTTTGCAGCCACTTCCCTCTGTCCTGGCAGTGTGGTGCTGCCTCTGTCGCTGAACCAGGGCAGTGGTCAGCCTACAGACAAAAGCTCAGAAGTTGGGCAGGCACCCCATGTCACTTGGACCGTGGGTGGTAGCGACAGCGTGCTTTCAGCCTTCGCCTTTCACGGTAACATCTAGATATGGTCCCTGTTGGGGTTTCTACTTCTTTCAGCTTTCCTCATTGTGTTGCTGCTTAGTCGTGCATGCCAAAGAGCACAGGAGTGTAGTTACCTCACCGCATCAGGAGGGACAGAGGGTGGGATTGGCAGAAAACATTGCTCAGAGCTCCGAGGTGAAAGCACGCGTGGTATCACGTGAACAACAAACAGGAGGTTGGTGGGTGTGGGAGGTGCAGAAGGGATTTCCCCCTGTGGAGTGAGGGGGCTACAGCTTACTATTCCCTCAAGAACAGGGTCAGGGTAGTAAAGAAATTTCTTCAGACTTCTTTTTCCACCAGTCATTTGTTGTGTCAAGACAGAATCAGTAGTATATCAGACTTTTCTAATTCTTTCTTAATCCCGCAAAGTTTGGCTTTTTCGATGCAGAAACACAAAGGAATTCACTTATTTCATTACAAAGCGCTGCTTAAATTTTCTTTTCATTTTACTGCCAGAGCACAGGGGTGAAGGAAGTCGGTTGTCACAGAGCGAGGTGACCTATGCATTTTCTTTGGGGATGTATGCTGTCCTGAAACTATTGTATGCCAGACTTTCACCAGCAGAAAGAGGGAGAGCAGCACGGGCTGCACAAGGAAATAGCTGCCTGCGTTCCTCCACGGTTGTGTATTTTTATTAGCACTGAGCTCTTGGCTGGTCTTTAAACATCTTTTTTAACAGGGATGTTGGTACGTGGGTCAGAAGGGTGCTGACCAGGCCTGCCTGGGTGGAGGCTGAGGGCACCAACTGCTCATTGTGGGGTGGAGATGAAACAGTAGCTGCTTGGGTTGAGCACGGCTTGTATTTTTGCCTTTTCTGGAGCTGCTTCCCTGAAGGGGAAGAAGTCTCTGTGGTCAGTGACTGACTTAATTTATAAAGAAATAGCTTCTACAGGTGTGGAGGGAAAAAAAGGGCAACCCCAGTAGAAGTAGTAGTAAACACTAATTGTAAACAGTAAAAAAGGAAATGTCATTTATGAACTGCAAGAATCAAATCCACTCTCAAGACCAAGTTGTACGTGGTTTCTTTGCTCTGCTAGTCCAGGCGATACACGGTCGGTGCGCTGGGGAAGGAGGCAGCCGTGAGGGGCAGGTGTGAAGGGAGCAGCAGTGCCAGAGGAGAACTGCTCTGTGCTCTGGTACGGCAGGGTGTGACTTTCAGCCCGCTCTGTGTTACGGATGAGCACCTGTTCCCTCCCCCGTTACACACACCACCCTTTCTGTCTGCAGAATTGGATTTTCTCGGATTTCAAACTTTGATTTGGGTTTTTCCAGCTGCGTTTTGTGTTTGCGGAAGTGCACAGTTTCCGATGCACGGGCTTTTACTGCATGTAAACCGGGGAGCGACTACCCCATACCGAGTGCTAGGAAAAGTGACAGACCGTATGCAATTCTCCTTTATTAATCAGATGAAAACTTGACTTATCTATAGAGGTTAGGGAGCCCTCGCTGTGATTTTTAGCTGAACACCCCCTCCCCCCCAAAAAAACCCACCACTCCAACTTTATTGTATTTTTCTATTTTTTTTCTACGTAAACATTAGTCCACTGAAATTAGTTTAGCTAAAGTAATACAAGATTTTAATTCTGCTCGCTATGCAAGGGAACAGCCTCCAATTTACAAGCCATGATGAGCTGAGGCCTGGAAACTACGCAAAAGCAAGCAAATAACTTGGGAATTAAGTGTGTTTTTCCTACTGTGCTCTTATATACTTACCCCTTTGCCTAGCTCTGGAGCTGCTGAGCGCTTTGCCCTTAATGGGCGCTCCTGAGATCATTTGAATCCTTTAGGGGACACAGGGACATACTTAGAGCACTAGGCTAGATGTAGAGGCACCGCTGGCTGTGGTTTGCGGAGAGCCAAGAGTGAATTCCTTGTGGTCGTTAGCTTTCACTTTGAAAAAAGAGGATATGTAAGAGAGGGACAGTGATTAAACCAACTGTCACTCTTAAGCTCATCATCTTAATTCTGAGTTTGACTCCATTAGACTGAAGGTGGCTTTGAGTAACGTTTGCTGGAATTAGTAAAGTGTACACTAGGTTTGAAGAGACACCCCTGAGGCTGTACTGCCAGAGTCCGGTATTTCTGCCGAGATCTGACTGACCAGTGCCTACAGCCAGATACGACAGCGGCAGCGAGCGCCTGACCTTCCCTCTAGAGCCTCTGGAAGCAGGCAGCCACAAATTAATTAAAAGGAGGGGTACTTGCCTTTGGCAGAAGCGCAGGAGCTGAGCTGCGGGAGGCTTTGTGACTTAGCCTGGGCTAGCTCGCCTGTTTGGATGCTGTGACTTCTGCCAGTGGCTTTCCCTCCTCCCCATCATTCCTCCTCATTCCTGTAAGACAACCGGACTGTTTTCTCTGGAGCGCGTTCTCTGACCCATCCCCTGCTCAACACAGCCTTTGACAGCCTAGATTTGTGGTGCTGCCTGTGATGGAAGACTTACTAGAGTAGCCTGTTGGGCCTGTTCTCAAAAGGAAAATGCACTTTTAACTTTTTAAGCGTCAGCAGGCATTTTCTTCATCAATACTGCCGCGTGCATAGAGGAATTCAGACGTAAAAGCAGGCGTTCTGAAAGGCAAGGGATCTTCCACAGTGAGTAACTCTTGCTACGAGCAGCTCAGAGTGAGGGGGAGAGGTAACAAAGCGTGGGTGTATCTAGACCTTCCCTGAACAAAGCTATACACCAACAGCTCACTGTAAGTACCACTGCGAGCTGCACAAAGCCCCCACGAGCAGAAGCTGTGATTTCTTTAGTGAAATCTTTGTGCTGCTGTGCTTGCTCCCTCTTCCTGTGTGAAGCAAGAAATATAAGAATGCTTGCCTTAAGTGGAATGCAATGGTATTCTTTTTATTCACTAGTTGCTTGAAAATGGGAGTTTTATTTCCTTATCTTTCAAATTTTCCTAATTCTTTTTTAAGTAAGTGTCCAGCTTCAGCTCAAGCCGGCTTGGGAAATGAGTAGGGTGCAAAGGGTTTTCCCAGATGTGGTGCCTGCTTGCACTGTCACACTTCCCACCACTCCCTCCCACGTGTGCAGACCTGGGGCGGAGTTGCTTACAGCAAATTTCTTGTTCCAGCAACTTAAGTCATCTGGTTTTAAGAACTGAAGCACTTCCACAGTTTTAAGTACCTGTGCAAAGTACTGTAAAACAATAAAAAAAGTCCTTTCTACAAGGCATACGTGTGGGAGGACATTCTCCCATAGCTCCACTGATAACTATTAGTAAAGTTTACTTTCTAAGAGCCTTTTGTTTAAGGACTCTTTCTACTTTATTATGAGAGCCGCCTCAGTCCTGCGTGTAACTACAATCTGGTTACCTGAGGAAGAGCATGTGGCCTCAGCATCGTTGACATTTCATTAGCAGCAGTGTGCTCCCAGGGGACTACTGTATGTACAGGTGGGTAACGTGCAAGTCTGACCTTGAATTTGAGTTTTAGGCAGTATTGGAACTTTGTTGCAGTATATTTCCACTCATGCATTTATTGGTTCTATGAACCATGGAAAGAAAATAAACTTGTTAACCTCCTTACAGGCTCAAGCTTTCTTTTTTTCCTCTCCCTTCACTTTCCCAATTGTACTGTTTTCCAGACAGCTCCATAAAATTGGCTTCGGGAAGAAGAGCCAAGCGATGACGCCAGGAGCAGCAGCTTTCAGCATGTGTTCCCTTGCTTATGCTAATGGCACAATATGTGCCCAAGGCAAAGCGAAGTTTCAGGAACAAGTCGGGCTCGGTTGAGACAGATCATCCTGTTGTGCTCCCCCTCCTTGGAGCTACACCATTACACAATCAGGAGTTCCCAGCAGGACCAAGAATGCAATAACAAGTGTAATAAAAAAAACCACCAAAACCACACTTCTGTACATAGACACCACTACATCTCTGCCAGTGGAAAGTATGGTCCTGGGGGGAGGAAATACATTGAAGACAAACGTTCCTGTTCATACTCTGTTGAAGCAGAAGAGACCACGGCTCCAGGCCAGCCTGCTGCCACACAACACGTGGATCACAAGCCAGAATTCAGCAGTGACAGCAGGAAACCTCCTGGCAGTCGCTCCAGTCTATACACAGTGCTCCTGAAGGAGCTGCAGCCTGGCAGCTCTGCTGTAACTCCTGTGAGGTTCCCAAGAGGAAGCTTCTTGTAACTTCTGCCTTCTCTTGGGACGCGCTTCAGTGGAAGATAATCTTTTTGTATTTGGAATTGGGGATCTGTCCTCGTGACTTGAGCCTCCTGACCGCCTCTCGCATGTGTTTGGGCTGCAGAGGTGGCAGCTCCCCCCACTTCTCACACACATCCAGCGCTAGAACAACAAAACCCAAAGTTCACATGAGCAGGACAGCAGAGCTGGGCCTGTCTCCTACTGTTTAAGCTTTAAAATTAAAGGGAAGAGGTAATTTAGTATTTACAGTTCACACTTTAATACACAACGAAACTGCTTTTGTTTTCCATCAGTGCAGCAAGTGGGAACCAGATGATCTTTAAGGTTCCTTGCAACCCAAACCATGCTGCGATCATTCTCTTTGAAAGAAAAGTCAGTCCTAGGGCCATCGATATCAGACCAGAACAAAACTTTGTAAACCACTCTACTGCTATGGAATATGCTGGTTTGAGTCACACAAGAACTTGTGATCTTCAACCTTCTGCTCTAAATGCCCCTCTAGGTTGCATGGCGTGTTTTGGGGCGGTTGCTACAGCAGTGACAGGAACGTACAACCTATAGGAGACTTACAGGCCAGTTTCTTTTCTGTCATTTACAGTAAGGATCATTCATGCCTCCTGCCAAGGACATGAAGCAATTAACATGAAGCAATTTAATGACAGCAGTGAAGCTGCTCATACAGACTGCCTCAGGCAACACAGCACTGCAGAGCCGGCAGCAGCAAAACTGCCTCACCCCGGTAATGGTGATCTTGGCACATAGGCCATGGTTTGTGTGACAAATCTATACAAACTGGTCAGCAAAGTCTGTAGCACCTCCTCCTCCAGCCCAAGCAGGGACACAGCTGGGTCAGCCTCCCACCCAGTGTCCCCAAAAGATCTCAGCTCATCCCATAAGGGAAGAATCTTACAGGTTAAGAGGCTTAACTAACTCATTTCCCTTGGCTGCATTTTCCACAGCAGTACTAACGAGATCCTTACCAGCCTCCCGCAGCCTGCTCGCAGGCCGACTCACAGAGCATGAACTTCAAAGTGATCCTTCTTAGAGAGGATAAAACGGGAGGTCAGTGGGCACCAACCTCTGCTGGCTAACAGGCAGTGATAGCAACAGGATTAGAGGGGACCACGGGCAACGCCACGCTTCACCCATCTCAGAGCTCTTAACTGTAGCATTCTGCTGCTGCTGGACAGCAAGACCAGGAGCTGCAACATGTCCAGTCTTGTTCCATGTCCTTCTGCTCCGCTGTAATGGATTTACCCTGTATTCTTAACTTTTTTCAAAACGTTTGCCACTTACCTTCCTCCACCACCTCCCCAACAAAGACCTTGGAAATGCCGGACATGGCGATAACCACGTTCTGAGAGACAGAGGTGCCAGTGATGGACTGGATCAGCTAGACAAGTGGAGAAGGACAGCCAGCTGAGCGAGGTACACACAGCACCAGCAAAACATTTTAACTCTTATTTAGCAGTGTGTGCCTATCAAATATCAACCAACAGCTAACACATAGAACAGCAGAAACTATCTTTAGAATTTGGTCCTATAGCTCTGGGCACATGCTGCCTGTCAAGGTTTTAGCTTACCCTCATTCAGCTGCAGAACCTGCACCAGCTGTTACTTTTCCCCGCTGCCTCACGGCCCCCCAGACCACCATTATTTACGATAACTGGAGGAGGGCAGGCCACAGGGCCAGCTGGTGTCACGCAAGGCCCAGCCAAGAGTACAGCCAGGCTCAGCAAGGCTCCTGCTGGCTCTACTCGGCCTCTGCCTGTGGCAAAGCATTATCGAAGTCGTACCCGTTTAATAGCAGCTTTGGGGAAAGCAGACCGGCGGTACATCTCATAACGGTTCAGCTGTTCTTCAGAAAAGGAAGAGACCAGTATTCTGCAGGGGAGAGAATTAATAATTCACACCAAAAATACAGAAGTCTGAAGCTCCCTTCGGGCTGCTGTGACACTCCAGCAAAGCCCTTCTGCCATCCCAAGCCTCCTGCGGGACAAGAGCCGGGAAGGGAAAGGCGGCATGGAGGTTTGCAACACAAAACAGCCGAGCCCATTTGGGATGGGAGGGATCTGGGATGGGGCTACGGACACCATTAACCACGGGCTCATAGACCCATGAAGTGATTATTGTGCAGCTCCCAGCTGCAGCCCGCCGCAGTGCGCAAGGCCCTCCCGGCACTCACTGCATCTTCTGGATCTCGTCCTCGTCCACTTTGTGCTTCTTCTCCTTCCTCTCCTTCAGCTCCAGCTTCACCTTCTTGGCCGCAGACGGCTGCAGGCTGGGGTCCTCCCCGTCCACCACCTCTCCCTCCACGGTCCTCACCTGGGCGAGAGCGCAGCGCTCAGCTCCGAGGCCCCACAGCGCGGCTGGGCCCTGCTCCCCCCTCACAGCAGGCCTAGCCGCTACCTCCCCTTTCCTTCCCCTTCCCCCGGCCTCCCTTTTCCCCTCCCCTGCCCGCAGCCCGGCCTCACCTCCCCGTCCGGCGCCTCCACCTTGACCTCAAGCCTGGGGGTCGCCGCCTCGCCCTCGCCTGCTCCCTCCGCCGCCGCCGGCTCCTCGGCGGCCGCCGGCTCATCCCCCTCCGGGGAGGAGGCGGCGGGCGGCGGCTCCTGCTCGGCGTCGACCCCCAGCTCCTCCCGCGCCGCCTCGCCGGGGTCCGCCATTGCCGCGCGCAGCCACGGCGCCGCCTGATGACGTAAGGGACGGGCGCCGCCTGATGACGCAAGGGGGCGGGGCGTGTCGCCGGGGCAACGGGCCTGCGGCGGCGGGTGAGGTGGGGGCGGTGCGGGGGACTGGGGGGAACTGGGGTGGGGGAAGCGGGAGGATGGTGGGCACCGGGGTGGGAAGGGCTGGGTGAACTGGGGCAACTGGGGTGGGGGAAGTGGGAGAGTGGAGGGAACTGGCGTGGGAAGGGCTGGGGGAACTGATGAGGGAACTGGGAAATTGAGTTGAGGGAACTGGGGAACTGAGGGGGGGGAACTGGGGTGGGAAGGGCTGGGGGAACTGAGATGAGGGAACTGGGGGAAGCAGGGGAACTGGGGTAAGGGGCACTGGGAGGACTGGGTGCACTGGGGTGGGAAGGTCTAGGGAAACTGATGGGGGAACTGGGAAACAGATGAGAGAACTGGGGAAACTGGGGTGGGGAATTAGGGGAACTGGGATGGGAAGGGCTGGGGGAACTGAGATGAGGGAACTGGGGTGGGGGGCACTGGAGGAACTGGGGGTACTGGGGTGGGAAGGGTTGGGGGAATGGGAGAAACTGGGGTGGGGGAATTGAGGGAACTGGGGTAACTGAGATGAGGGAACTGGGGTGGGGGGCACTGGAGGAACTAGGCACACTGGGGTGGGAAGGGCTAGGGGAACTGGGAGCATTGGGGGAACCAGATGCCCTGGGTTAGGAAGAGCTGGGGGCCACTGGGAGAGCTGGAGTGAGCGGCACTGGGGGCACTGGGGTGGGAAGGGCTGGTGCCAGTGCCGGGGTACAGGAGGGGAGATGTGGGGTGAGCATGGGGTGAGGGGGCCCTGTGGGGAGCCAGGCTGGGGGCTGCAGCAGGGAGGCAGGGGGCTGGGGGCCCCCCAGCTGTGGGAATCTTTTGTGCGGAATTAGAGGAAAAGCTGATGTTAAACATTACCAGTCACGGCAGGGCGGCAGCAGGAGCGCACGGCTCGGTCTCTGGGCCCAGGTGGAAGCCACCAGCAGGCCAGCGCTCTGGAGGTCTCGTGGTAGGTTTCCCACCGGTTTGGTGCCTCGGAAGCAGGCGCAGCCTGCCTGCCTCTCCCTGTCCTTCAACAGGGCCCGCTCCGGCAGCAGGGAGCGAAGCTCAGGCCGGGGCACAGCATGGGGAACCCCGGTGCCCACCTCCCTATTCACCCCAGCCCCTCCTCGGCCTCTGCATCCTCACCCTGCTGCTTTGGGGTTTATTTTTTTCTGCTGTAAATGGGGATAATGTTAGCACAGAGCTGTGGCATTCATGCTGGCATGTAGAGTCGGTGCTAAATATGTGAAATTTCCAGCAGCGCCTTTACGCATCCTCCCCCTCTGTGCAGTTTGGTGGTCCCGAGCCCCGTGGCACAAAGGTAACGCTGCCTGTGGAGACCCAAACGAATGCTCAGCGGCATGAGGCCGGTGGTGCTTTAGCTGGGTGCTGAGGCTGTGGTCCCCTGTGGGCTCTGGTACAACATGGGATCAGGATGAGCTCCCTCCATGCTCCTCAAGCGCACAGCGCACTGTAACGGGCTTCCCTGAACAGGGGGATCAAAACCCACCAGAGTCAGCCTGTGTAAATGCCCTTCGAGGGAGAGAGCAGCTGCCTGTTAGGGCTGATACCGTTAATATTATGTTCAAATGAACCATCTGGCTGCCTCTCAATTATTTTTAATGCTGGCTTATAATGTTATACACTGCATAACTGCTTCGAACCGCTTCACTTCCCGGTGTAGACTGATCTTTAGCGTGCAATGCAAAACACCGCACCTCCCGAAGACTTCCCTGTGGGAAAATAGCTGCAAAATTACCTGTGAATATTCATCCTCCCAACTAACACGCGGAGGAAAAACCCTGGCAGAGATACTCCTCCTTTATATGCGTCCCTCCTTCATATACATTCTCCTTTATATGCATCCCTCCTTTATACACATCTCTCCCTTATATACATTCCTCTTGTACACATCCCTCCTTTATATACATCCCTCTAGCCTTCCTTTATATACGTTTCTCCTTTGTATATGTCCCTCTATCCCTCTCGTATATACATCTCTCTTTATTATGAATCTCTCCTTTATATATCTTTTTTTTACATACATCCCTCTATCCCTCCTTTATATGCATCCCTTCCTTATATACATCCCTCTAGCTGTTATTTATATACATTCCTCTAGCTGTCCTTTATATACATTCCTCTCTTATATACATCTCTCTATCCCTCCTTTATATAGATTCCTCTTTTATGTATGTTCCTCCTTTATATACATTCCTCTATCTGTCCTTTATATATATCTCTCCTTTATATACATTCTTGTTTTAAGTACATTCTTCTTTTATAAACATCTCTACTTACCTTCCTCTTTTTGATATACGTCTCTCCTTTATAGACATTCCTTTTTAATATACATTCCCCTATCCCTCCTTTTATATACATTCCTCTTTTATGTACATTTCTCCTTTATATGCGTCTCTCTTTTACATACGTTTCTCTTCTTTTCATATACATCTTTCTATACATTCCTCTTTCGCATACATTCTCCCTTATAGGCACCCCGTGCTGGTGCCGGTCCGTTCCAGGGCACCGGAGACCCGGGAGCCGGGCCCAGACCCGCCCCTCCCCCTGCAGCGCGCCCTGGGGTTCCGCTTGCGCGTTGTTCACGCGTTCAGCGAATGAAATTAATTAAACCGAGCCCAGAAATGAGGCGAAGCGCCCACGGCCAGGCTTAAACGGGGGCGGGGGCGTGGCCTCAGCAGACCCCGCCCCTCTGCGCCGCCCCTGGCCCCGCCCCGGAAGGGCCGCTCGGGGGGCGGGGCCTGGCGGGAGGCGGCGGCGGGCGGCGGCGGCCGGGCCGGGCCATGGGGAAGGAGCAGGAGCTGCTGGAGGCCGCCCGCACCGGGAACCTGCCCGCCGTGGAGAAGCTGCTGTCGGGGAAGCGCCTCAGCTCCGGCTTCGGCGGCTCCGGGGGGGGCGGCGGAGGCGGCGGCGGCGGCTCCGGGGGGGGCGGCGGTGGCGGAGGCGGCGGGAGCGGCGGTGTGGGGCACCCGCTGTCCAGTCTCCTCAGGTGAGCGCGGCCTGGGGGGCTGAGGGGCTGGGCCGGGGCGGCGGGGCTGAAGGGTAAGGGGGGGGGGTTGGGGGGTATGTGTGGGGCAGGGGGACAGAGAGGCCGAGGGGTGGGGGGTGGGCAGGGGCTGTTGGAGCCCGGGGGGGTGCTCTGTGGGGGTTTAGGGGTGCGGGGATGGGGTCTGGGGGTACGCAGCGCTGGGAGGGCCGGTTTGGGCTGGGGAGGTCAGGGTCGCGGCTTGGGGGGCGCTGGGGGACCTGTAGGGTCATGCAGCAGGAGATGGGGGCTGGGGGTCTGTCCACAGGAGATATGGGCCATTGGATTTTTGGGGGGGCTGGGGGTGTGTAAGAGAGATGGGCCTTTGGGGGTGCATAGGGGGTACAGGCCTTTGGGATGCTGGAGGGGCTGGGGATACATAGGAGGTATGGGCCTTTGGGGTATTGTGGGGGGCTGGGGTTGTATGGGGGTTGAGGCCTTTGGGGTGTTGGGGGGGCTGGGGGTACGTAGTGGGTATGGGCCTTTCGGGGCGTTGTGGGGCAGGGGCGCAGCAGGGAGCTGTGGGGTCACGTTTCTGGGGGTGGAGGAGGCAGGAGGTGTGGGTCGGGGGGCTGTGGGGGTTTAGGGCTCAGAGGCATGAGCTAGGGGGTTGTGGGACCAGGGACAGGGGGTGTGCGGCTGGGGGGGATGCGGGGTGGTGGGAGAGGGAGGCGGCCGCAGGGGTTTGGATGTGCCCTTGGGGTGGAGGGCAGGGGGATGCTGGGGGTCCCTGGGGCTCGGTGTGGAGGGGGACACGGGTGGGGGCTGCCACGCTGCAAGCTGAGGAGGCCGGTCCCCTGGGGGTCCGGGCCGGCGGGGGTGTCGTGGTTTAACCACTAAGCTCCCGATGGGCTGGATGTGGGGCCCACGGGGGGTGTGAGGGTGGGCTGGGGGAGCCCGGTGGGTTTGATCCTGCCTGAGGGACTGGGAGTCATGCTGGAGGGGGCTGGTGGGCTGGGAGAGCAGGGGAGGTTGCCTGGAGCTGGTGCATCCCTCTGGTATGGGACTGCTGCGGGGTTGTGGATGCTGCTGGTTACCATCGGTAGCCGCAGACTGGTGTAACTGGGAGGATGTATTTGGAGGAGGGCTTTGGGACAGGTTGCTGCTCGAAGCCAGGATGCGTGTAGGTTCCCACCCCAAGGAGAGCTACTGGGTGGCTTTACTGGGCCAGATGTGCAGCCAGGTGTTCGGCGAGGCATTCTCTCGCTGCTCCTGCTCCGTGCCTGCCCTTCCTTGGTCACTGGCTTGGCTTGCAGTAACGCTCTGCTGTGGCTCTCGGGTCGCCGGTGCCTGGTGGGCTCGGGGGGCTGGCTGTGCCGTGCTGGGGGCTGCACGAGCTGATGGAGGGCACAGCCCCCGCCTTGCTTTAGCATTTAAAGTGCGGTGCTGTGTAACTTGCTCTGTTTTAAAGCTCTTAGACCTTGGTTAGTTCTTCCTCTTCCCCCCTTTTTTCGGTCTCTCCCAAGAAAACCACTTGCTGCCGCATTTCTTGAGTTGCAGCTTTTTGCCATTTCAGCTTCTCTGCTGGAAATGCTGCTGTTGCTGTTCCCTGAGAAATTAAACTGGTTTATAGTGGGACAGAGGGAGGAGATCTGAGTCCGGTGCTGAGTGACACTGTAACTGTGTCACCCGACTATTTAGAGGGATAAGATTTGCCCATTTGTGGCCAAATTTGATCCATTTTTTCCTTTTGCATAACCTTATCAGAAACATGCTGTTGCACATTGAGCCGAGTGGCAGAGACCTGCTGACGCGGAGAGCTTGTGCTTTCCCGGTTGCATACGTTTGCTTCTCTGAAGTGTAAATCTGCTCTCGGGTCAAACTTTATTCTTCTCTTTTAATATATTAAACGCTCTGAGCCCTTGTTTTGAGTGGGAAGTTGCTGTGAACACTTCAGACTTGTCTGCGTTAGAAGATGCATGTACTTGCCGGGTGTTTAGATAAAGTGGAGAGGGTCAGTTGAGTTAAATACACACCACGAGTGTTATCAGCCTCTTGTTGTAACAGCTCTGCCGCACTTTCAGACAATGCATGGTGATGAAGGCGACCTTTTATTTATTTTTTTTTTCCCCCCTGGTAAGACAACTGCTTGTGATACCAGCTGATTTGTGGAGTGGGCATACTGTTTGACGTCTGATCAGTTAGCGTGGTTTCTCACGTATAAATGTGGTTTTGCGCGTAGACGCGTATCTGAAGGATGGTGAATGTCACAGCTGTCATTCATAGCTTCTGTGTTCATTAACTTGACTGTCTTCAATGTCTGTCAGTTGACACTATAACGATCCCCTTCTCCCACCCTACTTCCCAATCCCTGAACCTTTTACTCCCCACTGCTGAGTTATAGTCAGGCTTTTTGCATGTTTACGATGGCGGTTCTCGTTCTGGAAGCATGTTGGTGTTCCCAGCACGTTGGGAGTCATTGCAGCTCATCGTTAACCGGCTGTGTGAAATCTGCTGCAGCATCCTTGGATTTACAAGAGTTTGCATGTTACACCCCACGTGGCTGCTTGCCCTGCACGTGATTGCAAACCTGTGCAGGTTGTGACTGCTGTACCGGGTTTGTCCAAGCAGTGGCTGCAGGATTCTGTGGTCTCGGTGTTCTGAGCCTCGCAGGGACCGTTAGGACTGTCTGCAGTGAGGTGGCAGTTCAGGGGGCTACAGTATGTGGAGTTGCAGCACCGGGAAGCAGGAGGTAGCTGGTGATACAGGTAGTGAAAACGGATTTTTAACGATTTAGAGGCTTTCTGATTGTTTCCGGTGTTCTCTCAACTTGTTGGGCTTTTACTTTGGGTTAAATGACTCCACATGAGAAGACTTCTGCTTATTCTAGACTGACGAGGGTTTTATGAGAAACAGCTGCTAAATTTACCTGCAAGGAGAAGCCTGACAGTTGTTTGGGGAGCAGCTGGGACAAGCTGGGCCGTGTTCAAAACTTGCTTTCTGCAGTGTGGGCTCAATCTAAGGGACTGCTTAGCACCCTGCTGGGGCTGTGAGATGGCTCGGAGACATACAAGCGCTGCTGAAGGGTTTGTTGTAGTAGCAAACATACTCCTTCGTGTTGTCTTAGTACGGCATTGCATTTGGGGGATCTGAGTTTCCAAAACAAGTAGCCAGACTAAGTTTCATAGTGGCATTAGTGTATTGGAGAAGAAATCTGAGCAGTTGTCTAATGCCTGTGTGTCGCCTTGTCTCTGTTGTGGTCTGTTTTCACTCTGGGAAGTGTGAATTTAACTCTTGCCCCCGATGCCAAGCCTGATTACTGACTTCTTTGCTCATCTCTTGAGGTGTGCAGTTCCTCCGAAGCACCTTTGCCTGCGGTTTCCCCGCTTCCCGGGGGCAGGGACGATGTTGCAATAAGTTCTCCACAGCAGGCATGGTATTTAATTATAGCTAACTTTGCCTTTCCGTACGCCTTTAAAAATAACTTCAAGGATTTGGAAACAGGGAATATGAAATTTTGTCTGTCTGACACTTCGTGGAAAGTTGAAGGTTGGCAAATTAAAGGGACCTGATGCTGTGGGAGGAGGGTGGAAGGGTGGAGGTGACAGAAAAGAGTCTGTGCAGTGTTCTCCCCACCAACCCTTCTCCAAAGGTGTGTGACAGGTCAAGAACGACTTTAAAGTTGAAGGGTTTTCTCTTAGATCTTACTCCTGTATCTTATTTTCCTGATGATGATTAGATGCATTTTCTAAATTAAAACCAGTAAATAATGACTGGACATGTGCCCAGAGAAAGTCACAGTGCTAATTAAGTGGAAGTGTTAATGGAAGAAGTTGATGGAGAAGGCTAAGGTGCTTCAGCTGGTGGCTGGTTGTCAAGGCTCCACAGGGCAGGAGAGCTGCTTAAACAATAGATGCCTTCAGTGCTGGTGGGTAAAGAAATCTCAAAATAGGTATCGGAAGCAGGGATTTAATTTTCTGTATGTATGCTAAAGCTCTGTCTGAGAGAATTTAGATTACAAAGCTTCATCACTGAGATTTGGAAGTATTTAGGAAAAGAGGGTAAGACTCCTTCTATCCTTGCTCAGAAGTGAGTCCTGCTGCCAGCTTCTGGCAAGAATGACCTTGTGCCTGGTAACAGCCACAGTTGCTTAGTTGGGTGCCTGTGGAAAGCATCGCTGACGCCCATGGAACTGCTTCACAAAAGCCCGAGCAGCCTGCAAGAGGAGAGGATGGCCACAGCTGATGGGCTAGGGGTCTGCATCCACCGTAAAGAAAAGGCAGGCTGCTTTTATTTTAGGAATGTCTGGTGCGGGAAACTTCTCCTTTGCCAACGCTGGAACATGGGAACTTTCCTAATAAAGGATTTCTTACCCCTCGGTGGTGATGGAGGTGCCTGTCCTCAGTCCGTTCTGTCCGTTTTGTGGTTTTCCCTTCCCCAGACAACTTCTGGCAGCCTTCCTCTTTTTGTGGGGTCACTTAGATTCCTGCTCCCCCTGAAGCTGCTCACGTATTTAAAGATATCCCCGGATAAGGGAGCTGCTGAGCTGCCCTCCACCCCCTGAAGCTCATTCCAAGAACAGGGTGGTAAATGCTCGGCCGGGCCGGCAGACCTGTCTTGTTCCTTCCTCTGACTGCGACTCTCTGATGTCAGCAGGGTATTTAGTTCCTATTTTTGGTTGAAGTCTCGCTGTTTGGACTACCTGTTCTCAAAAAACCACCTCCGCTGTGGTGCGGGTCCCCGCTTTTCCTGCGCGGTTCTGCAGCATTTCAGACGTCTCAAAAAGACAGTTTTGGGTTAGGTACAAACCAGGCATTCCCTGGCAGAAACGTGTGTCGGCGGGCACGGTGTGGGAAGCTGCGTTCCCTCCGTTACACCCAGTAAGGTTTTTGTTGAGCTGGGGACTGGTCTGAGCTGGCACGCTAATCATTTTGTGTTTTTTTTTTTTTTTTTTTTTTTAAAAAAAAGAGCAAACAGCAGTCCATAAAGTCAGAGAAGATGCCCCCAGCAGTATGTTCTGTAGAACATGTTGTTTCATCACATAAACTTAACTGCCCACTATGTTTATTATAATTTAAATGTGAACTTTGTCAAGGTCTGAGGCTCTCATACTTCCTGCTTAGATCACTGAGCTGAGCCCTCTGGGTGAGAGACGTGCACAAACTCCAAACGAAATCACCGATTTCGGCAGGTAAGCAGGAAGCAAGACGTGATAGACTGTGATAAGCCAGATGAGAAGGAAATGCAACGACAGAATTAAAGGTACATTCTCTCCGTAGGGGGTGAATGTGCCGCTGCGTAACGCTAAAAATATTAGGCAGGAAAATAAAGCCCATGTGAATAAGCGAACGCGACCAGCACGTTGAGGGGATGAGAAGGATAGGAGGAGGATGAGAAGCAGGAAAGGAGATCGGTTTCTAGCTTTTGCCAAAGCAGATGGTGGGGCTTACAAAGAGGCGGTGGCTTGCCAGGGTTTGCGGGAGGCTTGGCTTCGTGCTGCGGTCCATGCAGCCTCTGGGATCTGCCCACATAATGTGATCACTGGGATCCATTCAGGGCCTGGAAATCTTCTGGAAGTCAGGTCCAGGAGTCTGATGCCGATCTCTGCTCCTCCATCGTAGCCTGGCTGCTCCGCTTTTGGACTGTATCTTATATAGCACAGCAAAAGCATTTCTTGTAGATCAGTGAGCACCGAGAGATAAAATCAATTTAATGTAAATGCAACTTAATGCTTATAAGCAAAAGCAAGTCCAGAAATTAGAAATGCTTTGTGAATCCTTGAGGTTTCTTGGGGTTTCGAGGGTGTTTATCACAGAGGCTGCAGAATTTGGATCATTTTTTTTATATTGCTTCACTGTGAAGTTAAAGGCAGGAAGCAACAAAACAATCTGTGCCCTGAAATATCAAGCTGCATTCAGTAGGTTTTGCCAGTAGCAGTAAGGGATGAATTGTGTTAAAGCCAAATCTGCAAAAAAAGCTTTTTATTTTCATCTATTGACGTGAAAAGACTGGACCTTTGTTGGCGAAAGGGGAAACTGAGGCTGCTGTTGAGCCCCAGATTGTATATGTAATCTCCTGTAAGTGTATCAAGGAGAAACTTCTGCTGTGAAATAGGACTTTTTTGTATACATCTGTTGTGGGAAGGGGTTCTGTTGTTGCTTCACAGAAGCCACAGCAAGTGTTGTAGTCAATTTGCAGCAGTTATTGCTGGTGAGTATTTTGTTTGGTTTAGGAAATGGCATGGTGTAATGGCTGAACACTTAAAGTCCTTTCAAAGAATCCAAATGTGGTTAGGAGTCAGAAAAATTATCAAAAAAAAAAAAAAGTGGGGTTTCGTATCTGTTCTTGTGCGGCTAGATGATTTAAAGAAGTGATTTGTTAGTGCTACACGTTCTCTCGGTGGGCTGAGTCTGGCTGCAGCCTCTGTGCCCGCTGTGTTTCCGTGAGGAAGGGGGGGAAAAGAGGAACTGCCCCATCCACAGTCAGGAAGAGCTGTCGGTGTGCGTGTCCGTTCACAGGTGAACTGTTTCCACGTTGTGTGTGGCCACTGTTGTGATTAAGTGGCAAGTCCCGCAGTGTCTGATGGGGATAGAGGCAGAGAACACCAGTGAGGCTCCAAGGTCCAAGCTTCCAGGGTTGTGTAAAGGTGCAAACAAAATATTTCCTTACCTTCCCCTTCACCCGTGAAAAGAAAGTTGCTCCTGGTGCATTCCCATAAAAGAGGGCTGTTAGAAATCGCAGCTGGGTCTTTCCCTCTTCTTGGTGCTGTGATTATTAATCTCACCTGCTTTTAAACTATCTTTTATTCCACACCCTGCCGTGCAAACAGCAAAGCAGGACAGATCTCTCTTTAATTAGATACCTGAATGTTGGTATTGCTAAGAGTATTAGTGCCACAGGCGTTAGGTGTGCACCAGCTCTTTTTTATGAATTGTTTTCTAAGCACTTTTTAAATAATTCAGGAAGGCTGCAATTATTGGCAGCGACTTAAGCATTTTGTATCTGTGTGATCTTCTAATTCAGCTTTGGAACATTTTATTTGCTTGCTTTGGTCAGCATGATGCTGTGATTAGGGTTGTGTCTGGGGAGGACTGGGTTTTGCTTGCCATAAATTTGCTGTGGGACCTCGGACAAGCCATGGTAGCTGTGACCTGCTTTGCTCACCTAAGCCACAGATGCTGCCTCTTTTCCTCTGTAGAGAAGGATTTTACGTCGCACCCAGGGCTTGCTTGGAGTGCACATGAAAATCATTGTGTAGGTGGCTTCCCTTTCGGTGAAACTCCCTTGGGAGAGCTTTGTCCTGCTTCCTTCCAGACACGCTGTGCGCAGTCGGAGGGATCCATGCCGTGCACGAGGAGGGCAGCGACTTGGTGCTGCCTGGTTTGATTGGCAGAAAAGATGGTTGGAAGCTGAAAGGAGGCGCAGCGGTGCTGCGGAGGGTGCGTGAGAGCCGATTTAAATAGGTAAAGGGGTTGGGAGCAGATGTGAATGAAGTGGCGCAGCCTTCGAGCAAAGCGCTCCGAGTGCAGCGCGTCGGATCGGAATCTCTCTGTTAACGCTGACTAACAGTGTCTTACTGTGTAGGCAGCGACTCGAAACCTCTGTGACTGATTAATCTAACGTTGGGTCTATAATGTAGGTGGGTGTCTGGGCTGGGGCGGATTCTTCTGGCTATTGACTTCCCATCACTCTTCACCCATGTGCTGAGTCCTCCAGTGTCCTGGGATTTGCTCCCTTGGGAGCGCCAACGTGTTTATGTCAGGCAGAGGGTGAGAACACATTAGCTTTAATTTTCCCCTTGCTCGGAGAGTTTCTCAGCAATGTGTTTTGAAGTGCTAAACAGGTTTTGGAAACAGCTGTGTGCTCATGCAGGTTCCCCTCAAATACTGCACGAGGGAGGTACTGTGGGCAAAGACGTGGTGCGAGGAGCGTTAGACGGGTCCGGTTGGGTTGAGGGTGTCAAACCCGAGGCAGTTTCTGCCCGCTGACAGATGCCAGGGTTTCAGTAGTTGCAGCATCCCCGTGCGTGGCAGGGGGCTGGGGGCAGGAGCAGAGCCGAGGAGGCAGGGCTCCCAGCGTGTTTTTCCAATTGCTAGTTTACACTTCTTCCCAGGAGCATCACTTTACAGCCCTTCACAGGGCTCACATAAGGTGTGTGCTCTGCCCCGGCATGGGAGGAGCAGCGTGATGCATCCGTGACATGCACTTTCCTTATTTTCCACGCCTGGAACGAGGCTCCAGAGCTGGCTGCAGTATCCTGACCAGCTGTAAGAAGCCTGAGGACTGGGAAGGTGGTGTGTGTTCAGGGGTCTGCAGGAGCGGTTTCAGCTAGGCACTGATGGTTTGGTTCAGATGCCAGGTGCAGTCTTGAAATTTGTGTCTTGAAGACGTTAGGGCTCGCTTTATTGATGCTGGAATTAGCAGCTGCATTCAGCATGTTCACATGGGGGGGTTTCTCTGCGTTTACCTTGACGGCAGAGTGGATGCTTGTGAGACTTGAGTGGACCGAGTGGATGTTTATGAGATTCCCTGATGGCTTTTTGATTTATATACCCCAGCTTACTCTCCTATGTATGTAGGAATTTCAGGACTGAAACCACAGCTATGTGTGTAAACAAATAAGGGATGTTTGAGCAATGAGAGACATTTCCACAGCCTTGTTCCCCTCTCCTTTTGTGTGCCACCCCAAAACTGAAGAAACATCCCTGTGGGTTTGAGTACATCCCCAGAGTGCTCTGTGTTTCGAAGGCCAGAGCTATGCAGAATTCAGCTGGAGGCTGAATGTTGAACAGACGGGTTTTGGTACTTAACGGTGGAATTTGAAGGTTATGGCTAAGCTTGTCCAGCAGTTACTGCCGAGAGCGGTGGTCCTGTCCTCCCCCATCATCTTCCCCTGATGGTCACTCGCGTTGCTGCGTGGCTGTGCTGGGGTGAATCACTCCATCCGGCTGATCTAACAAAAAACTTTTGTTTTGTGAGGCTGCACAGTTCCTCGGTCCCGTAGGAGGGAAACAGCAGAATCCTGCAGGTGACACACAGAGGAGCAGGATCTCTCCTTCCCTTCTCTTGCGCTCGGAGCGCAGCTGTCCTGCTGCGGCCGCCTGCGTGCGGTAACGCGTGTCTGCGTATGGGCTGCCTAAATAGCGTGTATTTATGGAAGGGGATCTGCTCAGCTTGATGACGTGGGTCCTATGCTGCTCCGTCTGATTAAGGCTGTTTGGCAGAGAGCTGAACTTTCTAAAGATGAATGTGTGGAACAGTTTTTGATAAATTGGGAGCAGCTGAGCCAAGAACCAGTGTTCATCCAGTGGCGTTTGTTTAATGCAATGCATTGTTTTAGCGAGATTGAAGGAGAAGCAAGCAGGACGTGAAAGGCGTTAAGTGAAAGACGTGGTACAAAATAGAGGTGTGATACATACAGATTACACCTGCGCTCATCCCAGACCAAAAGGGAGAGCCCCCTCCCAGCTGCACTTGGACAGGGATAAGAGAAGTTCCTGGAGGCTGAGCTCGTTCCATCGCGGCGCCCGCGGGGGCTGCCTCGCTGGCTAGCAGCAGATAACATGTGTGAGTGCCTCGGCTCCCAGATGAGCCCTTCGCCTTTCTGGAGAGCTTACAGGAGCTGAATTCAGCCTGTGGGCGCAGCTCTTTGTGGGGATTCAAGGAAGGCGATGCTTCTGCCTGCGTGGCGAGTGCTTGACCTCTGGTCGGTGCCCTGCCTGGAGGGTGGGTGAGCATTCTGGTGGGTGCTCTGCTGAGCTTTCCCAGCGTGTCCGTGGTCTTCCAGCCTGTGCCATCCACTCCTCCGCTCTTCTCCACTCCGCGGATACAGCTGCAATCATTTCAATGTGATGTGTCCTCTAGAAATGAAGAAGGTGCCTTTCAACAAGGGTGATCCCGTTTCCTCTTGTCATTGACACCACCTACGAGGTCCTGTCCGATGCTGAGATGTCACTGTCCCAAAGAGCTTGCTCTGGAGTACAGCTTAGTCATGGAAATGAGATAAATCCTGTTTCACAGAAACTGGTAAAAATAAAACTGTTGAGGATTGATTTGTTTCTATAGCAACAGACTGGCGAAGCTAATACAGCTGCTCTCTGCAGAAGGGAGAAAAACATGAATTGAAATGTTGGTCCACCTGGGACTCTAGCTGTCAGCAGGAGAAAGATCTTCGATAGACTGATGAAAGGGTAAAAAGCTTAATTAAAGACGGAGGGCAGGAAGGTGTGAGCTGCCTTTGGAAAGAAACTGGTGCTGGAGTGTGTGAATGTGCCCTCTTCCCCGTGCAAAACCTGGAGAGCCTGTATTGTGTCCTCAGAGCTATTTATATCCCGCTTCCCAAAGGACTGCTTTCTGAACTTGCCACCTTCTCATGGGTGGGGAAATACCCTGCTTAAAGTCAGGCAGTGCTTTAATGCTGTTCAGTACCTGGGTGTTCACCATCTCAAGTGCCTGTTTTTAAACCTGAATTTAAAATTACTTTCTGTCCTGCAGTGAATCACCGTGGCTCACTTGAGAAATTTTCAAGGTTTATCAGGGAATCTCTGTTGCATAAGCTGGGAAACGACCTCTGAGAAGTTTGGACGAATATCTGAGCTAAATTTTCTTGATTACCCTTTAACTCAAACTGAATATGGAGCTGGATGCTCGATAACGGTGTGTGCTACGGCAGAGTTTGCTGTAGATGTTTGTATCATGGAAAAACGATTCCAGCAGAGCATCCACACTGTTGGATAAGGTGCTTGAGTTTAAAATTATTTTTTATCTGTACGGTGTGTAATTTGTGTAGTCTTCTACTTTTTCCTAAACCCACAATTTTGGCAGACTCTAGTACATACAGTGGTGTTAAGATTGCCATTTCCCCTGTGGTTAGTAAAGGTGAACTTAAATATTTGGGCATCCCTACGATGCCAGCTGCAGAGACCATGTGTATACGTACATTCCTGATTTGATGTATCCCACCTTGTCTGGCTATAAAGTGTTTTGGATTAAAACCAGTATATACATCTGAAAATAGTAGGATGTTAACGAAATTACAGAAGAAGTTGCTTTTAAAACAGGAATGGGGGTGCAAGGCTTTTACCGGGCTGTGGGAGAGCCTGTGTTATTTAGCTTAAGGAAAGTTGGAGCTTGACTTTGTGTTGTTTAGGTTTGGTAAACCCCAATTACATTAGCACTCTTTCCTTGTTATTTAAACACATGGTTTCTTTTAAGGGGAAATTAAATTTAAAAGTAAACCTCAAGCTTTTTTCCAGTGAAAAGGAAGTGTCTGTAGTGCTGCATACTAAGGATGCAAGAACACAACCCTGTCTAAAAGTGAGTGCTATGAATATTATGTAAATACATTATCTCATTAGATTTATATCTAATCCTATTGCCTGCTGTTTTTCAGACTCTTAGAGCAAACAGAGCTGAAGAAGTTATAGGTGGTCTTTCGAATCTAATATTGAAGTAGGTTGGAAATCAGGTGAAATGACTTTTGCCTCACCCTAATTAAGACACTATGAGAAAGCCTTTCAAGTTTGGCGTCATAAAGTAAATTGCCTGGTTTTAAAAAATGTGATCCGATTAAAACCTAGTGCCTGGTAAGGTTTGAAGCCTGCTTGTTCAGTGCTACAGGTGGGCTCCCCAGACCCTTCCTTGCTGCTCTTCATTTCAGAAATCAGCACAGGTTTTTTTGGAAGCAGGAACAGGATTATGATAAAACCCTGAACTCTGGAGACTTTAAAGCTTCGTGTTCTTGTCTTGGTTCTGTTGCAAGGATTGCGAAGCCCATCAGGCAGCTTAAATAAGGGGTTGTATGTCCTGTGGAATTGGATGGGGTTTTTTGCTGGTACTTCTTTCCAGTGTTTTTTCAAGCCACGGTTTCTCACTGCACAGTGTTAAATCTGATAGTGTTGTCCGTCATGTAAGAGACGTTTAAATTACCTTGTCTCATCCTGTGATCCCCCCTGGATGACTTCTGGTTGTCTTGGAGCGTTGTTAGTAACCACCTTTGCGTGATTTAAAATTACTTGCATTCCCCTTGTGCACTGGGCTCCCTTTACCGCCTCCGTTCTGCCCAGTGGAGTCTGCAACCGTATGTCTGAACTCCTATGGCTCATCTCCATGGCGTTAGAAACAGCTGAAAACACAGAGAACTTGGAGGACACGCGTAATTAGCGCTGGATTTGGCATTTTGGAAATATTTCCTTTAACCTCAATGGGAAATATTTCACAGAAAGAGCGAAACAGGATGTGTCCTTGACATTCCTTTTCGCTGAAAATAAAGACCTAAAAAAAATTGGTTAAAAAAAAAAAAAAACCCCACAAAAAACAACCCAACTGCAGTCTTTCTGATCGTCCAGTGTGGAGGTGGTTGTTCAAGCGCGGTGTGCGATGCCTGTGCTGTGGTTAGTGCTGGGCACAGCTCCGCTGCCAGTGAGTGCAGCCCCGCTCTCCTGTCGAGCCCAAAACAAGACCCCAAAGATGCTACAGACTGTAAGTACCGCTTCAAAATGATTCAGGGAAGCGGCAAAACTCTGTTTGCCTTGGTCTTCTCATTCTTACACTGTTGGAGCGCTTGGAGCTTCATCCCTCGGCAGGCTTTACTGATGTCCCGTGCCCAGAAGTGCTGTGCGGCGCAGCGTGCTTGGCATCACCCAGAACCAGTTTTTCAGATGCAAAGATAAATGGGGTGGACGTCTATTGACGTACGAACATAAGGAATTTGGATCCTGAAGTAAAATTTTGAATGTTAAATGTTGCATTTAAATTGTGTGGGCATAAATATATGGTAAGCTCTTTTCTTCTTGCGCGTTGACCTTAACTGCTTCACAAGACTTGAGTTTTTGGTCTCAGTCTGAGGTCATTAAAGATTCCAGTTTTTCCACGACTCACTTATGCTTGACTTAAGCTTTTTCTTCTGAATTCCTCCGGAAAGTTGGGTACCATTTAATGGTCTTCAATGCTGCTCCAAGGCAGCTATGCAGAGCTACTGTGAGAAAAGGAGTTTGTGCTTTCCATCTCAAAAGCCGTCGCTGGCAGTGGTGGGTGAGCTTTTGAAGCCATCTGCAATGCCTTAAGATCCTGGTAGTTATATGGGGTATAAGTTGTTACAGCTGAGATATAATTATTTGCTGGGATAGAGTTGCAGTGACCCTGAAATTGTTGGGAGAAATGGAGTTTTATCCCTGCATAAGTTTATGATTTAGTAGTCTGACTTGCATATATACATTCCTCCTGTACGTTAAAAATGTTAGGCTGGGAAAGGCTCTGCCACTAAAACCAACTGCTGGCTGGGGGAGCTGTATTTAACAGAGAAAAAACCCAAATTGTTTTTGTATGCTTTCAGATAAGTGGGTAAAAATATTTTAAGGGTTTTGGAGCGTATGATGTTGTGTATGGTCCCCACAGAAAACAGGCTTTTTTTTGTGTGTGTGTTTTTTTGGTTGTTTTTTTTTTTCCTGGTGAGGCTAAAAAGCTGTTTGAGGCCAGCTTGTCATCTTGGGCAAAATCAAATCTGGCAGGTGGATAAAAACAGAGCTGGAAGCTTAAGCTATGCGATGAAATGTGTGGGGAAAGAGCTCTCTTTGCTGACTGTTCCATTATTTATTCCTTTTACCGGTGTTAGGGATTTCTACAGATGTCTCTGCCGGCTCTCCCAGGAGCGGTACCTGCGCTTCTGGCCCTTCCCACAGCTCTTTAGAAGCAGTTAGCAGGGAAAGGACCTTAGCATTTAATACACGTCATTTGGATGGCTGACTTACATGCTCGTATTTTTCAGCTCTAACCTTATCTCTGTTCTACAGATAGCATAGACAAGTAATGACAACTTTATAGGAGCTATCTCAAGATTTGGAAATAATTTACTGCCTGGGCCATTCACTGTCGTGCCTGCTTTTTAACAGACGGGATTTCACAGATGCTCCTCGAGTAAAAGGATGTCCTTTTTCATTTCCATCCTACTTAAGAACTATTGTCTTGATGCTTTCTCTGCGTGCTTGATGCATCCCAAGGACGAGCAGGAGCTTATCGCAGCGCTTTCTGAACGTGGCCGCTCAGGTGTCTCCTTCACATTCCCCTCCAGGCCACCCCAGAGTCACTGTTCTGTTGGCTGCCTTACCCTCCCTGTCATTGCTCTCTCCTTTCCCTGTTAACTCGCTCTTTGGGCATCCAATTAAAAAGCTAATCGAGAAAGAATTTCATCTGGAGTCAGTGCAGTGGTATGTAGTTGCCTTGTTTGCGTCCCGCATTGTTGCCGGTTAATTTCTTGCTCGGCTGTGTCGTTCTTTAGCCTTTGGGGACTTCTGATTAAGCGGGAGCACTGGGATTTGATACACGCTTAGATTGACCTGAGTGGGTGAAATGGCTTGACTGCAGACGTGGGTTGTGTTGAAGAGCAAAGTCTGCTCTAGATACTTAAGTGGAAGCTTTGTCGTGGCTTTTAATTCTCCCGGCCCGTTTTCTCTTCCTTGAGGGCCTCTTCTCCCATCCCGTTGCGTTTGGTCTTCGATATCAGAGCGACTAATTTCATTTTTACTTGAGCGTAATGTTTCTTGCTGCTTGTCTCGACGTACTGGGATTGGTGCCCTGCGAGTCGCTCCCGAAGACGTGCAGGGTCTCTCCCGGCGTGTGCTCTGCCCTCTCCCCGTCTGTCTGAACAATTAAGCGCTTCAATGCCAGCATCAATTCAAAGCCCTCATGTCACTGATCTTGGCGATGTCACAAGGGAAATGGGATGTTATGTGAGCCTCGGACTCATTTCTTTAGTTTTCCTAAGGCAAAAGTGCACTCTAGATGCAGTTACTGGTACACAATAATTGCATTTGCTGTTTAATTGATGTAGGGAAGAGGGGTAATTTACTCTCTGAATCTTTGTTTCTCTGGCTCTGCTTTACTTGGCCTATTTACCTGTTTTTCATCCACGCCAGGTCAGAAACAAGCACTGCTGTTGGGTGTTTCGGGCATCATCTCTAGGAGCAGCCAGCCTGGGAAGGAGGAGCTGGTTTGCTGTGGAGGCGAGCGGGCTGGTGTGGCGTCGTGATGGCAAGGCGAGAGGGGGGGTGGCTCTGCTGAGGCTGGGGGGCACGGTGGCCACATGGAGCTTGGCTGTTGTGGGCCGGAGTGGGGAGAGGGCACGTCTCAGGACAACACAGAGGCATATTTGTTTTCTCTGTATAGAACACATCTAAGACTTAAGCAGGGGGAGCGTGTCCATGTTTAAATAAAGTATCACCTTTCCTGTACTCTTCTAGGTGCAAGGGTCCCTGCTAGAAATCCCAAATTCCCACCGAGATGCATATTGGATCAGATCACTGTGGGTGCTGGACAAAAATAGTAACTCTGACTAGTTCTAATCCTGTTGATCTCATCTGACAATGAACATGTAGCTGTTTTGCAGAGTAGACAGCTAGCAGAGGGTGACACGTCTTGTACCATCCTGAAATACTTAATTGGTCCATCAAATCCCCCCATACAGTGGCAGTGACAGGCGGTGGGAATGAAACGCGCTCTGCCAGAAGTTTTTTTTTGGGGGGGTGTTTTTTTTTTTCCGCACAAGTTCCTTTTGGCAACATTTTTACTCCAAACTCGGACCTTTTGTGTGCCTGTCAAAAGGGAGCGGTGCAGATGGACGCGCACAGTTCAAGGCGCGATGCTCTATTTCTGTTGGTTGATCGTCATGTCTCTTGGGATCCTGTAGCTTGTTAAATCATCTCACAAAAGAAAAAGGGGGAGGGAAAATACAGGGTGAGGTTGCCAGCTGTAGCCAGCTCAGTGTTGCAGCATGAGTTTGATTAGGAATTTGTGGCTACCCAGGCAGCTTGCTTCCATTTCTCTGGAAGTGCTGGGTGGAGGGAAGGCAGAGGAAAAGACTTGCACCTTTCTAAGGAATTGTGCTTGAGAGCTTGCACCATCTAGGTGTGTCCTGCTAATTTGCTCTGCATCTAATTTCCCCCCCACCCCCAAAATACTCCCATTTTCTTCCACTTAGGTGCATCTTCTCCGGTACTGTGGAAACAGCAGAGCTTAGCTTCAAATGAAGAGTGAGGAATGCTTACCTTAGCAGTGCTGCTAGTTCCAGTTTGGATTTCTGTGATATTGTCAGCTCCAGGCTGTTTTATATGACATTCATAATGCTGCTCAGTTTATTGAATTTGTGCAGGAATGTTTTCTTTCCTTTTGCTCGTATTTCTCAAAACACCATCTAGTCAGAAGTGCGGAAGAGGAGAGTGCACTGCAAAATTGGTATTTGGTAAAGCTCATTAAGAGGTTTGTAAGCTTTTTGCAAACATCCAGTTTCTGTCCCCTTTTAAAAGGGCAGTTTCCCCGCCTGGAAGAAGCAAGGCAGCTTTTTTGACTTCAGTGCTTCATGTAAAATCCTGCATCGGCATGTCGGGTGGCCGGGGTTTGCTCCCTGACGAGCGTAGGCACTCCAGTTTGGGAATACTGTTGTTAAGGTACTAGCAGAGACCGCACCTCACATTACGTGCGTTAGAAGCTAAATGCAAGCCCTCTTTTTAAAATCGCTCCAGTGAGCATTTTCCCTTCTCTTTCTTCCTGAAATCTCCTCATCCCTTCTGAGTCTTGTCTTCAGTTGAGCTAAGTGCTGAAGTAGTCGGGCATGGTAGTGTTTGTGAGCTGAAAATACAAAGGACCTGTGGGTGATGCCGTTTTGATGCTACCATCCCGTTTTCCCTTCCCTTCCTCTACTAACATGCTGCCCTTGGACTGTGTGTGGAGAGGGAGATGCTCCTGATACCGTACGCATCGGAAACCAAGGCTCCTGACTGCTCTCCCCTTGGCTTTTCCCCTCTTGATTGAAATTTTTTGCACTTCTTTCAGAAAAGCTTCGGTTAGATCTGGCCCCAGTAGTCAGTGCCAGTGTGCAGAGCCCACGTTGTATGTGAATTCTGCTTCATTGCATGTAATCAGCTGGAAACGCTCCCGTAATGGGAGCAGATTGCCGAGCGAGTGGCTGTAATGCTTTTAAGAATAAAGAGCAGCATATGCACTCAAACCAGACCTGGTTTTTTCCTCTCCTGCAGCTATTTATGTTGCCTCCTGCTCAGAAAGATTCTTTGATGTAGCGTAACATGCATGCGTGACCCATCCTCTCCGTCTTCACTTGCATAATGCAGGTGGCAGAGTCCACTGTCACCCCCCCACCATACATTAAGTTAAAGAAATGCACTTCCACTGCCGGGAGCCATCCGTAAGGCTCAGGCTGCCCTCTTCCTCGTGGGGAATTTTAGCTTGGCTGGATGCTTTTCTATTAGCGATGCCAACCCTATCTTGTTCCTTTGTAGCGTGAGCCTGCAAGCCCAGAGGTTAAACGTGTGGTTATCGTAGTTGTCGTGCTTGCCCAAAAGAACCTCCTCCTGGAAATAAGGAGTGGGAGTTGGTAGGCTGGTTTTGAGAGAAATAGATGAGCTTACCTTTTGCCTCTTACAGTTCCTGAACTGATCCTTCACAGGGCTGCTGGCGTGTTGAAAACTCGTGCAGATTTCCTGCTGCCTGCTCTTCGCCACATCAGAGGAGCGAGCGGTTCAGTTCTGTTCACAGAAAGAAGGAACAATTTGGCCATAAGAGGATCAGTTGCTGCCCGGTATTGCTCCACCGGTTGAAATGCTGGCTTTTTCACAGCACGCTGGTAACCTTGTGCCGGCTGAACTGCCGGTGGGTGTTGGGCAATGGGGCTGGAGCTGTTAGCAGCCTTTGTTCCTCGCTGTTGCTTCACACAGAAAATGAGCTGGCGAAGTGAAAGCATTTGAGGGGTGGGAGCTACGGGTCTGGCACTATGCAAAAGGCCAGGCACAGTCTCCGACTGCCACCATGTCAGCCAGAAAGAGGGACTGAGCTGGAGTGTTTTCACCTGAACCCCCTGTCAGTAGCTCTGCCTTCGCTGCTGGGTAACATGAGAGCAGGCGTCTTTGGAGCCTGAGCTCCAGCAGCTCTCAGGCTGGCTTATGGTGTTGTGCAATGCCAGCTGGGCCATTTTCACGTGTCCTGCCCTAATTAAGGTCCCTGCTTTTCCCCATCCATTCTGACATCATGTACTTGAGCTTGTGATCCTATGACTTGAAGGAAAATTTACCTTGTTAAACTGTGTTTGGCTCTAATTTATCTGATGGGATATAGGGAAGTGGTTGGGCTTCGTCCTTGTAATGTTTAGCTTCAACTTCTGTGCTGTGCACACACGAAGCTGCCATTGCCAAGTCATTGGTAAGTGCCAAGGAAGAAGCCCTGAGGCTTTCAAGAGAGAATGGCCTGAAGCTTCTCTTTCTGGTCCTGGTGCTGTAGAGGAAAGGGAAGCTGTACTGGGATGGGAAATGGCCACAGGTTTGTCTTGCTGCTCAGACTTTGCGTGGCCTCGGTGTCCCCCAGTAGCTGCTTTTTCAGTTGTGCTTACCTTCGGCTCTGCCTTGCATGCAGGTATCAACACATCCCTTCCACGCATGTTTCATTTAGTGCAATAGGATTAAGTCTTTTAATCTGTCCGTCCTGTATATTTGATCTCACAGTTTAGCATGCTTAGTAATATGGAAAGTACTCTACTGCAGGGAATGTGAGCCTTAAATGTAACCTTAGCAGCGACTGCGAATTGGTAGTCCTGTAATTCCCACAGGTTTTCACCTGTTTTCAAGTGCCTTTGTCCTTCTGGTGCGTTGAAAAGAGCGTCTTTGGATTTTTTTTGCAGTGGCTGAGATATGACCTGGGGCTGGAAATACCCAGGATTTCAGCGTGGTGCTGGGCACTGAAGAGCCGCTTGTTTGCTGGAGTCACTTGTTTTACTTGGAGTGGAAAAAAAGCCCAGGAGGATTTCAGACAAAATGCTTTTAACCCTCTCCTCCAAGTGGTTGGATGTCATTAGCGAGTTGATGCGTAGGATGTGTGTAGTGGTTTGGGGGAGGTGCAGATACCAATTAAATAGCAGCAGAACTGCCTTCTGGCTTGTGTGATGAGTGAAGCCGTCTCTGGAGAGCTCGGGGAAGGGAACAGAGTGAGTCGGTGGCCAAAACCCTGTAGCAGCCTTGGTGGGTGCTGCCATACGCGTTGGGAGCCGAATATCCATTCGGGCTCTTTGAGGACTCTCGGTGATCACCCTGATGCTGTTGTCTTGGTACATGCACCTGGAGGTGGTTTGTTTCCTCTGCTGTGTTTGTCAGAGACACGTTTCCACCATCACCTTTCCAAATGGATTCTCCTCTCTTGGGAAGCTCCAGCTCTGCTTCCCACTGTTGGAAACTGGGCGGTGTGACAGCTTCGCTCTAGAGGAAGTCATGCTTTTCTCATGTGCCAAACTTACTTCTTTTGGCCAAAATTCTGAAAGGAAAGAAATCCGGATGCATGTAGGAGATCAAAAAGTCATGGCAGTAAAAGCTCACCCCCAAATTTGCTTTGTTATTGTAACATTACGGAGCTGTGCTGTGGTTTCTCCTTCCAGCCATGCTCTCTTTCCTACCGGAGAACTAGCTGAGAAGGGAGATGTGCTCTCCTGCTCTCTTTGGTTTATGTAAATATCGGTGAATTTTCACATTTGAAGTGATGATGAAATTTTAGTCTCGTACTCTCACTTAACTGTCCCTCTTCAAAACTGCCAGGAAAGTTCCGGTGGTGGTTTCCATTAAAAGTTGCAGATGTGTAGTTAAGATTTGCTGAAACTGGGTGAGTATTTCTCCACTTAGATTCTGTTGTAAACCTCATCTAAAATCTGTTGAAACAAAACCCACTGGGAAGCGTGCGTGTTGGTACTGCAGCTCCTAGATGGAGATGACAGCGTACCCTGCCGCGTAGAAGCTGTTTGTTGTACGCAGACAGGCCAAGATGTGAGATTTAAAGGGAGTTTTGTGGGTACAGCTGTTACAAAACACTTATTACTCCCATAAAAGTTGCTTGATACACAAACGCAGCTGCAAAATAAACAAGTTCCCTCTATGAACGTGTCCATCAATCTGGAAGGTGCTTGTAGGTGAGCACGCTACCTGTTCAAGGAGATCTTTTTATGCTGCAACGTAATGCTTTCAACAGGCTTCCACCGAGTTTAGTTTTCAAGATTTGTTGGGTATTTGTGCAAGGAAACGCACTGGGAAACTGTATTCTTTTTCGTGTACTTGAAAGGAATTTTCTGGAAAGAGCTGCCTGCAGTTAGAGTGGGGAAAAGCACCTCCAGCAGGCACCGAATTCTTCTTTGCAATGTCTATACTGCATGTCTTCACCTGTTTGCTCTAATTGGACACACAATTGTCGTTCCTTGATAGATTGACTGCCTGACTCAGCTCTGTCTGGTGTAAGCCTACGTTTCTGTAAGGAGAGGAGGTATGTCCTGACAGGGTGGGAAAACAGTAGGATCTCATATTGCTGCCGTGTGAATCTCTGAAAATAGCTTCGTTACCTCTACCGTTTAGTCCCGCTCTGCATGGGCTGACGCAAGATTAATGCTGGAGCTGCGAGATCCAGCCTTGCGCTGCTGGCGAGAAGTCAGTCATCCCTGTGTTAACAGCATCTTGTCTGCAGGGATGTTGGTACTTCTGTCACGGAAGGAGCCTGGAGCTGGCGTGCCTCGTCGGCGTAGGAATGGTGCTTACTGGTCTTCTGTGTCCAGGCTCAGCCGTCCAAGCGGCTGCGCGTTTAATGCATGTGCCTCTTAACTTCAACTTTAACCTGCGCACCGCGTCTCGAGTATCCAGATTTCCTGGAATGGTGCGTTCAAATCCCAGTAGGATCAATTTGTCTGCTCTGGCGGTTTTGTTCTTTTCGTGTTTGAAAACTGGATGCTTTGCACAGATGTTTATGATCCCAATGTTCTTTCCTTATAGGTGTTGCTTTCCTGCTCCTGGGTGTTAATTGCCAGGAAAATTTCTGCTTTGCAGCCCAGAACTAATGGCGTTTCAGCGGTGATTTTTCACATATCATAGATGCTTTCTGGAAGGGAGAGGTATTAAAAGCAGTGTGTGGATCTCTGCTGATGCTGTAGCAGCTGGGCAGTGCTGTGTTCTTTAGCGTGTTAATTTTTGTGCATGCAGACAGTGGTCTTCCATTTCCCCTAATCTGAGATATTTCAGCACAGCAGCGAGGACCCCCTGAGTCCCAGCAGGAGGAAATGTGGGCAGTAATGTCATAGCCAGTTTAAGGTGACATAGTTAACATCACACCTTTTGCGTTGCCTGGACACAGTGTCTGTGGTTGGCGTGCTGACAGCCCTGTAAACCCACATCTGCTCTTTAATTTACCCGTAATCGTTCGAGCTCTGTAATCCTTTTCAGACTCATTTTGCCATCAAGATTTATCACTGTAACTTGCTGCTTGCAGTGTGAAGGATTTTTCCACGCTTCTCCTGACGGCTTTAGGAATGAACTCTGCCCTAACTTCCCTGCTTCTTTCGGTGGGAAAAGCTGGTTGAGAACTTCAGCTCTCCTGAGGTCTTGCAGGCTGTGGGATCAATGGATAGCATCCTTGCTGATTGTTCTTCTTGCATGTGTTTTTCCCCAGTCTAGAGGCCCTTGAGAAGCTTGTGTAGCATTAGCTCAGATCATTTTAAGTTCTTCCCTTTCATTTAAGCATCTGAAGTTGCATTTTAGCCTTGTCAGTCAGGAAGAAAATTTTGTTCTGTTCTGAATTGTTGTTGGGTAGGCTTTTTTTTATTACAACCGAACTCAAAACAACAAATCCAACAAAACCAATCCATACCTCTCCCCTTGCAGCCCCTTAACAGAACTCTTCTGCATCAGGTGGAAGGTAATTTGGTTGTGAAAATGCTTGGCAACGTCATGTTTGAAGTGCTAAATGTGAAATACTGTATTTTATTTTTTCCAACAGAAAAATGGAGGCAGTAATGTTAGTGGGATAGTTTTATACACAGCAAATGCTTCCTGCATAGGACTGGAATGTGAAGTGATACTTCTGCATGTGTTTAAAATGTCTGGATTCTCTGCAAAGCATTATGTAATTATCCTATATATTAAACGGCCACCCACATTTTCTATAGTATGTCTGAATTTTTTTGTAACTGATGCTACAGATGTAAAATGACAATGCCAGACTCTTAAATATTGTGCTTTTAGAGCTAACTGCTGCAGTTAGTGGAAAATACTAACCAAGACAGAAAGTACTTTTTTTTTTTTTTTTTTTTTTTTTTGGGTCAGGTGTTCTACGATAAGCTGGAAGCCGCAGTGCAAACTGAGCTCCTGTTGAGCTCGGTGCTTTACAACCTCTTCAAGCCTGAGCAGAACAGATGAGGCAGATGTATAGGTTGTATGTTCCTCCGTTTTTTGGGTGAGGGACCATTGACTTTGGAATTAATCTGCTGACAGAAGGAAAAGGGGGATGTGAAAAGGCGTAAGAGGATGATAGTGTGGGCAGGAATATAAGAATAAAGCAGCCAAGGAGTTTTGGGTGGGAGCAATCATCCCAATGGACTGGTGGTTGTTGTTTTTTTTTTTTTTTATATATATAGCAAAGAAAAATCTGGACGAAGAAGTTGAAGAGTGTAGAAGCCAAAGCAGTGATTTTGCAGCCTCTCTGATAGCTGGAATCTAACTGGGTTGCTCTCCACGGTCTTTCCTGAAGCCTGCCAAGAGGGGCTGAGAAAAGTATTGCTTGGGACCTAGCCATGTTCCCCCCTGCCCCAGGAATACTCTGCTTTAATCTCCAGCCTTCCATCAGCAGTTTATTTTTGGAAAGGCTGTTGCATTATCTAGTGGGTGAGGCACGCAAGGAAAGGGGTCACAGCTCCGTGGTGAGCCCCCCACTGCACCGTACCCCTTCCCATCGACGAGACGGGCGTAGCGCTGCCTTTTTCATTCTTCAGGAAAAATTAAACGTGCTTTCTAGAACTCGAGTCTTGCACAAAGCATTTGAGCTGTTTGTGTTACCAGTCTATAAGCAGGAAATACCAAAAGAGGGTCGTGGTCGTGTTGCAAGAATCTGGCAGTTGTCTAGATATTAATAGCGGAGATGTGTGTATTGACTTGCTTGTGATGTCCTCTGGGCAATGGACTAGGAGTTCATCTACCTCCAGCCTTAACTGCCCTCATGACACTGTCTCCAAGGCATTGAACGAAGTCTGTAAACATCTGGGACCGGTTCTCAGCTGCTTTGCGCTTCCCTTGATCAAATTGGACCCAAGCCGCTCGTGTACCCTGGTTTCTAGCAGCTAAAGCAGCGACAGCACGAGTATCGTGCCTTTTGGGTTTAGTGTTGAGTGTATAAATACACAGGGGTAGCAATGGCCTCTGCTCTGCAGGAGTAAGAGACCGATCCCTGAAGTCTCCGGGTGCTTCTGTAACCTACACATGTCAGGCTATAAATCTGCTCTGAAGACCCATCATTCGACTTGAAAACGCAGAGTTGTTTTTTAGTTGGCTTGGCCTTTGCTGTAGCCCGCTGCCCCTGATGCTTTTGTGAGTAAAGTTACTACAGTCAGGAGGAAAGAAATGGCAAAGGAGGAAAGAAATGGCAAAGCAAGAGGACAAATATGGTCTTGTTTAAAGGAACTATTGGGTTTTATCGTGACCTAAAGCAATGTGCTTTATTCAGCAATTTTTACAACGGGAAGCTTGATTTAAAAGGCTACAGCACTTGCTGAATCATGGAGCAAGAGAAATCTGAGCACAAGGATTAAACAGAGCAGATTTTGCAATTTTCAGAGCTTTTCTTAGGCCTTAATGTTCACTCTTAATTGCCTTAAGCAGATACATCAGTAACGTCGTTAGAATACTACCCTGGTGCAGCAAAAGGGAGGTGAAATCTGGGTAATCAGTTGAGATGTTCGCTTTCATAACGGAGACTGCTAATACAAAAGCAGACCTCCTCTTTGATGTGGAGGGGTTTTGGGGGGGACTGGGGGAGAAAAGAAAGCAAACGGCGGTGGTAATCGAATTGGCTCCAGACCTCCTCTGAGCTTTATTGGAGGCTTGTATTTACAGCATTCTCCTTCCTGTGCCGGGATCTGTTTTTCTGTTTAATCAGAAACAGCCCCAAATCACACTGTACGTGGGATAGTACTTGGCTTTGTACTCTGCTTCTCTCAGGACCGTATTTCCAGTTTACAGAGGGGGAAATTTGAGGTCTGGAAGTGGAGCGTTTCCCAAGGCTACGTAGCAGAGTGAGGAGTAAAGCCCTCGTGGCTTCCAGGGGTGTCATCTCTGTCCTGGCTGGCAAGTCTCGAAGAGTATCGCAGTGGTCTGGCGTTAGGATTCCCTGCGTTTTGTTCTGTCTTGTCTATTTTTGCCCGAGGCAACGTTTATACCACCCTGTTTTGAATTATTTCCCCTCTGCCTTGTAAAATCGAGGCCACCGGTCTGCGAGCAGGTATTGTTGAGAGGAAATGATTATTTTTTTTTTTTAACCAACGCGTGATCTCACAGCGCCGTGAAAAAAGCGCTCATCTCATTTCGTTTCTTGTCTGCAAGCCATTGGAAGTAATATATTCTAGGGGGAGATGCGGACCCCAAGTCTTGCTGTGAGCATCTGTGCCTTGGCACAGTGGGGGGGGGGGTTAGTGGCTTGGGGGGGGGGAACCCCCTCCTGAATCCTCTGAAAAAGGGATTGAGCCTGGCCGGCTGCTGCGGGCTCCTGATTTCCCTGCGGTGATTTTTTTTTTTTTGTCTCCATAAAAGCAGATTACTCGATTCTTCTCGTTTTGTTTATTGTTCACTTCATATGAAGTTACTAGTATTAAGAACTCTTTATTGTTCTCCGTGCTGTGAAGTGGGCTCGCGCTGGGCTGAACCGAGAGGAGTTAGATGCTATTTCGTATTTATTTGCCCGATAAAGAGTTCCCACAGCGGGGCTGGCCAAACGGGGCTCTGCGTACCCGTGAGCCTGACACGTCCACGTCTTGCTGAGTTGTCCCATCGACTTCAACCTCCTGAAATTTCCCTGTCTGGTCTGAAAAGACCTGACGAACTCCTCACTTCAAAAGACCTAATTGGAATCCCACGGTACCCACCTGCTTCCCAAAGTGGTCTGAAGGGGTTTGCCTAATGTTTTAGATTAGAGCCTGGGCTTTGCTTCCAGGAGTTCTGCCACGGTTCCTACGGATAACGCCCGAGATGTCATTCAAATCAGATGCACCAGGCGCTGCAAATAGTGCTCGGAGGGAATTGCAGCGCCTTTCAGAAGTGACGTTCCCATGCTCGTGTTTTGCTAACTCCTGAGTTTCTGCGGGCCATGGTGGAGTTCTTTTCCTGTGTTTAGATCCAACATGAGAAGCTCGGGATCTTATCTTAGGCTGTCACTTTAATGCTGTGCATTGCATAAATAAAAACGGGATGAAAGACTTGGTTTCTGTTAACTCGGGAGAACTGTATGGCCTTCCTAGCAGAGCTGGGGAGGAGGAGAAGGGAAGAGATGGATACACTTCACTGCAGTCCGCAGAACTAAATATAAATAGTTCTCTTCTTGGATCCTTTTGGTCTGAACTTTTGGACAATTTGACCTTTCTTTGATAAAAGCTTTCTTTATTTGCCAGAATAAAAGGGCAAGGGGGAAGAAAGGACACAGCACATTTTTTTTTTTTTTTTTTTTTTTTTTTATGTAGCTTAAAATCCCGGCAGTTGGTTTCCACGATACCCAGTGCTCGCTGTTGAACCAGCTCAGTCCTAGACTCCAATACTCTTCCTCCTCCGACTCCCTCAAGGAGGAGTTTACAGTGTTAACCAGAAGATTTCTGAAGCTTCTAGAAGTGTGTTTTCTCACAGGGAGACCGTGCTCCGATGGGGACGGATACCCTGGGCTCCGCTCCCAGGCTTGCTGCCCGCTAGGCAGGTTGCTCTGAGCAAGCACCTTGCTTTATGCCCGTTATACCAGTAACCTTGGTTTTCCTTACTTCCTAACTTCAGCTGAAAGAAACGTTTGTGCTAAATGCTGCTGGGTTTTCATATATACACCCTGAAGCTTTTTGAGCTCAGCATCAAAACCCAGCTCTGTTTAATATGTAAAACCACTGAACTCTCTGGCTTTGGTCAGGTTAGCAGCCCGTGCGAGGCGATGCGCAGGGTGCGGTGTTTAGAACTGCTCCAGACTACTCACAAGTCTTTCTGGCACTAGTTTTAACCATTAATTGTCACTTTAAATCCAGCAATAAATTATTTGGGCAACCACACTGCACGAACCCACTGCCAAAAATAAACCAGAGCCGGAGAATTGCTCAGGTCCCCTCCGTGCTTCAGGACTGTTGCAGCTGGATGAGGTAGGGCATCTCCTGGACGCAATCCACCTGTGGTTTTTTTGGTGTCTCGTGTACCTTCTGGATGTAGCTCAAGCCATCATCTTGTGAATGATGTTAGTAGCCCTTGAAATGCTTTTCATGCCTGTATTGGTTTGCCGTTCGCTTCTGAAGTGCGGGATGGTGTGTGGGAATGCCTCTGGATAAGCCTTCTGATCCTTTGCAAATTGGATTTTGTGGCTCACTTGCCTGTCCCCTTGGATAAGGTTTCCCCTTAGCTGCCTCTCCTCTCGCGGAGCTCGTGCCTGTCTCAGGACTGCAAAGCCTTTTATAACGCTCTGCTGGATCAGCAGTCACTGGGCAGGGGGAGACTTTCCATTTCGGAGCGTGCTCCCAAATCCCTTCTGGAACGTGCTTGAGGGTGAGCGCGCTGCTCACTTCACTTCGGAATTTCCACTGGGTCTCCGTGAGATGCCGGTTGGTTTGGTGCCTTTCCTGCCGCTTTTATGCGCTGTGGTGTGGAGTTTTTTCTGGCCAGGAGCCCTGTAGTAATGACTGTTATTTTAGAAAACCTAGTGACTGCTCGGGCTGCCTCCGTATTGTACAGTGAGTCGTAGCGGTTACATGCTGGGGAGGAAATGAAATGATCAGGAAAAGCCTACTTTATAAAGAGTAACAGTCGACTTTATTTTAAACCAATTAAATCAGGGATTAGAGAGTGCTGTTAAGTTCTACCCCTGGTTAAAGAAAACAATGCAGGAAAATGCACTGTGTTAGCAAAAGCATGGTTGTCTTAGGCTTACAATAAATCCTGTGTAATTCTTGAAAATACTAAGTTTAAAAGAGGCTGGTGTACAAGGAACGATGATGGGTTGCAACAGAGAGGGCTGTCTTTCAATTTCCTTATTTTTTATGATAATATATATGGCTTTTATTAAGATTGATTTGAGTTCGCGTGCCCTTTCTAGGGGAAGGTAGTAGCACTGGTGAGGGGTGTTGGTAGGAACCAAACGCCTTGAAGAGCAAGCCCGAGAGCAGTGCCAGCTCCTTACACGTGCGTTTCTCCGCTCTTTTAAATAGGACACCTTGCAGGGGTTAGAGGGAAGATTAATCCTCTACAGGGTTAATCCTTAAATCCTTGGTGTTTGACTTTCGAGCAAGGGAGGGAAGTTAACAATATTCTCAGAAGCGCTGGGAGACCACCTACTCTTTCCTATCGACTGCCAGCAGCCGGCAGATGGAAACGATTTTTGGACAGTCAGAAGCCAGCGTGGAATCGCGCTGGTGACCCAGAGCAGGCTCTGTATCCCACGGTCTTTGACTTACACCCGTAGTAGTAACTCTTGCCGTGGAGGGAAGAGGCTTTCCCAGACCCATCGGAATTCTTCGGAGGGGTGTGAATTAGCGGTGGGTTGATGGTTTGCTGTCTCTTGCGGTTAACTTTTAATAGACACGTGTTCCTCTGAAGATGCTTTTTGGCAAGCACATGTATGGCTGAAAGCTGTCTAGCAGCAGGAAGATGTGGGAGCTGGGATTTAAAAACCGGGATGGTCTGATGAAGCGTAGAGTCGTGAATCCCTGTACCGGCTGTGTGCTTTGTGACACTAACCCCTCTGCTCGACACAGTGCTGTGCGGTCTCTTCTCTGTATTACTGCTTTTAACCACAGCTGTCCAACCACTGGTTGGCTTCCAGATAACCAGCTTGGTGTGAGAACTCTGCCGCAAGTTGTCCTTGCCAGCTGTCTGTCTGTTTGGTGTATGCCTAAGTGTTCCCTGTACGTTTTCTGTCTTGCAGCATCTGGAGGGGGCCAAATGTGAACTGCGTTGACAGTACTGGATACACTCCACTGCACCATGCTGCTTTGAATGGTCATAAGTGAGTCATCTTATAATGCCTTTGATCATAGGGGATACTGTGTGCTTTCTGTGTAATTAATTCACCGGTCTGATGCTGTTTCCACTGAAAGCGTGGTGATGGTGCAGCACTACACCATCTTCAGGACAAGGAGTGAAGAACATCAGTGCAGCAAAGCTATAGAGGTATTGGCTGCTGCACGGTAGGATCACACATCTCCCTAAAAATTTGGCAAAACATCGAGGTTTTCAACCACCTTTTTATTTATAAGCAATTTGGATACGATACAAAACATATTAAAGGTGGCTTCTCCAGTAACGGTCCTCTGCAGTCTGTCTGGTGTCCAATGTGTTTCTGTGCCTGCACCACTTAAAATTTGCTTTTGTGCATGTTACGATTTTAAGTAACTCCGGTCTTCAGTGTGGTAAATCTTGTTTTGTTCATTGCTACTTAAGATACTGAGAAATTGAATAGACTTAAAATCTTTATTGATCTTCATTGTGCTGGTGCAATTCACTTTTCACCAGAGTGGCTTGTGGATGACTTCAGTCCCTATTCAGCTCCATTAGTATGAAGGTAACCTAGATCTTTCCTGAGCTCATCTCAGCAGTCTGTAATATTTTTAATTTTTTTTTTCCTTGGGCAGCATTTAATAGGAAGGCTTTAAAATCACATTTCAAGAGGATCTCTGAAATACTCCTGTTCAGGTTAACTTTTTGTGAAATACTTACTGCGGCATGTGAGCTGTGAAACAAGAACTGAATCTTACGGACTCAAGTTTCCTTCTGTTGCAGGGATGTCGTGGAAGTTCTGCTGAGGAACGACGCGCTAACCAACGTAGCAGACTGTAAAGGCTGTTACCCTCTTCACCTGGCAGCTTGGAAAGGAGATGCAGACATAGTGAAGCTCCTCATCCATCAAGGACCTTCGCATACTAAAGTGAATGAGCAGGTCTGCGTATTTTTCTCTAATATATCGTTGAATCGCTTCCCTCGGATGGAGAGAGACTACTTCAGCTGATTCCTGACCCTTCCCAAACTAGTAGCAATGGTTACGAAGTCCTGCTTGCTAATGGGATAAGAAGGGTGCTGCCTACAGCAATACCTCCAGTTAGTGGTTGAACGAGCAAGGTGTATATATATATATATATATGTTTATTTAGAGGTATATAAATACGAGAACCACTCAACACCTAGGAATTGGTCTCATGCTTTCGTACTGGGCTTCTAAAACTAACCCCTAGTTTTTCCTTTCAGTTGCTGGATAGCTGATGAGGTTTCTAGTTCTGTCAGAGGATACGTTGGCTCCCTTCTTTGGGAACTAATCAAAGCAGCTTTGTTTAGCCCTTGGCCACGCTCTCTTAGCTACTCTCCTGGCTTGTCTCTAGCACTTGCTCCAGTTAACCAATTTGTAAGTTGTAAGATAACTTTACTCTGCTTGCCCCCAGATAAATCCCTAGCTTAATCTTAAAGAATTTTCTCAAGGAGGCAGGAAAAAACATCTGGTGGATCTCTTCCCGTTGCCAGGCTGATAGGTTTGGGTCCAGGCTGCAGAGGGATTGGTGTGAATGAGCTATTCTGTACAGCAGCCTCTGTGTCTGCTTTGGAGGGCTGGCTCCCGTGTAACTTCCCATGGAAGTCAGCAGCCTTACAATTCTGGGGAACTTCTGAAACACTACTGCTGGAAGACCCAAATATTTCTTTTGTTTAAGAGTTCTGGATAAGGGAACTGGTTTCCTGAGTGAGGCCGGCTGAGCAGCGTTACTGAACCACGTATGAGCTGAGTGAGCTTGGGCAGACTTGCAGTAATAACCAAATCAGATGGTTGAAGCTGTAGTAGCCCTTGGTTGTCCTGTCCCTAAGGCAGGAATATCTAATGTCCCTGTGAATCAACTACTAAACCACTCCAGCTTTCATCTAGGAGGAGAGGATAAACCAAAATAAGTTTGCCTTGGTACCACGAGGCTAAAAATGTTTGCTCGTTCAGAAGTTAACACGAGTAGGTCAGATACTCATGGCTCAAGTTTAGCAAAATCCGTCAAAGTCAAGATGAGCAGCGGGGAGCCGAGTTTCTGCTGTTTAATTTTGACTTGCCGTGTAGAAGCTGAGGAGCAAACTCCCTTCAGAGTCAGGTTTAGGAGTCCTAATCCTGCTTCCAGCCATACTTTGAGGGGACCAGAGTGCCATGCTTAAGTGGTTTTTTTTTTGTTGTTGTTCCTCGGTATAAGATGGCTAGCTTGATGCGTCAGGCTGCTCCCAGGCTAAATGGTTGCTTCTAAAGCATCACAAAATGAAAATTATGGTGGTAATGCTGTTCACTACCACTCCTCAATGGAGCAGAAATAACTGAGAGTGTGTTTTAATGTCTTTGATAGTTTTCCAGCTTGGGGCTGTGGTTAATAATGTCTTCAGGCACAGCTGCAGGCATTCAGTCTGCTCAAATAAATTTGAGAAGTGTAGTTAGCTGTTTATAATCTATCTGATAAGAATTGACTGAGGGCTCTGAGCGTAAACTGCTCTGCCCCGAGCAGGACAGGTATAGGGGAAACCTCTGCAAAAGATTAAAAGCTTAGCGTAATCCTTCCAGGTAATGTTTCGTTAATGTCTGTTTAGTAGGAACCTTTTTAAATGAGAGAAGTCAGCTGAGTAGCCTGTGCTGCTTGTGTTCGGAGTCTTGTAAACGAAATGTTCAAGTTACAGGAATCGGCAGCTGGAATGGCTTCGGCTGTTAATAGCTTTGACTGGAACAAGATGCTGTGTTCTGTCATTTCCACCCCTTGGGAGTCACCCATTGCTTTGTTGCTATATCTCACCCATTTCATTATCACATTTTTTTTTTCTTTTTCCTCTTCCTTTTTGTAGAATGCTCTTGAGATCAAAGAACTCAAAAAGTACGGCCCCTTTGACCCATATATCAATGCCAAGGTGTGTACTTTGCTGTCAGCATTTCACTGCATCATTACTCCAAGCTGCACTCGCGTGCTTCCAGGTGCAATGTCATCCAGTTGCAGTAATACCTGTTCAGTTTGCAGCGGCTTGGGGAAAAGTAAAATGCGACCGTTTATTTACTGTGGGTTTCTTTCTTCAAAGCAGTTGTAGGAACATAATTTAAGGGAAGCTTTTCCTTATTTTCCTGGGGGCTCCTTCATTGCTTAGCCTTGTAGGACTCACGGTGATGGTCAGTTTGCTTGATTTGGCTGGATGACTTCCAAAAGGTAACGTTATTTCAATTAAAATGTTTCAGGTTTTGTTTCATGTGCTAATGTTGCTGATAAATGCAAAGAGAAGGAATTTTTTTTTCCCTGCTTAAACATGGATGCGTTTTCTCTGTGGGCTGCTTGGAGTGAATTTTCTTGCCTTTTCTCCAACAAAATGTGTAATGCTGTATTTGTCGTTTGAATGGACAGTTAATTCTTGTGGTGGTGGGGAGAAGGGAAGGCAGTAACGTTCATGCCTCCCTTTCCAAGTCCTTCATGTCCTGCTTATTGCATCAGTCTCTTTTTTTTGATGTCAAGTCTGTTGTGTCGTCTGACCCTTCAGCCCTGGTCTTCTGTTCCTGTTTTCTTGCTTATTTTGCTCCTCTTGCTTTTAGCTGTTCTTGAGCTACAAAAAGGCATGACATCGGCACTTCCAATGCACTGAGGCTGAGCAACTGAGGAAGCAGATAAGAAAGCTCCTGGTGGTGACCATTTTTCATTTTTATTTATAGCGAAGCTGCAGGCTGGTGATGGCATAATAGTCTGATGATTTATCATGAGATACTTCTGCTGTAAGCCACCGCGCCACAGTTGCTTCCAGCCAATTATTTTGGATCCAGCCATCCATGGCAGATTTTTGTCTCTCGAAGTTTACTTAAAACTTTCACTCTGCTTAATCTGCAGTACCTTAAAACCACACAAAGTTCCTGAGCTTGCGAACCACTGGGAATGATGTTTGTTTTTGCAGACTTCTATTTCAGGAAATACTCTAGTGCATACCTCTTTAAGCACAAATACATTTACATGAAGCTCATCCGTATCGGTGATTTTTACAAAAATCCAGATGGGAATTTTACGACAACGAATGTCTTTTGTGGAAACATCAGAGTCGAGCAGTTCGGTTGCCTGAAAGGAGCTTTCTAAAACATTGTCAATAACAGGGTAAAATCTTACACCCTCCAGCATTAAAATGTTGGATGAAGAAGGAATATAAGGATGAAATGTGCAGTGAGCTCACTTTCTTGAGGGTTTTTTTGTTTATGAAGTATTCTAATTTAGATTTTATATTTTTGATGAGTGCGTTATTTTAAACTCTCAGTTCAGTTTTCCAGATGGCTGTAGTGCTTTCAAGAACAAGGCTAGTGTTTTTGAAATCTTTGATTTGAAGGAGAGAGATACGGCTTATACACAGTCTGCTAGGTTCATCACAAATGCTGACCAGCTTTCCACCAGTTTCTGACCAGGTTCGATGAAGAGCGTGTGGAATCATACCTGCCATGCAACCCTCCATGTTTTCTCAGTAGCCTGGCTGCAGGTGGGAGAACCACAAAAAGTCCAGGTGCAAAGTGTAAGAGTTTTTGCTTAGTTGGTGCTTCCAGCTTCTCAGCTCCCAGGCAGCATGGGGTGTCGTACAGAAGCAGTTGAAGTGAGATGTTACATTTCGAGGTATTCAGAAGAGGGGGAAAGCGCTTAGATATGGCTGGACTGCAATTTAATATCCTGTTGAGGAAGAGATAAGAAAGCCAGAAGCTTCGTACTTTCCTAAAACTTAAAGAAATAGTTAACAGCTGCTTTTTATGCCCTTTCCCTTTCAACATAGGAGGTCCCTGCAATATGTTTGTTACAGGCCCGAAGGACTCCTGAAAAATAAACGATAGAAGCAAACTTAAAGAGACGGAACAGCAACTTTGCTTCAGTAACTCCTGCTATCTCCAATTTGGTTGTTTAATTTACACGAAGGAACCAACCAGTTGAGCAGAGCCGAGGCAAGAAAAAGCTGTCACATAGCTCAGGTTTATGCACTGCGCAAACTACCTTTGTCTTTTTTAATTGGAAGCAAATGAATCATGCAGATTGGGTTTGAAGTGCTATAAATCTAAATGGGCTGCTGAGAAAAGTAGAAGCCTACCATCTGGAGTCTGCAAATGAAGCTGGGCAGCAAACCCACCCGCAGAGCTCCCGAAAGCTTGTCAGACATATGGGGATCACTTTATTTTTTTTGCAACGTGTTTGGCATTGTTGGGCACCTGTAGGAAGGAAGGAAGGGGGCTTGTTCATCCTTCGCTCCTGGCGGTGCCGTGTGGGTTACCGATGGGAATCCTGTGCTGCAAAAGGAGGGAAGGAGGAAGGTGGTACAATTACCACCAGCTCCAGCCAGCTCTTCTGGCCTGCTTTCTGCCCGAGGTTGTGATGTGCCTTGGGTGTCACCTCCTGGTGAAGTCTGGACTTTGCTTAATTCTTTTTTTCCTCTTTTATTTTGCCCTAGCTTTAACTGCAGTTTCGTGGAGTGCATGCCAGCAGGGCATCCCTGTTCTGTGCTTTAGTATCGAATGTGTCACTGGAGCAGCAAAATAGCAGGTTTTTACTAGGGCAAGTCTCGGTTAGACGTGCATACACTGACAAAAATCCCACAAAGGTATCCTAGAAATAGGTTGGATGGGATCCAAGGGTCATGTAGCCTCTTTTCCCCAGCCCTGAGCAGGATCAGGTCCACCTAAACCATCCCTGGCCGGTGTTTGGCTAGCAGTTTCTCACAAACCTCGGGGAGGGAGAGCTCTGTAGTCTCTCTTGGCAATTCATTCGAGCATTCAAATCTTTGCAGGTTAGAAAGTTAGAAAACTTGCCCTTATTTAAACTAAGACTCCCTGTCTTCAATCGAATCCCTCTTATGGTGTGTTAGGAACAGGGGTGCAGACAGACGTCCTTTAAGGGCTGTAGAGTCTCCGTTGTAGCATCTGATGAGGAGCGTAAGGGCTGTGGTATGTGGTATCTAGTTACCAGGGCTTGAAAAAATTTGATGGAGCCCATATGAAAGCAGAGGCAGTTCTGCTTAGGTTCCTGTTCTGCAGGCTCGTAGGCAGGCATCCCACGAGCCCAGCTTCTCATTCCCAACTGTGAACCAGGGGGATGCTAGGGTTCCTGCCGGAATGCAGCCCCTGGGCCCTGTGGAGTGCTCTACTTTTCTAAGAAGTTTTGAAATTTGAACCCATACGCCTTCTGGCTGCTGGAAAGGAATTTTCTTTTTCCATTTCTGATAAATACGTATGTCTGAGGGCTCATGCTCATCGTTCAGGCTCCACTCTGGTTTGTGCTTGGAGAGGCGATGCCGGGAAGGGAGGCAAACTGCCTTGCCTGGGACGGATTTAGTATTCTTGGCTGCTCAAAACTCACCCAAAATGCAGGTAATAAAGACTTATGCAAAAGTGGGAGTTTCCAGCCTGCAGTCTGTGATGGGGAAAGACTTTCTGTAACGATTCATTCAGGGGAGTTTACCACCTGGTGATCTCCGTTGCAGGAAGAATGGGGATTTCACCCTGAGCATCAGAGCCCTGACCTGCTTAAGGAAAATTACGTTAAATTGCAACGAAGATGGGGGAAGTCTGCAACAGTTATGTTGTTAAAAGATGTTGCAGTCCCGTTTCTGAGCCATCAGGCAGGTGTTTGGAGTCTCTGATGCTTTAAAGCACCCTTGAGGGATATGGTCTCTGTGCCAGGGAGGGATGAGAGGGGACACAGTCCTAGCAGTGGAAATTCCCCGTAGCCAGGGCTAGTGTGGCATGAGCAGTGCTGTCCCCCATGGCTCTTCAGCAGATACCTGCGGCTCTGGTGGGGCTGGAGTTACCTACTCCTGCAAAAATTGGCAGTGAGCCTCCCTCGCGCTATGGAGCAGGCTGAGGGACTCGGTCTGGCTGTTAGGGGCTCACTGATCCCCGGGTTCCCTTCCCTGTCAAACGAGAAGAATGCGATTTCCCAACCTTTTAAACGCCTGGAGACCAGCAGCTTAAGCTGATCGATAGCGTGATCTCTGTAGTTCTGTATTCTCTCCCCTTCTCACTCCGTATGTATATTTTATGTGCAGACTTCTTTATTCTACAGTAACTTCTGTCCGCTTGTATGTGCCTTCCTTCATCCTGGCTGCGTCTGCCACTCCAAGTATAGAGCCTGTTGTTCGACTTTGAACTTCTGTGCTAACGGCGATGCTCTGCTTTCCTTACTATCTTAAAATACCTCGCTTTGCATGTGGCTGTTGCTGCTCCCTGCCGCAGTCTTCGCTTTTATACAACTTGCAGCTGCAAAGAGCCGCTCCGGAACTCCTGGCTTGCCTTGTGCTTTCCACGCGGCTGAAAAATGATGCAAATACCAGTGAAAAACAAACGGGAGTGTGCATGCCTGACTCCTGTAATCCTTAGAATACTTAACACCTTAATAGGATTAAAGTACTTGTAGGACAGAACAAGTTTTGCTGCGTGGTTGTGAATTGGTGCAAAATACTGACTGGTCCTTTAAGCCGGTATCCAAAAAAAAATGCATGTGCTTTCAAAGCAAAAAGGTATTTTGATCAAATTCAGTTTCTGAAGTAGTACCTCTAACTCCATCAGGGCAATTCTGTTCCCTGTTTTGTTGTTTGGTTTTCTTTTTAATGGGAGTTGTTCTTAAAATGACACATTCAACCATGGTTCTTTCAGCTAAAGTTGAAGTGTGTAACAGTTTGTACTAAATTGGGGGTTTTTAGGTCAAATTTTTGGATAGGTATTTGGTCCTAAAATCCTTAAACCAAAATCCCTCTGTGTATAACACACAGTAGTAAAGCTAGAAACTTGAGGTGAATTTAAGTTGAGAAAAGGCTCTTTTAATTCTCACAATGTTCCTATTTTGCACCTGCAAGTGAAACGTGTTAGGTTGCTTGTTTTTCAATGCTTTTGCATTGCTGCTTTTTAACCTGACAGATGCTGCATGCATTAATTGGATCTGCCTTTCGCTGTGGAGGTGTTCTTGTGTTGCTTGAACATCTCTGCCTTCAGTTGACCTGAGACCTTGGCTCGTTAGCGGGGGGATCTAATTGCACTGCTTTCTAATACACAAACTGCATGTAACTTAATGCACCCTTTCTCTAAACGGCCACCTTGTTGAGCCTCAGAGTTGCGAAGGTGGAATGACTGTTATAATCAGGATAAGTAGGATTGGAAACAATTGAAGTTTAAATCTAAAATGACGACGATGAAGCTACAGCAGATAGAATTCATGCTGCGGTTTGCCTGTGGTACCTCGCATATAAATAAAAAATACATGTATTTTATTTTTGTGGCAGCCCGAAATGTGGGATGCTGCCAACAAATAACAGACTTGCCTTCCCCAAGTGCTAGCAGGATTAATGGGAATCCAGATACAGCTCAACAGTCCCTTAAACTTTAGCGTGGTCCCTTGATTTTTGACCTCAGTGCTTTGAAAGCAGGCTATTCCGTATATAGCACCTGTTTCCCACAGAGCAGATTTCCCATATCTGAGTAAAGCTTATTGTTCTGAATGTTTTTGAAGCTTTTCCTGGGTGGGTGGGCTGATGAGTTCACGAGGGGATGTCTGTGCCTGGTAAATGGCTAGCGAGATGGTGAAAACATTGCTCCAGGCTCAGTTTCGAACTAGGCTCTCTGCTTCCCAACTGCTTTTTTGTCTTGTTTTCGCATTTAAACTTCAATGGTTTGAGCGAGGCAATGGAGCAGCTTTGTTCTCCCCGGTTCTGACGTGCTCACATTTGTGACCCCCCCCCTCCCCAGAACAACGACAACGAGACGGCGCTGCACTGCGCCGCGCAGTACGGCCACACCGAGGTGGTGAAGGTCCTTCTGGAGGAGCTGACCGACCCCACCATGCGCAACAACAAGTTTGAGACTCCTCTGGACCTGGCTGCGCTCTATGGGAGGCTGGAAGTCGTGAAGATGCTCTTGAACGCTCACCCCAATCTTTTAAGCTGCAACACTAAGAAACATACTCCTCTGCACTTGGCAGCTAGAAACGGTCACAAAACCGTAGTCCACGTCCTCCTGGATGCTGGCATGGATAGCAACTATCAGGTATCGAGCGGGTCTGTGTGGGAGGGACTGGTTTGAGCGCTGGAGGATGGAGAAGCCCCTGTGGTCACGCTCTGCCCAACCTTGCTCCCAGCGGGATCGTTTATGAAAGATGAGCGATAGCTTTGGTCTCCTCTGGGCTGTTTGTTCAGCTCTCGGTTGCTCTGGGAAGCTGCTCGGAGGGATACTGGTGCTGTGCATGCTTCACGCCTGCTTGGTGGTTGAGAGAGCCCCAGACACACAGCGAGGGAGGAGGACAAGCCCGTTCGCCGAAGCTGTTCTGCCCTGCAGTACCATGAGCTCTTGATAGCGGCGGAGGCGAATTGTCTCTCTCCCTATCAAGCCACTTGTGAAGATGCTGTTTTCACAGCAATAGCTTCTATGTGGTGGTCTTGTCTTTCTTTTTCAGGACACGACCTCTTGCTAAGCTGTAGAAAGTCCTTTCTTGGTCTCTAACTTGGGCCTGCATGTCTCTCTGGAGACCATCCCCATTTTCCATTCCAAATTCTCAGCTTTGTAATAATTTTTATTGTCTGTCCTCGGTTGTAGATACTGTTGCCCACACTTTGTATATGATGCCGTTTGCTTACTGCTTCTGTAACCTTCTAAACATGCCTCCATCACCATTCCCCACTGTCTGGCTTCATGCTATTTTTCCATTTAATTTGCAGACTGAAAAAGGCAGTGCTTTGCACGAAGCTGCTTTGTTTGGCAAGACTGATGTGGTACAAATATTGCTGGCTGCAGGTGAGAGTGATCCCCTTTTGAAGCAATAGCGTGGCGATCCCTTCATCCAGAACTCGAGGAAACCCCTTTAGAGAGCAGTGTGTTTCCCCAACCAGCGATCAAAGTTCCTCGGGGAGGGTCATAGCAGAGTCTCTGGTGTTTGGCTTTAGGTCTGCCTCTCTAAAGCATTTTTTAGCTCCCCCCACAGTGATGATCACAAATGTAAGATCTGAACTTGTTGAAAGACGTGGACTTGCACACTGTTTAAAAAAAAAAATAAATTCTTACTTTTGCCTTCTCTGCACCTATTGCCGCAGGTATTGACGTGAACATAAAGGATAACAGAGGCCTGACAGCCCTGGATATTGTGAGGGAGCTTCCCTCTCAGAAAAGCCAACATATAGCAGCTCTTATCGAAGGTCAGTGATGTAGCTCTGTGTGCGGGGCAGGAGGGAAAAGTTTCGGGTGCTGATGATGCCAGTGCAGGATTTTGTTCTCCAGCCCTGGAAAGTGCTGAAAGCGAAGCAGCTTCAGGTCAGGTCCCTCCATGAGGATCTTACAGGTGTTGCTGATGAAGGAATGATACTTAAATGCTCTGGTGAGCTGTCTCTAGACCAAATGTTTGCAGGGAGACTTCTGGGGGGGGGGGGGGGGGGGGATTTAGGGGGATTAGCTCCTTTGCTGGAGGAGTGTGGCATGACTTTTACAGTTTAAATGGGCTTAATTGAGCTTTGTTTAACTCACTGGAGAAGTTAATTAAAATTAAAGACAGCCTAAATCTGCTTGCAGAATTCAAAGTAATGGCTTTAGAAATGGTTTCGGATTAACTATCCTTTATGTATGTGTCTGTGTAGGCAAATAGTCGTCTGTGGATCTTACATCCTCCTCCTCACTTCATTGTGAAGCTTGGGCATGGATTTTGCCCATGAGATGTACAGAAAGGCCTTGATTACTTGTGGTTTATGAAGGAGCTTGGCCCATTGCGTCTGTCCAAGTTAGGGAATGAAATGTGGCATCGTAGCTAAATTCCTACCTTGTAATTATGCTGTCTCAATTTCCTCTCAGCTGTGGGGAAAAGATCAGAAGCGTATGCAACTGGTGTGCATTATTCATGCTTCGCGTTTGGGAGCTTTACAGGTTCAAAGCACTTCGCAGACTTTTAATTAAAACTTTGCCTGTGAGGCTGGTAGGTAGTATCTCTATTCTGAAATTGGAGATAAAGATGGGCTTTAAAACTGAGGTTCTTGCAGGTAAATGCTCTTAGATTGCTCCTGTAGGTGAGCTAGCTGTGTGAGATGTTGATGTCTGGCTTAATTAGTGTAAACTTAATGTTTCTGGCTTTGCCTGTGGTTTGGGGACCAGAGCTAGACTTGTTTATTCTGTCTTACGACTCCAGAAGACCAGACTGCATCCCTGCTTAGTGATGTAGCTTGTGTCTGTAGCATGAAGTAATCTGCTCCACGATGTTGTGTCCATACAGGAGCTTTGCAGCTTTCTGATTAAAGACTCTGTAAAAGTTCAAAGAGCCATCCTTAACCTTGTGCGTGTGATTAAAGAGGCCGCCGGCTTCTATTTTGAGATCTGAGCTGCAAGTTTTAATAATGTACTTCGGTTGTATATATATATTTTTTTTTAAGGCTTAATAAGCTGACAGTTGGCCTTCCATCCACGAGGGAGGAAGCGCCATATGCTGAAAAGGACATAAAACTAGATTGACATCAACTGACCCTGTCGCCCCACCTCCCTGCAGATTACACGGTCGGGAAGAAGAGTGTCAAAGCTGCGGAGAAGACGGTTCAAGCACCGCTTGTTCCAGCCGCTGATCCCGTGTGCCGGATATCTCAGGGTAGGCTTCCATGGCACCAGCGATGCTCTTCCAGCAAACGCTGGCTTCCCAAGGGGAGAAGCCCCGAGTGATGTACTTGTGTGTCTCCCGCTCTCGCAGGTGATGTGGAGAAAGCAGTTACGGAACTGATCATCGACTTCGAAGTCAACCCAGAAGAGGAGAGTCCATATGAAGCTTTATACAATGCCACGTCCTGCCACTCCCTGGACAGCCTTGCCAGCGGGAGATCTTCAGATCGAGAATCGGTGAATAAGGAAGCGGAATCAACCGGTCTCAAAGCAGCGGGAGTCAGGCCTGTATGTAGCTGTGTGGGCTCCTCTCTGCTTGCCTTAGGATAGGTAACTTAGCTCCGGTCTCATGATTTTGCAGCAGGCTGCCCATCCCCCAGCTTGAGGAAATTTTTAACCCCGTCCCTGTCATTGATTAAAGCAGGCAGGTACCTCTCCTTTTTCACGGGCCTGATCGCAGAACCTCTCTTGTGTTGCCCACAAGTAGCCACTTCTCCCTGCTGAACTTTTGCCAAGTGTCGCATCCTTCTGTTTTCTGGCAGTTAAATACCGGTGCCTGTGAATTTTAGTTTGTCAGGACATTGCGCTTAGCTGAAGGTCACCTTCTTGTCTAGAAGAAAGCTTTGGAAACTTGTGTGTGGAGCATTTTTTCTCATCTGTCTTGCCTTTTGCTTTGCCCAAGAGAAGGCTCTCGAGGAATTATCTTTAAGAATAACCTGTTGGAAACCAGGCAGTGGAAACATTTTTTTCTGTATTACTTGCAGAGGTCTGTAGAGGGTACTCAAGGCTTTACAAGGCAACGCAAAGCTCCTGGAACTGACTTCAAAGTCTTCCTCACCTTCTGTTAGTTGCACCTGCTGCCCCGTTAGCAACCAATGGCAACTATGGGGCAGATGGGATGCTGGCCTTGCAGCATGCTGTGTCAGCTTCAGGGTTTGTTTTCTGCTTGGTTTTACAAAGCCTGATCCGTGGATGTATTTTTGGACAAAAGGCAAAGCAGCAACAAACAATTAAACTGCTGGTGGTACTGTAACCGTGCTTCCTCCCTATCTGCAAAGAGGTGCATTGTTTTCCCTCTATTATTAGCAAGTACAGTAGAAATGAGACAAAAGTTTTACAAGACGGGCGTTTCGGCCAGATCGCTCGTTCAGATGCGCTGTCCTGTTATGGACTAAATCTTGGTGGCTTATATCCATCCGTGTGCTGTCCTGTGCTGATGGTGTTTGGTGTGAAATAAGCTCAGCTCTGTCACAGACAAGAAAAGACGAGAGGCTGAACTGCAGTGGGAAGGGAGAGGAAAGAGGGACGTGCTTCAGGAGCTCGCTGGGGCTTCTCCCAAGGCTTGCTTGGGACTTTTGGAATGAGTTGTTCCTCGGCCGTCTTTTCCTGTGCCATTAGATGGAGCTGTTGGAGGGCAGGAGATGACCTAGAGAGATGGTTTTTTAGCTCTGTATGGTGACAAGGCAGCAGTTCTAAGAGCCCACAGGCAATCTTGGGATTGTTCAATCTTGGGATAGTTGAGGAATGCAGTGCAGCACTGTCCCTTGATCCCGTAGGGTTTTCTGCTGTAAAAGGTGCCTCTGGGATCACTACTGTTACAGTTTCATTAAGACACAAGCAATGGGTCTTCCCTTTCTCCCCGTTCGCGTGAGTTCATTGCTGACCTTCGCTGTGTGATGCTGTGCCGTTGAGGTTACCGCTCTGGGTCTGACTGAACTGGCCCAAGGAAGGAAGCAGCAAACCTGTGTGAACAGCACCTTCCACCTGAGCGGTTTTATGCTCCCGAAATCTAGTCGGTGCTCACGTGGGTCTGAGCCGCCCTTGTCCATCATTACTGCTGCAGAGCAGAAGTGGGTGGGCTGTGTTATCACCAGCATCCCATCCCCAGGGCATCTGCAGAAGGGGCTCTCTGCCTGCGTAGGTGTCCTGCTGGGGAGGAGGAAGAGGAGGAGGAGGAGGAGGAAAGGCAGCAACCACTGCCAGGCTCTGTGCTGTTGGGACTGAACTTCTCCTCCACCCCGATTAATTAGAGGAGGTCCCTGCCATGCGGCACGCACAGCGGTGTGGGCGTAGTGTTGGTGGAAGCAGGAGGGGACGTGCTTTAACACAGCGCAGCTGACAGTGGTCTTTAAACTGCAGAGAGAACGTCCACCCCCGCCTGCCAAGCCACCGCCCGATGAAGAGGAGGAGCAGCATGTGGAGAAGAAGATAGGCCATGGTCCTTCCTGTGAGGTACGTGGGACTTGATCTGGGGTGTTTTCTATAGGAGTGTGGCTTAAAGATCAGTTTTAATAATTTGGGAGGAGCCAGCTATGATATTGCATCCCTTGCAAGTCAGGCTGTGAATGCAAAGTCTTCTTTCACTCCAGCATTGCTGCTGTCACTTGCCATGGGAACTTCCTTTGTGCGGTTCTTCCAGGGCACCTCCGTGTTGACCTCCAGGCTTACACTTCCTAAGGGAATTCTCAGCCAAGAATAGGAAGGATTTTTCTGAATCACGTTGTGATGTGGACTGTTGCCCACTTGTAATGATCCCACCAAATGCATCTTCGCTGGAGACTGAAACCCAGAGGGCCCTTAGTTCCTGCTTCCTCTGAGCTTCCAGCTGCCGAGGAGGTGCGTGGGCTTGTGGGTCCCACTGATGTGAACAGGGATCAGGGGCTTGAATTCAGCCAAGAATCTGGCCCAGCATCTGTTAAAGTTGTCTTCTGCAGAGGTTGAGGCAAGTGGGCTGCTTTTTGGTGAAACCAAAGCTCTCCTGTTCTGCGTTGTTCCTCCTGCGCTTCCCTCTTGCTCTTTTGTGTTCACTTGCTTGTGAACCTCTGTGAGAGCTGTCTGGGGGCGGGGTGTGACACCACAAATGCGTCTTGGCAACTTCTGCTGGCACCCAGGAAAATCTTTAAAGCAAAACCAAATCTTGTGGATATCCTTGCCTTTCCAAATGCAGTAGGTTGTGTGTAAAACCAGTGGCGTGCAGCGGAACAGACTCCCGTTCACCAGCAGCTTGGCTTTGAATGTGTTGACTCTGAAGTTCCTACACGGCATAAATGTGATCTGTTTTCTGAAGTATGTCAGCTCTACCGCAGACATGAGTAAAACAGTATTTGCTTTAATAGAGCCGCCTTTTGAGAGAGAGAGAGTAAAGCTCCAAATGGTGCATAAACAGGAAAACTGAAACGTGAAATTGCAGACTGATCTCTCCGCTGCTGTTAAAATGGCTTTGCAGTGTGTGATGGCTGGTCCTGTGGCTGGTGCTCAGCAGAGGAGAGCTGGGTAATTGCATAATTGGAAAGCAGAGCTTGTTTATGATAACAAACACGAGGGAGGGAAACGTGCATGGGCTGCTCCTGCTGAGTTATCTTGCCATATTTAATTATAAAACACCTGCTGTGTTGTCCTGCCGTTAATGGCTTTGGAAACATGATCCAAGGTTCCAATCAGGATCCATGATTAAAAGAAATCTTGCTGGCAAATAGGCTCGTATGCAAAGTGACTTGCTGGGGAGATCTTGATTTGCAACCAATTTCATTGGTATCGCTGACAGATTGTGTCGCTGCCTGGAAATGACCTTCTAGATGTATCGATAAGGCAGGTTTGGGTCTGGTTCTTGTTCTTTGCTGCTTCTGGGGTGCTCTGCTTTGCTGAGCATTGCTCATTTCATTTCTCTTGCCCAGTATTTATCATTTGGGTACATGTTCTCTCTGGGTTGGGCAGGCGTGGACAGGAATAGGCTTGGGGCATGCTGTAAACATCTCGGAGCAGCATCCTGATCCGCCATCCTCCAGACCTGCTCTCGCGTTAGAGCCAGGACAGTTAGTCATTGAATATTCTGGGATTGGGCCAAACTCTAGTTTCAAAAGTAGTTTTTTTGTTCCATGGCCAAGCTGGGGCTATCTGTCAAAACAGATGTGCATAAACAAGAAACTTTTAATTCTCATGATGGAAAAACGTTAGTACAAACAGGCGAAAGAGCTGATTGTTTGGAGGTGCTTGAGTGCCTTCTTTCACTATCTGCAGAAACCTTCTGGGTTTGCAGCTGAATAAGTGTCTGCATTGTCAAATTAAACTTCAATTTAATTTGTTTACTACTCCTCTCCGAAAGGGAAGTGCAGATGAAAGACAAGGCGCCATGATTGTGCCAGCAGTTCGGTTTGCAGCTCTGGGGAGGGAGGAGAGACAAAAGAGACGAGTTACCCTTTAAAAAGTCTTCCAAAGGCCACGACTGTGGATTAAGTACACGCCAAAGAGCACGCTTGTTATTAACATCATCTTATTTTGGGGCTTTGCTAATAGCGAACATTTATACATGCTAACCAACATGTGTAAATAAATGCTAGATGACTTGGAAGAAAAATTGATTTGATTTTGTTGCTCCTGGTTGCAGAGCCTACAGAGCAAGCCCAGTTTCCCAGCAAACAGTGGTTTTCATTTGGAGTGAATTTGAACCTGAAACTCTGTTTAAAGCTTGGGAGGATGAGAGCTGGAGAAAATAAAGTGTACCCAGGCCTGTAAACGGACGCATAAAAGTTTACAAAGCGCAAGCTGGGAATTGTGTGCCGCTAGGGAGCTGCTGCCTGAGTGCATTCAGTGCATTTGGAAGAGGCCAGCACCATCATTAGCGTCTGCAGGAGTCTTAGGAGCACACTGATGCCTGGCTTGAGGTCCAGGCTACCACTGTTACGGCAGGCTGCTGCTGTGCAGTATTTTTCCAAGTTCTCTGGCGAGAGCCTGTCACCTACTGTTATGGTCTGATGTTTTTGTGCCACCATCTGGTCGGAAGTTTATTTCCTTAATTTGCTCGTTATGAGCTCCTTCACCTGAAAAGGAGCAGGTCTGCCTGACGGCGCGTGTTGGAAGCAGGTAGAATAAATACTTTCTTTGCCGGACATGGCCCGTTTCCTCCCATTGAGAAAGCTGATTTAAAAGCCACTTGAGGTTGCACGGACGTAGGAATCCAGTCTGTGCTGCTGACTTCTGGGGGTGTCTCTGAGCCTCCCGAAGCTTCCAGAGGGCCTGACTAGATCGCAGTCAGGTAGGTACCTCTTTGCCCTTGCAGCAACCCCGATGCTCTCACCTTGGGGAAGAGGTGGGAGGTGGTGCTTAGGCTGCTGTCTAGACGGTGGCAGTTAGAGGAGCCTGCGAGCAGTAAGAGAGCCCTCCTTGGGGGGACGTTTTGTTCAGACCTGTTCTTCCCCGTCTTGGCAGCAGGTAGGGATCACCTGCTTTCTGCCGTGCTTTGACCCAGCCATGGTTGGATCAACCTGCCGGGGTCTAGCCAGGAGATGGTGCTGAAAGGCAGCTGACCATGTAGGCAGGGTGCCTTGAAGCCCAGTTTAGCCCCATTAGCACTGGGATGGCACGCCTCGTGCTCTAAGGACGGTGCCTTGAAGCCCAGTTTAGCCCCGTCGGCACTGGGATGCATCTGGTGCTCTAAGGACGGTGCCTTGAAGCCCAGTTTAGCCCCGTCAGCACTGGGATGGCACGCGCCTGGTGCTCTAAGGATGGTGCCTTGAAGCCCAGTTTAGCCCCGTCAGCACTGGGATGCATCTGGTGCTCTAAGGACGGTGCCTTGAAGCCCAGTTTAGCCCTGTCAGCACTGGGATGGCACGCGCCTGGTGCTCTAAGGACGGTGCCTTGAAGCCCAGTTTAGCCTCGTCAGCACTGGGATGGCACGCGCCTGGTGCTCTAAGGACGGTGCCTTGAAGCCCAGTTTAGCCCCGTCAGCACTGGGATGGCACGCCTGGTGCTCTAAGGACGGTGCCTTGAAGCCCAGTTTAGCCCCGTCGGCACTGGGATGGCACGCCTGGTGCTCTAAGGACGGTGCCTTGAAGCCCAGTTTAGCCCCGTCGGCACTGGGATGCATCTGGTGCTCTAAGGACGGTGCCTTGAAGCCCAGTTTAGCCCCGTCAGCACTGGGATGGCACGCCTGGTGCTCTAAGGACGGTGCCTTGAAGCCCAGTTTAGCCCCGTCGGCACTGGGATGGCACGCGCCTGGTGCTTAAGGACGGTGCCTTGAAGCCCAGTTTAGCCTCGTCAGCACTGGGATGGCACGCCTGGTGCTCTAAGGACGGTGCCTTGAAGCCCAGTTTAGCCCCGTCAGCACTGGGATGGCACGCCTGGTGCTCTAAGGACGGTGCCTTGAAGCCCAGTTTAGCCCCGTCAGCACTGGGATGGCACGCCTGGTGCTCTAAGGACGGTGCCTTGAAGCCCAGTTTAGCCCCGTCAGCTCTGGGATGCATCTGGTGCTCTAAGGACGGTGCCTTGAAGCCCAGTTTAGCCCCGTCAGCACTGGGATGGCACGTGCCTGGTGCTCTGAGGACGGTGCCTTGAAGCCCAGTTTAGCCCCGTCAGCACTGGGATGGCACGCCTGGTGCTCTAAGGACGGTGCCTTGAAGCCCAGTTTAGCCCCGTCAGCACTGGGATGCATCTGGTGCTCTAAGGACGGTGCCTTGAAGCCCAGTTTAGCCCCGTCAGCACTGGGATGGCACGCGCCTGGTGCTCTAAGGACGGTGCCTTGAAGCCCAGTTTAGCCCCGTCAGCACTGGGATGGCACGCCTGGTGCTCTAAGGACGGTGCCTTGAAGCCCAGTTTAGCCCCGTCAGCACTGGGATGCATCTGGTGCTCTAAGGACGGTGCCTTGAAGCCCAGTTTAGCCCCGTCAGCACTGGGATGCATCTGGTGCTCTAAGGACGGTGCCTTGAAGCCCAGTTTAGCCCCGTCAGCACTGGGATGGCACGCGCCTGGTGCTCTAAGGACGGTGCCTTGAAGCCCAGTTTAGCCCCGTCAGCACTGGGATGGCACGTGCCTGGTGCTCTAAGGACGGTGCCTTGAAGCCCAGTTTAGCCCCGTCAGCACTGGGATGGCACGCGCCTGGTGCTCTAAGGACGGTGCCTCGAAGCCCAGTTTAGCCCCGTCAGCACTGGGATGGCACGTGCCTGGTGCTCTAAGGACGGTGCCCTGAAGCCCAGTTTAGCCCCGTCAGCACTGGGATGGCACGCGCCTGGTGCTCTAAGGACGGTGCCTTGAAGCCCAGTTTAGCCCCGTCAGCACTGGGATGCATGTGGTGCTCTTAGGACGGTGCCTTGAAGCCCAGTTTAGCCCCGTCAGCACTGGGATGGCACGCCTCTGGTGCTCTAAGGACGGTGCCCTGAAGCCCAGTTTAGTCCTGTCAGCACTGGGATGGCACGCCTGGTGCTCTAAGGACGGTGCCTTGAAGCCCAGTTTAGCCCCGTCAGCACTGGGATGCATCTGGTGCTCTAAGGACGGTGCCTTGAAGCCCAGTTTAGTCCTGTCAGCACTGGGATGGCACGCGCCTGGTGCTCTAAGGACGGTGCCTTGAAGCCCAGTTTAGCCCTGTCAGAGCACCAGATGCATCCCAGTGCTAAGGACGGTGCCTTGAAGCCCAGTTTAGCCCCGTCAGCACTGGGATGCATCTGGTGCTCTAAGGACAGTGCCTTGAAGCCCAGTTTAGCCCCGTCAGCACTGGGATGGCACGCCTGGTGCTCTAAGGACGGTGCCTTGAAGCCCAGTTTAGCCCCGTCAGCACTGGGATGGCACACACCTGGTGCTCAAAAGATGTCAGATGCCCGTCGTCCTTGGCGCTGAGGTGGACCAACACGTGTGAGTCTGCAGCCAGACTCATGTGGATCCTGCAGCAAGCCCGCATCCCAGCGCATGGATGGTGGCGTTCCAGAGCAGCTTGCTGGAGCATCTGCCAATATTCCCGACTCTCTAATCAGAGGCTTTTTGGGATTTAAAAATGAGCACAATCGCTGTTGCGCATCCTGAGGTTAAACTGTGTTTATACAGTCTTGCCTGAGGGCTCTTTAGTCCTAAATCTGCTTGTGCATCCTGAGGTTAGGAATGCTGGATCTGAGACTGCAGAGAAGGTGGAGAGATTTGGGCTTTTTATTTTTTTTTATTTTTTTTTTCCCAGCCACATCCTAATAGGGCCAGCAACTAAATACTGAATGACGATGCAAATTCCAATAGCAACAGTAAGTCTGAGTTGGGATGAACAGGAATAACGGTCTCAGCTCTTTTTCCCCCCTCCAGGCTGTCTGCAGACCTTGCACAGTGAATCAGTTGGTCGGTGCTAGAAAGCTGTCAGCAACCTGAAATACTAGAAAATAAAGGGGGTTTGGGTGGTTTTTGGAGGGGGGGGGGGGGGGGAGGACTATTGCATTTTGGATCGCACTCGGCGGTGAAGGTGTTGCCTCTGCCAATTCCTTGCTTAAACCATGGCATAAAGAGGCCTTGTGCTTTATTGCCGGGATAAATAGCATTGCTTTGTGGAGAGCTACATTATGCTGTTTTCCATTAGGCCCCTGTTGCACGAGGAAAGAGCAGGGAAGAGGAAGAGGAACACCCTTACGAGCTGTTGCTTACAGCAGAAACGAAAAAGCCGGTGGCACTGGATAGGAAAACAAAAGGTAAGTGACCATCCAAAACGCGGAGCTGTTTGCTTAGATGCATTTAAGGAAAGCATAGAGGGCAGAGAGAAACTGGAACAATTAAACTCTTTGGGTGGGGCAGCTGGGGTCTGGATTGCAATTGTTTTTGTTTCCCGGTAATCTTCACTTTTATAAAAAGGAGAGAGCTGAATGTTCCTGTACAAAGTGTACACGGAGGAAGGGCAACTCTGCTATTTTGACAACTAAGAGATTGTGAGGACCTACTCTGTTAACTTAGGAAATAAGCCGATCTTGGGCACGGTCAAGTGAGTGCAGAGGGGTGGCAGGCTGTGGTGTTGTTACAAGGGAGAGGAACCCATGGGAGCCTTTACGTGAGCCGTATTCTCCACCCAGCTGAACTTGAGGACCTGCTGGCGTTGCATGTTGATATCAGCAGAAGATTGGCCCTGATCTTAAAACCAACATCCCAGTGTGTATTAAAGCTAATTCGAGATGTAAACTAACAAAGGAGGAAAACAAACACGTAGAGCAAGCCCCTTTTCTAGAACGTGCTGAAAATCTGCTCTATACCAGGTTAAGTATCGAACTAGGCTCTCTTCTCCCAGAGGAACTGTTGTGCTTTACCAGGGGTCTGGGAACACCTTGTCTCTTGTGTTTGGCTCTTGCTGGGCTTTTTGGCTTTCCTTCAACAACAACAACCACCACAAAAGATTTGTTTAGAGGGAAAAACATTTCTTGCTTTATTCAAAAGTCCTGAGCAGGATTTTGGAAGGTTTTAGTTAGGATTCGAAACCTGGAAACCGTCTGGCCTTAAGGATGGACAGAGAATAATGAGGACTCGGTGTGATGTCTCACTGACTGCCCTGTAAGACCTGCAGCTTTTTTTTTTTTTTTTTTCCCCCCTTCTTGCAGCATGATAGCTTTTGTTCCTTGAGCCCTGCCGTGCTCCTAGCTTGTGCAGGGTGGCACAAGAGGTCATTATTTTCCCACCAGCGTTTGCCAAAGCCACTTGCTGCCGGAGGCCAAGTTAGGATGCTTTTCAGGTTGGTGCTTTGGGGTCTCGGCCAGGAGTAGTCCTTGGGTGACAGCTATGGAGCCAGCAGCTTTCAGGCACAGCTTTTCAGCGTGCAGCTATTGCTGATTATTCAGGTGCGAGCTATTCCTGACTGCTTGGCTCCTTTCTCTGCCTACCGTGTCTAGGTTTGATTAATGTGAGTAAAGGTGGGTCCTAACTATGTGTCAGACGAAAATAAAATCTCACAGGAATGCATCTGCTTGTTCTTGATGTAGATCTCTTCCCCTGAACGCGTCGGTACTGCAAACGGTCTAAACCCCCTTTCACAGAGGTTGCAGGGAGCATCTTTAGCCTACTAAGGATCCGGAGCAGAGTCCTGTCTTAACATCCAGCTGGAAAGACAAGAGCTGTGACTTCAGGGTGTGCAGTCTGTGGCAAGTGTTACTGGGTTTGTAACAAGCCCGGAGCCCTTTCCGCTGTTGCAGCAGGAGAAATCCAAGGATGCAGTTGAATTTTCTCATCTTCCAGGACTTGCCCACACTTCTAAACGCAGTTACCACTGCATCTAATGCAGCGGAGCCTTCAATCCGGTGGAGGTGGAGAGCTGCTCCACCCGGGAAGGGGTCCAGCCGATGTATTTCTCATTTCTTGCGTTTCTTCCGCTTGCCGGGGCCATCTCCCATCGCTCTTCGTGGTGCACCTGGAGAAAAAGACACACGATTGTTTGTCCCCCTTCTCCAGAGGGTCCCAGCTGTTTTCCAAAAGGTCTCGGCGTGATCCCTGTGGCACAACCGCATGTGTGGCACTGTCCCCAGCTGGCAGCTCTCCCCACACTGCAGGAGCAGCTGAGCTTTGAGAGGGCCCCGTGTCATCCTTCACCTGCTGCTTGTCCTCTCGGGGACTTCAGGCTTCATGATGCCAGTAGGAAATGAGGCACTGACTACATTTCTTTTTTTGTTTAGCACGATTTTTCTGGTCTGTGGTGTTCATCCTTGCTTTCTGTCACAGCGTTACAGGTTGTTCCTTTCTGCACGTGAGGTTGATAACTGCTCTGGAAGGGTGGATCAGCTTTGAAATCTGCTTTATTGCACTGGGAACAAAAGAAAATGGTTCCAGCTTTCCCAGCAGTTGGGGTCAGATACCAGAAGGGCACGTGGAAGCAGACGTAGCTAAGTATGAAATGTGAGGTATATGTGGGCGTGGGGGGAAAAGATGCGTTTAGGGAGCAGCAGAGTCGTTTTGGCAAAAAGTTAAACGAGGGCTGAATGAGGGACTGAAGCCTTAATTGAGGTGTTGGAGAATTTTCCCAGCTCTGGATCAGACGGGTCCTGGAGCATCAAAGGCAGCAGCTCAATCCCAAGACAAGGAGCAGGCTGCAGGGTGGCTTTGAATTACTTCTTGGCCCTTGTTCTGAGAGGCTGGGCTTCTAGATGTTACTTGATGAGTTCTGGAGGAGCCTTTGGTCAGCAGAGAAGGACTCGGATTCTCGCGGGCTATTGAGAAGGACTTTCCAGGGCAGCTGGAAAGCTGAATTTCAGGCATGCTGTGTTTAATGGTGCCTTTCATATGTGATAGCTGCCTTTGTTCCTCTTGCAGCAAGTTGTCTTGTATCCAGTGACTAGATGAATGTGGTATTATCCGCCTGGCTTTGGTTGCCTTTTGTGTATGTTACAGCAGTTTGCTGTCACATGCTGGAGCACTGGGAAAAGTTGGCCTGATGTTGCGGGCAGAGTATCAGAAGTGGTTTAAGCCAAATGCTTTCCCATCCCCTTTGGTAAGGAAACTACGTGCAATCGCCTGCATGAGGTCGGGTCATTCAGACCTTGTAACAGGACTTGTAAATAGGCCAAGAGTGGTGAACTCTGTGTGGACTGACCGGAGGAGACCGTTCAACTCCTGCTGCGTTCGGAGAGACCTGATGGAGGGATGAAGGCAGAAAATGCTTCTGAGCGTTGTCTGTCTTGCCTCTCAGGAGAATCTTCCACAAGTGCTGTCAGCAGTAACCGGCTGCAGGTAGGACTGACTCGGTTCCTTCTGAGAGTTATTAAAACTGGTACTTGTTGAGGTTCTGCTGTGCTGCTTCCATGGGAAGCCCAGCCTGAAGTCCCTGCTTCGCCCTTCCTCCTGCTCGCGTTTTTCTTACGGTTATTCTGGTTCAACCAGATGTATGACTGTGCTCTAAACCAGGGCGCTGAAATGAGGCAACGATGAAAGACGACACATGCTGCAGAGAGATTTAAAGAAAATAGCTTTTGAGAGAGCCGCAGAAACAGCGGGATGGATATCGTTACAGGGAATCCGTGGGGACGCGTGGGTATGGCAGACAAAGGCTGGAAGAGGCAGAGACTTCTTGGTTTGCTGTGAGATGGATGATGGTGTAAACCACAGCCTACGTGCCCTCCCTTGGTTTGGTGGCCGGGGGACAGACCCCTTCCTGTGTCTCGGGTCCAAGCCTGCATTTCTGCTGTCACGATGTATTTAGAAGCTTCTGTGCAGAGTGAAATGAACGATCTCTCTAAGCAACCCGAGCAGTGTTTTATTGCCCTTTCCTAAAAGGGGAATAGGGGAGGGAGTAGAAAAAGAGCACAAGCTCAGGTGGCTTTTGGAGGACAAGCTGCCCAAAGTGACCGAGTTTGAGGCTAATACAGGAGCGTACTGTACACGTCTGGATTTCGCATGCAGCACCTCGCTGCGTAGATGAGCCTTTCATCCCATCAACATCAAGAAGTTTCAGTTTTACTGCAGTTGAAGGTTATTTTCGCACCTCTATAGCAGCACCCTAAGGGACCCTTTCCTCCTCTGGCCGCCTGTGCCACAGGAGATAGAGTTGCACGCTCCTCACTTGACAAATTCTGGTGTGATGTAGCACAGGGAGCCTTTTCCATATGAAAGGTAGAGGCTGGCGTGTGCCCTTTCTACTTCTGAGGCCGGGGAGCTTGAGCAAAAAGCAGCTGCAGTAACAGCTTCATTCTCCTAATCCAGGGGCATGAAAGAAATCCTGTTGATGATATATAGGGAAAGAAATTCAGTCGAGACAGGGCAGTTGCAGCTTCGTGTTAGGAGTTTAGGGAAGCACTTCGTATCTGGAATCATCAGGCAGCTGGCAGGGAGGCTCTTAATTGAATCCTCCCTGGGAAGCAGACGGTCTGTGCCCGGGCAGGCGCTCCTGTTCCCATTAGGTGTTGGAAACAATCTCTCCCGTTGCCGAAACCTGCAGTGGGCATTGACCGAAAAAGTCAAGACCAGATATCTGTGCTTGGGTGTAAAATCAGCTCGGGGAGCTGGACAGAAGCCCCTCTGTTAAGGATGACTCCCTCTCTGAGTTAAAAGGTGTAGCTGGAGGAGGATGCTTTGAATGCAGCAGATGGATGGAACTGGGGTGTCTCTGCTTCTCTGGCAGCCAAGTATTATTTTCTCCTTCTCCAAATTCACGATACCCTTGAAAAATGAGTGGTGTTCCTCTTTGTGCCGTGAGAAAAGTGATCGGCACATCAGCTGAATTGCGTCAGTGACCTATCCCAGAAAGGTATGTCTTCCCGGGATGGCCGGGGGTTGTTCTGGTCTCTCCACGACCATCCTGAGGCACCTGTAGTTGAAACCCCGGGAGGTAAAACCTGGGGACCCTCAGCATTCCTGCAGCGTGCACCTCAATGACAAAAAGGAGTGAGATGACCCTTTCCTTCCTACATCAGTTCTCCCTGCAGCTTTCAGGGCCCGCTCTGAAACGTTTCCTTCAAGATGTTCCTCGCATCTTCTGAGCAAGGGCTCCTTTCCTTGCTTCAGCCCTTCCTCCTCTGGCAGCTCCCTTGCATTTTGAAGTCCTTGGTCGGCTGGAGAGTGAATGGGTGGCTGTGATTTCTGTGCAACAGGAGCCCTTTTGTGAGGCTCTGGAACTGGATTTGGAGCACTTTGTTCTGGCTGGACTCAAGTGTTCCAGCACGTGGCATAAACTTTCACCAGCCCGCCTCTCTGCCTTCAGCAGAAATGTCAGGAAAGGTTAAGCCGAGGCACGGAAGAATTGATATCCAAAGAAGGAAAGGTTTGAGAAGAAAGGCTGTTGATTTTTGCAAAAGCTTTGTCCTCCCCATCAGGTTAACGTGCCTGTCCTGTCAGTGCTGTGTCCCCCTTAGCGGCTCAGTAGCTTTTTCTTACTAATACGGGTCTGTCCTAGGAATGCAGCATGTCTGATCGCTTCTAAGGTTTCTCTCCAGCATTACAGCATCATAACTTTTTTAGGCAAAGTAACTGACCGTAGTCTGGTCTCGGGATGTTCTGCCAGGGTGCTGCTGTTGGCTCTCCGCAAGCAGCGTTAGGAATGATGCCGGTGACACCACCTGCCCCCGGGAGATATGCCTCCCCCTCGGCAAATTCAGAACTTGTGGTGAATGTGCCCATGCAAGATAATCAACAACTACTTCATTGTCCCGGAATCTTTAACTCGTAGGATCCAGGATGAACTAAGCCCTTGCATCACTTGAGCCCAGCGAGCAGCGAGCTCTGCGGGCGCGCTGCCCTGGCAGTCAACCTCCGTTCAGGCTTTGGCTGTTCCTGACTCAGCTGCCAAGGGAGCAAGCTGCTTTTAGCATTTCTGTGCAGTAAACACATGCCTGCGAGAGGGACTAGCTGGGCTCGTCCAACACTGGGCATATGAGACCCCGGGCTCTGAAGCGGCGTGCAAAGACAAATGACTTAATTCCGTCCTTTCCTGCCTCATTTCTGGTGCGAGGACAGACCACAAAACCAGATGGGTGTTAGTGTTTGAGAACGACCTGGTCGAGCTTAGCGCTGGAAAGGATGCTCGGGGGGAAGGAGTTGATCACACTGTTGTTGCTAATAGGCTGCTTTTAGTTCAAGATAAGTAAAATTCATTAGTGTGTTGTGCCTCACTGAGATGAGGATTCCTTTGCCTTGGCTTCCGAGAGCTGCTGTCTTGCAAAGCAGGCGATTTCCTCTTCACATCTAAACATCCTCCTTGCGTTTCAGAGCCAGGTTATCGGGGTGCTTTGCTCTGGTGTTCCTTTGCAGCGGCGTTTTGCAGTCCTCGGACTGAAGAGTGTTTCCTCGGCACTAAATGGAAGCGGTTAAAATTGGTCAAACAGTTATGTGCGGGCGTAGGAATCCTCTGTAAACAGAAATTTTATTTCTTAGCTTTCCAAAATTCTGCTTTGACAGTTCCAGCGCCCATTCACATGTGACCCGGGTGAGTACGCGTGTGTCTGTGTACACACTTGGCAATTGGGATCGGTCAATTATTCATGATTTATGCAGGACCCTGGTACCTGATATTAAAGATGTTGGTGCAGGAGTGGCTGAGGAGCTGTGTCATGTTTCTGGGACAGCCGGTACTCCTCGCAGCTCGCGCGTTAGTAGATCAGACCACTCCGTGTTGAGCCGTTTGCTTGCAAGAGAAGAGACTTTTTGATGAAGTTTGGGTTTTTTGGGTTTTTTTGTTGTTTTTTTTTTTTTTTAATTGCATCAACTGTTTATTTTTCTCCCCTGAGTAAAGAGGAGAGGTTAGACTGGGAAACCGCTAGGGAGGAAAGCAGTGGGGTTTTTTTGGGGAATGGATTTTGGAACTTGCAGGTTGATTACGGTCCAGCAGCTTTCCCACCCTGCGGCTCGTGCCAAGAGCAGGGAGCGCTGCTCTAAATAACACTTTGGCCTTTATGGAAATGTATCAGATGTTCCAGGAGCCTCTGTCTCTGCTTCTCCTACCTCACTTGCTCTCTCTGCAGGATATAGTTAGCACTTCTCTTAGCCTTATATAGCAAGGCCTGATAGTTAGTGTTAACAGGAATAAAACAACAAGGAGCGCTGCCAGATTGCATAAATCAGGCCAGTGTTTGGAATTTCATAAATGCCGTGACTTTGGGTACAAGTTGAGCATGCAGAACAATACTGAACTGTTCTCTCTTTATCTCTCCCTCCCTTGCTGAGGGAGGGCAGGGGGAGAGCTGGAATTATGCTGCTTCTTCCATGTTTTTAATTCCCCCCCCCCCCCTTCATTTTCGTCCCCTTGAAGACCACAGGAGGAGCAGCGGCAGCTGCAGCCAGGACTCTGCCGACGGCCAGGACATCCAGGTTCCAGAGCAGTTTTCAGGATTGCTTCACGGTTCTTCCCCGATCTGCGAGATAAGCGAGGACCCTTTCAGGCTCGTTTCTTCCACGGAGAAAGGAGGCACGGAAGCTACAAGCCACCCACCTGCTATGCAGCTGGAGGATGCTGACTTCTCTGCCTCTGGATCAGTACGGACCAGCTCTCCGGACCAAAACCAGAAAGTAGTCTACGCAACTGTCCAGCACACGCACATCAACCGGGCGGATCCTGAGACTGTAGTCACGCCCCACGTGCTACAGCACCCCGGCGGTGCTGAGGAAGAGGGGGACAGAGCTGTGGGCAGAGCCCACCCAGGGAGCAAGCCCAAAGCCGAGCTCAAACTCAGCCGCAGCTTGTCTAAATCGGACTCCGATCTTCTGACCTGCTCTCCAACAGAGGACGATGCCATGGGGAGCCGGAGCGAATCGCTCTCCAACTGCAGCACTGGGAAGAAGAGGCTGGAGAAGTCCCCGTCCTTTGCTTCGGAGTGGGATGAGGTAAGGCTGGCTTTGCTTAGGAGCTGCTGTGCCGGGAATGAATCCGCACGGCGTGAGCTCCTCTCTATCACACTGGCCTTTAGAGGGGGTCCTGGGTGGTTTTCATTAGTTTTACAAACTCTTACATTGCATTAAATGCTCAGTTATAACTCTTTCAGGTGTGAAAGGCCAAGAGATAGGGTTAATTGGAGTGGGGGAGAAGCAGAATTGCAAGGAGTGAGGGGCTTTCCCAAGTTTTTGAGGTTGCTCAAATACAGGGCTTGATTTTTTTAGGCAAGCCAGATACTTTGGGGATGCAAAACCTTATGAGGGAGAGCTGATAACGGTGCTCCCTGACAAATCTTTGTGTTGACCTCCTCTTCCCAATTCTTCCCCTGTGGACTCTCCCAGCATCCAGAGGAGACGTTTTGGTTCTGGGTCCCTGCTGCTGGGGGGTAAGCAGTGTCCTGGGTTCACGGGGATGGAAGGAAAAAGTAGTTAGGCTGTGTCTGGTGCATTTAATAGCTCCCACTTTCCTCTTCACATATTTATTTCAGAGGCTTGTTAGAAGTCACTTTATTATAGTACAGGAGGCCCATGGATAGTTAAATATTTCATGCTCAGAAAGTTGGCCCTAGTGAACCACTCGGGCGAGATTAAGTGTCCCTCTGAAATTCAGCACCGCAGCATTACTGAAACATTCTTTGGAGATGATTCTCTGCTGGTAGAGCAGCAGCGCTGCGGAAGAGATAAGCTCGGATGAACCACTCTTTGTACACTGAAAGGAAATAAAACCCCTGGCGTGGTGCTGGGGGTGTGGAGCGGTGTGTGCCGGGCGTGTAAACCCCTGGGACGGTCGTGCCCCTGCTCGCCTGTCCTGCGTGCGCTGACTGGTGCTCAGCTGCCCCACTCGGAGAGAAAATCATCTTTGGTGGAAGGGGGAGGTATTCAGAGATGCTAAAAGCACCTCCTAGGTACGAGCCCGTCCTTCAGTTCATGCTCTGCTCCTCTCGCTCCCTGCAGTGGTCCAGGGTTGCCAAACACATCTATTTTCTTCTGTAGCTGTTCTGGTTGTAGAGGCATTGCTGTTAATTACCTGGGTGAGTTGTACCCTGCCTGTTAATGAAAGATTCTACAGCAGCAGGCTTGTTAGAAAGGGCTGGGTAATTTTTGCTGTCTTTTTCAAGCCTAACCAAACTGTTTACAGCAAACATGGAAAGGGAAGAAGCCTCTGGTTTTACAGTGCAGCAGGACTTTACCGGTAGCAGAGGTCAAGTGTTAGTGTGCCTGTGCTTCCTCTGCTCAGAGAAATGAACCCGCAGATCTGCTTCCCCGCGCGTAAACAAAAAACATCATTTCCACCCACTGTCAGCCTAAACAAGCCACAAGAGGAAAATCTGCTTTTCCTTCCCGTTACGTTAGGTGAGGAAATCAGAGGAAGAATGTGAAAAATTCACATCTGGCTGCAATGGGGCAGGTCTAACTTTTTTTTTTTTTTTTTTAAATTGTACTATCAAAACCTGACGGTTTTATTTGTCTGCCTGGCTTCTGGCATAATTTAACCGTTTTGTGGAACTGCTTTAATCTGGTAGTACCCTCCTGTGCCTAGAGCAGTGATTTGCCTTGGGGTCCCTTGGCTTTCACAGACCAGCTTCAACGATGCTGGACAGAGGTTTCTCCTCCCTGCCTCAGTTTCCCCATCTGCGAGATGGCAATGGCCTCTTTTTGCAGAATGTGTTTGTTCCACTGAAAAAACGCTCTGTGAAGTGAATTTTTTCTTGTAAGAAAGGGGACAAGGCAGCAGCTGGTGATTCACTGCCTTTAACCCGATTTGCCCTTTCATATCTTAAAGGCTGTATGGAGGCATTTGGGGTCTCGTTCTGACTCCTGGTGCAACAGTTGCAGTCTGATGCTGTCGTCAGGAGGGGCACAGTTCACGGGGCAGAGCTATTTTCTGTAGAAGCAGCATAAAATGGAGCTGCTGGTAGTAGTTTATATGGCCAGGGCAGTTCTTGCTATAAAATATTCTAAATTAGACTCCTATGGCTGTTAAGAAATGGGAAAGATGCATCTGTGGGGAACACTTGGGTTTTTTTGCGGTGATTTGTATGCGCAGAAAGGGGCTGATCTAGCTGGTCATGATGGCAACAATGAGATTTCAACGTAAATGTAGTGCTGTTGTTGGAAGTTTAATTAGTTCCCTGAATGGGATAATGCAGCTGCTCTGAATTAGATGCAACTTGCAGCCTCTGAATTTACCAGGCTAATATAAAACCCTGTTGAGCCACCCCTGTTAGCAATGATTTGGCTCTTCCTCTCTGTTGAGGGCAAACAATGGCAGATTTATATGCATTATTCTCTTAATTTCGATAGTCTTTATGCAGGCAACTGAGGAGGAAAGTGATCCGTGCGCTGCTCTAAGCCACACACAGCTGTAGCAAACAAGCTGAGGCTTTTGCCCACTGGCCTTGCCAGCAGGAGGTGTGTCTGTTCGGGGTGCTGGGGACTTGGGGAGGGACCCGTTTGTGTCGTGGACAGATGGGATCCGTGGCAGAGGCTGAGCTAGCATCACTCTGGGCCAGGAGTGACTCTGCTCGGCTAGTTTCCCCGTGGCAGGGAGGTGCAGGCTGCTTGGGAGCGAGGGATCACGTCCCTTCCCCAGCCACGCGCTGCCGATGCCCTTTGTTGGAAGTGGAAGGTGGTGCCGGCTTTGCCAGAAGGGTGGGATGGGGGAGAAGTGATTCACTTGGCAAAACTCATCCCCGTTCCCAGTCGCAGTTCCCCTGCTCCAAGGATCTGCCCAAATAACAGATGCCGGCAGCGCTGCGTTGTGCTCCGGGCTGCCAGGGGGTCTGTTGGGCTTGTCCCAGCTGCCCCCTGACCCACTGGCTCCTTCCCAGGAGCGTGAACCTGCACGTGGTGTCCCCCCCGGCTGCTGTCCCACAGAAACTCCTTGTGAAAAAGCTGGAGAAATTAAATCCAACAGCGCTGTGTTGCCCAGGGAGGGGGGCGAGGACCAGAAGTGCTCAATCCAGCGCTTGAGTGGGAAGCGAGGTGGGGAAGAAGCGTGCGAGGGGGGGGTAGAGCTCCTAGTCAGCATAAATATTTGAATCCTTCTAAACAGGGCTGAGGGCTAAAGTGATAAATTTGGTTTTCGTCATCGGCTCATAAATATTTAGCGGACAGGAGATGAGCACAAAGCAGTGGCAGCTCACTATGAATTTTGTATAGGAGAATAAACTCTGTTTGCACTCCCGCAGGAGGAAGGGGCCTCTTGGCGCCTGGCTTGGCTGCCAGCACCCTTTCCAGGGCGGATTAATTCGCATCTGCTCGGCCTTCCTCCTCCGTGGAGTAGCTCCAGCCCTGCGCATCTGCCTGGGTTGGTGCACACGCGCTGCCGTAGCAAACCTTGCGTCACGCAGAACGGCACTGGAGTCCCCTGGAAACCTCCCACCCCCAGGGTGGGATCCAGGAGGGGCTGAACCGGTTTCTCTCCTGATAAGCTATTTCAGGTCTCTTTGGAAGCAACATATGCACGTCTAATACGAATAGTGAGCTGTTTAACAAAAACTAATCTGCAATAACTTCGCTTTATTCTGAGCCTGTGCTATCTAATCGCTCTCAGCCAGGTTTAGGTGTCGAACATTTCTGTCTCCCCCTGCCCCAGCTTCTCTTGCGTTTTGTTCTGTGTCCTTTTATCCATTTGCTGAAGAAGAGAACCTGAGACCAAGACGAAGTAAAACTTTATCACGGTCACTCACTGAGCTACCCCAGCTCCGCTGAGGAAGCAGCTTCCTGACAGTGAGAACAATTCGTGGGCTGTAGTCTTCCCCAGGAGGAATGATGGCTGGGCTTGGGGATGTTGTAAAAGAGTCCTCTAAAAACTGGGGGGGCAGGGGCTTGCGAGGAAGTCGGGCTGTGACAAATGCTTTCTGTCCCTTAGGTGCTGGCAGGTTGATGAAAGCGATGTCCTGTGCAGCCGCGCTTCGTGCAGCACCGGGCGAGGTGATGAAGTGAAAACCCCTAAATGCAAATAGCGGATAAACGGGCTGTGTTTGTAGAGGAGGAAGAAGAGGGAAGATGTTTGGCTTTGGCAACACGCAGAGAGGCTGGGGAGTGTCTTAGCTGTAGGATTTTCCGTTTAGTGCCTTTAGAAAAGGCTTCCGATGCGCCGCTGCTCCCGCCGTTATCTCCGCTGTTCATTTCTGCTCCGTACCCCGTCCTCCTGCCTGCGCAGCCAGGACACCCCACTCCAGGGTAGGGGGTGGGGGGTGGATTTTTGAGGATTTCAGTGTGGTTGGTTTTGATGCACATATGATCCAGGAGACTCGTCCGTGCAATCCAGCGTCACCAGACTGAGCAGGGATGTCTGGAGTGGAAGCAGGGTGCTGTTGGAGTTGGCTGTTCTTCTGGGGGGGTTGCTGATGGTAAGAGAAATGATGTGTTAAGCGTTGAGGGGCAGAGGAGGAGGCAGGCTACTGAGAATTGGCCTCAGACCTGGCTCCTGACATTCCTTAATCCTCTGCTTCCAGCTGTCTGCTATCAAGTAAGTGGCTCCAATGCTGAATTTGTAATGAACGTTGGGCTGAGAGGTTCCAGCATCAATTTCACAAAATGAGGTGGCTGCTTTGTGCTCTGGCTTCAGCTCTTCTAGGAAGAGATTAAACCTCCTTCAAAAGAAACTTGGGGAACTGAATAAAACATGCACTTTAGCTTTATTTAGAAAAAAGGAGATACACAGTCTACCATTTTGCATTTCTCCCCAACCCCCCAAGTGAATTAGTTGAAGAATTAATGAATATTCTGTAGCTAATTATGGTGCTGGACAACCATCATCTGCTGTGAATAATCGTGGGGCTGCTCCGCGTTTCGCTGTCGCTGCGGAAGGATTTCTCTTCCCTTGGCAGTAACTCTGGATGTGGTGTTTCACCTGTCGCTGGGCCATTTTGGGGCTCTTAATGTCACGGAAGGGTGGGTGCCAGGAGCAAGCCGGCACATCTCTCCTTGCCTTCCATCAGAGGTTTTGAAGAGATGGGGAGCAAGTCCTTCGGGGTTGTGGCTGCTGTTGGGGTGCCTTTAAATACTTGAGCTCCATTAACCTTGTCAGGACTGCTTGGGCGCTTAAGTACCTAGCGGAATTAGTGCCTTAATTACAGGCTTACAGTTGAGGATTAAGAACATTTGCATTGCAATGTGAAACTTTAAAAGAAAGCTCTTGATGCAAAACCTGCCATTGGCTTAAAAGACGCCCAGAAGTTGAAATTCAGAGCTGTGAGCTGGCTTTGAAAGAAAATGCAAATATTTCCCTTTTTGTTCAGGGGGAGAGCTGCTATTTTTGTGCCTGGTGAAAACTGCATCTTGTAAAAGCCCAGTGGGTTTTGTTCTGACAAGCTCCTGCAGCTTACCTGCCGTCAGGCTCCCCAGTGGCCCGAGCTGTAGATCGAAATAATGGTGCTTGGAGTGAAAAACACAGTTGAGAAACCCGCATGTTCAGCCTCTCCGTGTCCATGCCACCTACGGCACACGGGCTGGCCACGGGTGGCATCACTGGCTTCGTCCTGTGCCTTTGCACGGTCCTGCATGGTCCGAGGACATCCCAGCCACGTGGGTCACAAGGCTCCTTCCTTGCTTGCCAGCAGCCTTTAGGAAATGGTTATTTTGGTTCAGGTGTTTAAATCTTAGCAGTTCCCTTGCCCCTGGGTTTGGCTCCTGCCCCTTCTCGGGGCGGTGTGCTCGGCGTGCTTTTCCAAGAGCTGACCCTCGTTTCTAAGCTCTCATTCCAGTTTTCCCTTGGTCTGTTCGAAATGTTTAATGATTTTATTTGCTTAAGGGAAAAGCAGCAATGTGGTCGGTGTTCTTGTTCTGATTTCTGCTATACTAAACAAGCGTGTCCATCAGGATTTTAATCAAATCGGGGCTGATTATTCTATTATCTCCAGATCCCAATGTTTCCTCTTGTTTTTCCTGTGCTAAGGTCAGGAATTCTTACATCATCCCTTGTGTCAAAACTCTTTTCCCTTTGCCCCCAGCGGTGAGATTTCCTCCATCCTGATTAACTTTTTGAAGTGAAAGCTTTTGTCTTTCCGCGATACAGGTTTGCTTTGTCCCTATTGCAGCCTGTTAAAATTATAAACCGATGCCGAACTAGGCAGATCCAAGCCAATTTACGTCGATTTACCAGTTTTATAGGTAAAATTGGTTGGTGTTCTGGTCTGAAAGGCGAATGTAAGGACAAGTGTAGTTTATTTCTTTGTTTAGCTTGAAGAATTATATTTGCCAGCTCTTTGAATCATATCAATTCATCTGAAACCGGACAGGTGTCAGGGGTGGCTTTTCCCAAAAGCAGGTTTGCAAAATACGATGCGACGTTGCGTCTTACCATGCCTGTGCGGGGAAGGAGGCTTCCATCCACGCTTCAGAAGGATTTGTGAAAGTGCCCTCGATACAGATCTAAATGCACAGTGATTTCTTTCTCCCCTTATTTATAGGGTCACCAATTACAGGCTGAAGACAGATCTAAATTAGTCTGTGTGCATCCAGTGTGCTAGAATAATATCACGATTTCAGTCCGCTGCTGCTACGTGTTAACTTTTCAAGTGCATTAACTCAGTATTTCTGAATCGGAAGCTTTTGATTCTTCTATGCAAATTATTCATGCTCTGATGGATATTTTAGTTATGTAACCATCTTGTGATCGTTAGTGTTTTTGGGACACTTTTTTTTTTTTTCAGGAACAGAAATGTCTGGCTTCAGTGTCCTTACTAAATTCAGTCTTTCATTATGTTCTCTTCCACTTTACGTCATGTCTTGCAGTACTTCAGAAGCTTTTATTTTTTAAAAGAATGTTTCTGTAGCTCTATCTCAAGTCTCCACCATGCTGTGTTGTACCCTACAAGCTGGAGAAAACCTTTGCACCGAGAGCCTGACGTCATTTTTGGCTTTGTGTGAGGATGCGAGTATGAACGGAGTCCAGCCGTCTCGCTCTTACGAGCAGATGCATTGTCGCGTTTGACAGTCTGTCTTGTCGTGTTCATGTGGAATTTTACTGGGCGTGTGTCAACAAGGAATGTTTGGAGGGCTCTGAAACTGCAGATCCACCACACACCGGTTGTGAAATACAAATTTATACCCGAAGTTCCTTTCCTGTCGGTATGTGTTCAGATTTGTAATTTGGGGATTTGTACAGAAACACAGAGTGGAGGGTGGCGTGAAGCACCAGTCCCTGAGCCTGATCGAAATGAGTTTCTCAGAGACCATATGAAGCCAGAAAAATGTTTGCCTTTATCCCTACTGACCAGTTGCAGAACGTCTTGAAATAAATAACAAATTTCATGAGTCCTTGCGTTGTGCGTGGAAAGCACGTGCTGCTGGAGGAGGCTAGAGAATGGGAACTCTGAACTTCAAGTGTTGAAATGTGCCTCGAACAACTGGCTGGCTTTTGTAGTTTAGCTTTGATTTAATAAATTGAGCATTATCTTTTCCAGGCCTTTGGTATTTGTTATGCTGAGCTCATAACACAGGCTGGTATCTTTTGTATACGCAGAATATATTGAGCGATGAAATACGAGGCTTCTGCTCTGTGGGATAGCGATGTCGAGACAGTCAGCTGAAGCACCATAAACCAAACCAGAAATGGTTTATGTGCTGTCACCAATCTAGAAATGAGATTCATGGCCCACGTCCAAATTTCTCAGGACTACAACGGCGCTAAGGAGCCAGCAGGTATTGTCCCAGATCCTCCTCCTCCTGCTCTTAATATTTGCAACTCCGTCCCTTTCAGGTGGATGCTGCGATCCAGCCATCCCTCTGCTCCGAGGGTCTGAGCAGCCTTGCTTCCACCCTCAGGGATGCAGTATCAGTTAGTAATGTCAGGTATCTATTAACCAAAGCCTTTTCTGGGGAAAATGCCTTAGCTGGCTTGTCTCTTCCATCAGCAGGATAAACTGGGAAGCAGGCTGGACCTAACTGCTTGTTGAAACAGCACCTGCTATATTGTCTCCCGGCTGAACGTCTGCACGCAGCATCTTCTTGGCTTGCCCACTGCCCGCGAGCGCCCTAATCACAGTGGTCTTTCGAGCCTGCATCGTGTTGGCTTTTAGAAAAGCTGCCGCCTTTTCTGTTGGCTTTGGCCCCTCTGTTGTCATCCGTGCTATTGTCATGTCAAACCTTAATTATTGCAGATCTGCAAAACCCTTGGAAGCCGCAGTGAGTTCAGCGGGCGCCCCGGGGTGCTCGCCGTGCCTCGCTTTGCTGGGCTGTGGGCTGGAAGAGCAGCAAGTGCTTACAGATGCAGCTAATAAACGCGAAGCAGCACGTCGGGTGTAGTGGACTTCATTTCGGTATGGCTCTCTGGGGAAGGCTGCCTGAGGTGTCTTTTCGCCGTGTGTTTCCTAGACTTGAAATGAGAAGCAGGAGGAGTTGGGCCGGTGCAATTACCGCTGCACCGAGAAGCTTCGAAAATGTAGAAGTATTATTGCCAGTTGTGGGAGGTTGTGGTGTAAATGGGATATTAGTTTTGAGATGCTCAAAAAGGCTAGCTAAAGCTGTTTTTTCATTCAGTCCGTTGCTCTTGCACATGGTGCTGGTCTTTGGTCCCGTTGTGCAATCGCTGCCTGAGTCATTTGCTTGTGCTGACCTCTTCCGTCCCCTCCGGCCCGTAGCCCGCATCTCCTGAGAGATGATTTCACACATTAGCAATTAGAAAAGAAAATCCTAAATTGTGATTAAATAGCTCTGCTTGCTTTTTTCCTCCCAGCAACCCCAAAATAACTTGCTGCTGTTTACTAGGAAATCCGTAAAACAGTTGGAAACAGCTAGCAGCATCTCGCGTTCGGCTGGAGTCTCCTCCGAACTGACACAAACTTTCGACTACGATCCCAGAGGTTGAGAGTCAGGCTTCGTGTGCAGGAGCCATCCTCTTTCTCCAGCAACCATACAGCTCCTGGTTGCTTTTACCTTTGCTGGTTTTGGGGTGTGTTACAGTGGTATTGGTACAAAATGGAAGGATCTGACAGAGCTGTGTGTCCTCAGCATCACCCGTTGACCCAAGGTGCCCTTCTTGTTCTCCCCTGCTTTTTAGAGCTAACCCCTTAAGCTTTAATGAGCCTGGTCACTTTGTCGTTGGGGGTGTTGTGCTCAAAGGGGTTTTGAAACTGTAGAAGCAGCTTGTCTGGTAGGTTTTTTTGGTGGTTTTTTAGAATTTTAAATCAAATCTGTCCCATCCCTCTGCTGTAGAAGCTTAGAAATAATGAAGTCCTAACCCTTGACACTTTGCAGAATTGCAGAAATTTAAAATACTGATAACCTTTAAACCAAACTTTGTAAGTAGCTTTCAAGAATAAATTATGCTGCTGGAACTGCTATCTTGTCTGCCGAGCTCTAGCCCCAGGCGAGTTTGTACAATAGGTTATGAACTCCTTAATAATAAGGATTTATAATGGGAATCCTGATATATTCGTAATTATGCTTATGCTGCAGGGTGTCATTATAATGCACTAATATCGTACATATGGTAGATAGCGTGCCATTTGTTTCTGTATGTTTTTATTTAATTATAAACTTTATTGCTTAGAGTTTCTGTTTCTTTGACGCATGTGCAGGCATGCTATAGCGTGTCTTCCTTGTGATCCGGCTTCTGGACTGATTTTCTGGACTGGCGATTTCTAAGCTGCCAGTTTGGGAAGGAGCCACAGAGGGAGCAGAAGGCATTGACCCCGCTCAGGTTTTCCCTTGCTCTTGCAGAAGAAGATGGGCAATGGTGCCTAGTACCAGAAATTGTATCAGAAGGGAAGGTAACCCCAGGAAGCACCAAGCAGGAGAGTTTTTGAGGAGAAAAACCCTGTTACATCGTCCCCAGGCGCTCTTGGTGATGATGCAAGCTGACAGTCCCCCCGTGTCGCAGAGGTGGGGATGCTGCTGTCACCTTTGAGGTGCTTTCCATGGTTCAACAGTTCACCCAAGGGGGACCAAAAAAAAACCACAACCAAAGTTATTTTCTGCTGGTTTGGTTCCCAGAAGCAACATGCTGCAGTTGGATGTGTGTGCATATACATATGTGCACGTGCACAGGGACACCTAAACTCTAAATCGTGCTTAGATGGTACCATGGGGTTCCCTGTTCAGGCTGCCCAGCTGTCAGGGGCTGATGCAGCAGTGAGGAGCCTCCGAAGAGCAATAGAATAAAACGATCTGTTACATCTCATTCTGTTCCTACCCGATTTAACAAGTCTGGAGTTGTTACAGTGATTTAAGGAGAAAACACTTCATTGGAGCTGTTTCTTCAGTGCACCTGAGTTAACTCCACGAGCTACTTTCCCAGGATAAAAGCCCAAAAGGGGCTCTCCTTTTATATCTCCTTTTATATCAAGGCGTATCTGGATTTTAATGGTAATATTTGGCTTTTCAAAAATAAGCTTCCTGCAAAAGCGCTTGTGTTTGTGCGTGCTGGAAAGAGCGCGCGCTGCATGGGAAGGCTGGTGGATGTAGCCTGGTGTCTGAGGCACACTTCCAACCTCCTCCACACACGCAAACCTCCCCTCCTGGCTGGCTGCCTTAATTTGGAAGTGAGGAAGCAGGCATTTTGTCTAAACAGAGCTGTTTTGTGGGGCCCGGAGCCCAGAGCTTGGTTGAGGATGTGGGGTGTCGTGCTTGTGGAGCTGCAGAAGAGCAATGCGGATCATTGTCCGAAGCAGCTGGATGTTCTGCCCACCTTTTGTTCTTGAAGGGGATGGAGAGAGGGGGAAACTCTGCTTATAAACCTTCTGGGGTAGGGACAGCTGTAGCTCTCGACAATATCTGGTCATCTGAACGCTGGCATGCGAGTGTATGTATTTAATTTTTTTTCTTCTCTCAGGACGACCTTGCTCTGTCCTTGGGAATCACTGATGCTGCATGCAGAGGCTGAGAACAAAACTTGTGCGTTTATATTGATGGTAAATGTAAGGGCTTTTCATCCCTAGGTGAGGTTTTACCAAGCCCCAGCAAGCTGCAGTATGGTAAAGATGCCCCTGAAACCTGGGTGAGTGTCCCTCTAATGGAGCGTTGCTCAGTTTTTTGTGCTTTCTGAATGAAGCTTCCTTTCCCTGCATGCAAATGAGTTGCTGCAGACAGCTCCTCTTGCGTGAAGCTGTCTTTTATTTTGGAGATAAAAGACCCCAGGACTTGTTTAATCGTCCTCTGTATCTCTCAATGGACTTGCTGGCTCCGAACTTTCAGCGTTGGCTCTGGGGAAGGAAAAATTGGAGAGATTTATATGGAGACCACGGCTTCACGGCTGTCAGGGCAGGGGAGTGGAAACAAGCACGTCAGGGCTGTCTGCAGATCGGTGTCACTGCAGGGTCTCCCCAGGAGGAGGGTTCTTGGTGGCTTGGGTGCCTGGCACCACAGGCTTCAGGGAGGATGCAGGACCTGCCCATCTCTGGGTCCCCTGCTGATGGTGCCGGGGGGTATCGCGGGAGAGGAGCTGGTTTGCATCCTGCTCCTGTAGAAAGCCGTGAGGCTTCTGCCGGGAGCGCTGTGAGGTGGGGAGTTACCCTGCAGGACTCCGGTGTCGAAAGGTCCTGCCTTGCCAGCAGGGCAAACCTCAGCATCCAGCATGTCCTCCGAGCTGGCTTGGCTTTTGCTGTCCTTCTCCAAACAAATACCTTTTTTTGCCATTAATCAGAACTCAGGCGCTCAGGGTAGTTTGTTTTAAGATAAAGTTCTGTTTTGGAGTAAATTGCCAGTTGCTATGTTTTTGTGGCTGCCTGCCTGCATGGAAGAGCTCACCACTTCCCCAGCCCAGGGATGACTCCCGGCCGCACCCAGCTCCTTGTTTTGGGGTATTTTTATTTTTCAGCAAAATGTAGGCAGATGTGAAAATAAATCGGTGTGCTTCAATCCTGGTGAGAGCTTTATAACTCCTTCCCATCGCATCCCTGGTTTTGGTGTTTGATGGAGAACAGTCTCCCATCCTTGCAGCCTTTCCTTCTCCCAGGGTATTTCAGCTCTGCCGTAATTTGTTTCCTTTCCTGGTAGGAATTCAGGGCTCGTTGGCCAAAATATAGTGTGGAGTTGCTACCCATCTGGATCAGGAGTAACAGATACAATTGCGTTAATTTGGGAGGCAAAACTATTTTGCAATTTTACTTCTGTGGGTGTGAAAATAAGTTAAAAAAAAATAATTAAAAACCTACCCCAAACCCACCCCTCAACCTGTTCAGAGATGGCCGCTTGGTGCTTCAGTGGAAAAAACCAGGTTAAGCCAAAACAAATCGGAACTGAGTGTTCAGGCTATAACCAAGTCTGAACAGCAGCGCTATATTTAAACATGGTATTTTTGTATTTTAATAATTAACCACTGGGAAAGAACAGCCTAAAAAACTGTAGGGTAGGCTATTTTCAAGGGATCTTCTCTTCCAGCCCCATCTTAGTGCTCTAGAGTGCAGCTGAGGACCGCTTGTGGAGGACAGGGATGCTTAAAAGCATTCACCCCCTCTTTAGGTTTGTGTCCTTTCCCTGTGTTCTTACCTTTGCGACCTCTGAATGGTTAAATCAGCAACAACCCGGTGTTTGAGTTGGTGTGTGACTTGGGAGAATGTTTTCTTTTCGTAGAGAGCTGAGGGCATGAAGCAGGATTTCCCTTTGCATTAATTGTCATCCAGTTTTGACTGTGCATAACCGTGACCGCCTCCGGCTCACCCCGACGGTTAGCAAAGCACGGGTTGGGAAAGGTAATCCTTCGCCACGTGATTATTTCATTCCTGGTTTTATATAGCACAAGGCAATTCCCTGCTTTTGAGGAAAAGTGCGGGGGTGTGTTAGCGCTGAAGAAGCACCTGCGGGTCCTCACCGCGGCGTTTTGCCTGCAGAGTCGTCGGGGCCGGGCTCGGAACCCAAAACGCATCACGTCCCTCTTGTATCGAGGGAGGGCAGTGCGATGGGAATGAGTGAACTCAGCCTGGCACTCAGAGCTCGTTTGCGGTTTGAATCCAGCCATGGAAAAGGGATGCGGGGAAGGAAGCGAATTTTTCACAGTGTCGGACCGTGGCGCCCTGCCCTGGGCAGGGGAACTCATCCAGCCCATCAGGAGCGGAGCGAGTCGCCGTCTGCATTCACGTTCTCTTGTCTGCAGCTTTTGAGCACCTGTCACCTCGGTGCAGGGGGGAGAAGTTGGGTTTTGAAAACCTTTTTCTACATTTAGAGGAAGCAGAAAGGTGGGGAGAGTCCTTTTATCCTGCGCCACCCTCTCTAGGGCCGTAGCTCTGCAGCTGGCGTTGCTGCTTCCCAGCCAGAACCGCAGCAGAGGAGCTGACCTTTCTTAAAACCAAGTTAAAACTTTCTCTTCTTTCATAATGCAGGATGAAAGAGCGAAAGTCCAAGTGGGTAAGGGTGGAAGAGGGCATCCAAGCATGGAGTGCAGTGGGGGCGGGCGGAACGCTGGCTCTTCGGATGCAAAAAATGCTGGGAAATAAATAGGATTTTTTTGTAACGAGCATCTGATGGGAGGGAGCTTACCTGGCTCTTGCCAAATAGCGGTCAGAGTCGTAGCTCTGACCAAAGAGGGGCTGCAGATGTGGGCTTCAAACCTGCCACGGAAACATGCTCTTGTGCTCTCTGCCTTTCCCAGCAGCGCCGGCAGCAGCCCCCGCGCGTCTCCAGAGCCGGGTCCCAGCACAGCGTAAGAGATCTGCAAAGCGCTTGGCCTCTGCTGCTGGGAGGGACTGGAGGGAGCTGGGGCTGCTTGAACAAACACGCTTTTCTCCTCGCCTCCTTTCTTCCCTCCCTCCCCACCTATTTTATTCCCCACCACCACCCCTCGGTGACTGGTTTTAGTGAAAGCTTGGCTGGGACCAAGTGATTCTTGCTCCAAATGATCCCATGAGACTGAAGAACCTCCCGGGCTTCAAGATCCACTGAAGTAAACATCCCTCAGATAAAGATCCCAGACAGTAGTAGGTACAAGAGCGGCTCCAGCTTAGAAATAAGTCTTTTAATGAAGCTAATTGACATAAATCTTCAAAGCTTCGTGCCATTAAACTTCTGGAGCTTGAACTGAATCGACCTCCAGACCCAAATTCTGCAGCGAGCCCTCAGGGTTGTGGCAGTGTCCCAGAAATCCTGCCGCAGCTCGGGTTCGGTGCCTGCTTATGGAAGGGAATAAAACAGTCGGCACCCGAAGCCCTTGGGCTTATTTGGAAATGAGGCTTTTTATTTTGCACCATCCAAGTATTTCCCTCCAGCCTTGCGTGGCCTTTCCGTACCGGTGATGCATAAGGGCACGGTGAAATTTTAAGGCTTTGCTGGGGGAGCGTTTGCTGCTTCGGAGGGGCAAAAGCAGATAAAGTGGGTGCTTCTTGCCGAAATGATACCTGGAAAAGATGTGCCTGAAGCTCTTGTGTAAATCGGCAACCTCTGCTGAGAAATACGAGGCAATTGCTAGTCCTCAGTTAATTCACATTGTCTACGGGCTTGAGCAAAGCTGCTGCATCGCTCACGTGTCCTTCAGGCTCCGTCGTGGCTAATGAGAACGGGGAAAGCTCTAAACCCAGCCTGCCGAGGGGAGCGGGGCTGATGGAGTGAAGGTGACTGCCACAGCCGCCTCCAGCGGAGGGAAACACTTGAAAAGCATAATTGGGGTAGAAGAAATACTCAGCATCGCAAGGCAGACTTTAAATTCAGGTTTTTTTCCTCTTAACTGGTTCAAGTTTAGCTGATCTTAACACTTCTGTTGCTGATACTGCAGAGCTGCTCCTTTACACAAGAGCTTGAGGTTAGCTGACAAAAAAACCCAACTTTTTCCTGCCGTTCTCCAATCTGTATTTCTGGGGCTTCCTTATTCAGCCACAGGGATTCTAAATAGCACGATCAGATGACACGATGACTAGCCGTGCAATTTTTATCTGAAGCAACGGCGAGTGATGTCAGCAGTTGCCAAATGAACCACCCTGGCTGCCTTGGATTTTTGTCATATAAGGGCTGCCTCTGTCCGCTTGAGCTCGGGATGTTTTTGCCTTTTACTTGGCCTCATCCTTTTTCAGTGCAGCTTTTTAAACTTGAGCTTACACCACGAAATCCCATTTCTTATACGGCTAGCTTGGGGGTTTTGATTAAAGTTTTCAGTGATTTCCGTAAGGAAAAGCTTTCGTGTCCTAGGCTGTCGCATCCATCCTCCTTTGTCATTTTTTACCCTCCTACGAAACAAGGGATCTGATCACTTATCCTCCACCCTGTTAGTGACTCTGTTAACCCTTGTCCCAGCATTTGGTGGCGTCTGGCCTTTGTCCGAGACCTGCATGGCTCCGGCAGCCAGATGGAGATCCCGGCGTTGCTCAGGCGTTAGGGTCAGCTATCTCCCAGCTCTTTCAGCAAAGGTCACGTTCAAATTCTGGTTGTGTTCGGCACAATAATCGCTTTTCACGTTCAAATTCTGGTTGTGCCCGGCACAATAATCGCTTTTCACGTTCAAATTCTGGTTGTGTTCGGCACAATAATCGCTTTTCACGTTCAAATTCTGGTTGTGCCCGGCACAATAATCGCTTTTCATGTTCAAATTCTGGTTGTGCCCGGCACAATAATCGCTTTTCATGTTCAAATTCTGGTTGTGCCCGGCACAATAATCGCTTTTCATGTTCAAATTCTGGTTGTGCCCGGCACAATAATCGCTTTTCATGTTCAAATTCTGGTTGTGCCCGGCACAATAATCGCTTTTCACGTTCAAATTCTGGTCGTGCCCGGCACAATAACCGCTTTTCACGTTCAAATTCTGGTCGTGTTCGGCACAATAATTGCTTTTCACGTTCAAATTCTGGTCGTGTTCGGCACAATAATTGCTTTTCACGTTCAAATTCTGGTCGTGTTCGGCACAATAATCGCTTTTCACGTTCAAATTCTGGTTGTGCCCGGCACAATAATCGCTTTTCACGTTCAAATTCTGGTTGTGCCCGGCACAATAATCGCTTTTCACGTTCAAATTCTGGTTGTGCCCGGCACAATAACCGCTTTTCACGTTCAAATTCTGGTCGTGCCCGGCACAATAACCGCTTTTCACGTTCAAATTCTGGTCGTGTTCGGCACAATAATTGCTTTTCACGTTCAAATTCTGGTCGTGTTCGGCACAATAATTGCTTTTCACGTTCAAATTCTGGTCGTGTTCGGCACAATAATCGCTTTTCATGTTCAAATTCTGGTCGTGCCCGGCACAATAATCGCTTTTCACGTTCAAATTCTGGTTGTGCCCGGCACAATAATCGCTTTTCACGTTCAAATTCTGGTTGTGCCCGGCACAATAACCGCTTTTCACGTTCAAATTCTGGTCGTGCCCGGCACAATAACCGCTTTTCACGTTCAAATTCTGGTCGTGTTCGGCACAATAATTGCTTTTCACGTTCAAATTCTGGTCGTGTTCGGCACAATAATTGCTTTTCACGTTCAAATTCTGGTCGTGTTCGGCACAATAATCGCTTTTCACGTTCAAATTCTGGTCGTGCCCGGCACAATAATCGCTTTTCACGTTCAAATTCTGGTTGTGCCCGGCACAATAATTGCTTTTGCCTTTTTGTGCTGCAGGGCAGCGTGCTGGTGGCAGGAACCTGGTGTCCAGGGACTTCAAACTCCTTCCTTTAACCCAAATTTCTTTTCAGAACATACATCCCTTTTCTTCCATACATGTTTGAAATCTGATTAAATTTTTTCAGTAATCTATTTTGCATTTATTTAGTAATTTATTTGGATTTATTCAGTAATCTAAAAAATGATGAAATTTTTTTCGGTCTTCAAAGCAAGCTAGCTTTATATTTCAAGCCCAGTACAAGTGCTCATCCTCCTGGTTTTCTAGGGGCAGAGGACAGACATCCTTTAACGACGCCTCTGTACATCGCATGAATGCCTTCTCCCTGGTGAGATTTACTGCTCCCAGTGCACCGCCAGCCTGCTCCCCGCGAGCAGGAAGGACTTCATCGGAGATCTGCCTTGGCAGGAGCCTTTTAAGACTTTTTGTTTCACTAAAAAAAGAAAAAAAAAAAACCACCAAAACCAAAACCCAACACCCTCCCCCGTGGAACTCAGCTTCAAGCTGCCATGGCTTTGGAATGGATGTCAAACCCCCAGCCCCTCGTGGCATTTCCAGGACCCCTCTTGCTGGCTGGGCACTTTTGGGAGCTCCCGCAGCTGCTGGGATGCAGGCAGTGCAAAGGCAGCAGCGGGATGTGGTCCAGGAAAACTTGGACTCCTTCCACAAATCTATCCTTAAAAGACCAGGGGGCAGAAGGAAGGAGAAAAAAAAAAAAAAAAAAAAAAAAAAAAAAAAAAAAAGTTGTGTAAGGGTTGATTTCCTCTCCCCAGTCTCTGTTGCCAGTTGATGTATCGACTTTGTATTCAGCAGCAGCCGCTCGGAAGTGCCTCGTAGGAATTTTTTCGTGGGAGATTTCTGTTCGGGAATCTCTCACTGGGGGCTCTTTATTTATATATTTTACTTATTTTTAAATTTTCTCCTTGGTTATAGATTCAAGGCTGGGGTAAGCAACCAGAGCCTCTTAAGTGCTCTTTGGAAAATCGTGAGCTTTAGTGCTTTAGATTACTGAAAACTCTCGATTAACTAACCAAGGTGCAATTTCTCAGGTCTTTTATCTTAACAGAATTAACCTAGTAATTATCACTGTCGGTTTTCCCTCTGCAGCATTGCATTAGAAAGCCTTGATTTACAAATTCTGCTCAAGAATTGTTTTTGAAAAGTTTCTATTCTCATTTAAGAAAATACCTTGTAAGTCGTACCAAAATTACAACTTGCATTATCTTTTTTTTTTTTTTTTTTTTTTGGTGGCAAATGCAGTCACTTATATGCAGCTCTTCAGTGGACTTGAAAAGACACCATCTCAGGCAGTAGATGAAAAAAAATAATTTTTTTTTTTTTTAATTGCATGAGGTTTGCCTTGAGTGTGAATTGCTTAAATCAGGGGATGGAATTGTCTTTAGCTCCCTCTCCTGGGTTGGGAAGGCGTTTGCCCCCATCATGTTGCTGCTTTTGCAAACTTGATCTACTTCCAAACTCTTTCTAAGCATCTCCGCGCTCGGTGGAAGCGGTGAGGAGCACAGGATTGGGAAATGTGATGGTTTAAAAACAAATAAACCAGCCAAACCAAGCCCAGCTCGCTCTCTGCGTGCTGCGAAAGAGCCCGCGAGCCGCGTTCCTCAGGCATCGCTGCTGGTGGAGGTGGGGCTGCATGTGGGGACACGGGGAGCTGAGGAGTTGGGGGGTCCTTTCCTTCTCCCTATGTTTGGGCTCCAGAGGGATGGTTTATGTGGGAGCTGTGTATTTTCAGGCGCTGGCAGGTTATGGAAGGGAAGGCTCTGGGCAGTCCCAGCCTCTGCGCATCCCTCCCCAGTTATCCATCCTTGGGAAGATTTTTCCAGGGAAGGTGTTAAGGGTACCTTGCTTGGGTCAGAGGTTTCTTAACATCCTTTCCTGGATTTCTTTGGCAGTCGTATGGCAGGTGAAATCCCGGGGCCGCCTTTAACTTTCCCTGAGGCTTTCAGAATAACGTAGCGTGTGCTTTTTGTGTTTTGTTTGTTTTGTTTTGTTTTTGTTTTTTTATTTTCAGATTGAGAAAATCATGAGTTCCATCGGCGAAGGCATTGACTTTTCTCAGGAGCAGCAGAGGATCTCAGGTAGCGTACCCAGCTCGTGTCTGTCTGTCTCGGTGGTGTGCTGTACAAAAACAAGGTGCTGGCTCCTGCCTACGCATCTTTTGAACCCTAGAGGGGAGAGGCAGGCTCTGGCGCTGGAGGAGCAGCCCTCAACTTCCCAGAGTAACACTCAATATTGCTACTAGCAGTTTTAATTCAATACTCCCCTAGGTAGATTCATTTAATTTTATATAATGCAGCTGTCCTTCCCTCCTAGCAGCCTCGTGGGGAAGGTGGAGAGTGTTGCAGCTGGTACCCCCAGCCTGATGGGGAAGGGAGGGGACCCTGATTACCTCAGTGTTGATTAATACTCAGCCAGTGACAACAGTGTGTGTTTAGGGGTTTTTTTTTGCCTGTTGAAACTGCCAATGTATAAATTTTGGGGCTTAGCGTTACCGTTCAGCATATGGTAAATTTTGAGGTGATGCGTTGCACCTTTCGATAACAAAACAAAAGATTAATGCTGAAAAGGGGGGAGTTTTTATGGGTGGCTTCTGATACCTGAAGTGACTCCTTACAGTCCTTCCCTTTGGGTGGAGGGGGGGGGGGGTTGTTGCTGGCTTGTGTGAGTGGCCTCTGGGACGCTTCTCGTGCTCTTCTGCAAGCTCACGGCAGTACCATGGACCCCGGAGCGGATGGCTCGCGGCTCCTGCTCACACAGCCCAACCACCGCTGTGCCCTGACGCTTAAACCTTCACAGCTGGGCTTTGCTCCGTGCGGAGGAGGAAGAGCAGGTTTTCTGCACGTGCGGGAAAAAAAAAATCTAATTTGCAGCTGAAAGATGGTGTAAGGACTCTCACCGGTAACCCAGGGATAGAAAGTTCTAATGATCCTGGCTCCTGCAATTCCTCTTGTTCTCAACATAGCCTCTGAGAAAGTCAAACTGATTGCTTACGGTTCTCTCTTGCCTTTCAGAATGTGTTTGTCTCAAGTTTCTGTTCTTCTCTGGTGGGGAGCAACAAAATTTTCTTTAAGCAGTCAGTCCGCAACGGAGCTGCTGCATATCTGTCTTCTGGCTGGTCTCACAATCCCCACAACAATCTTGCTTTTGTTTCAGATACATAATGCAGTAGCAAAATGCTCTTTTTTCTGGCTTTTTTATTCCTCATCTAAGTGTGGGTTTGTCCCTTCGGAAATGTGCAGAACCTCGCTAGAGCCCTCCACGTTCTCGTAGTTTGTTCTTTAAGGCTCCCAAAATCCTTCCAGCCCTGGGAGGATGGGATGGGAATTTTGTATTTAGAGTTGTACATCAGAGTGATTATAGCCAAGATATCAGATATCCCCGTTATGTCCTCGGGAATTCACCCATCCCGGCTGCGTGTTCACTGCTGAGTGTGTTTGGAGATAAAGCTGCTCCGGGGGTGTAGCTGGGATGGTTTTCCTCTGGATAAGACAGCAGCTGATGGGGGTGCATGGGCTTGGAGGGGCTGGCTGGCCACCGGCGGGGTGCCGTGTACATTGGCTCAGGTGAGAAGGTCTTTAGAAGCTGCTTGTGTTTCACAGATTGAGAAACGGTTCCTGGGGACCAGGGATGCTCCAGCAAAGCCTGTGCAGGGCAAAGGGTCCTGCTCAGGCAGTTGGTCTTAACTGGAGCTTACCAAGGGCCGTGTTTCAGTTTGGTCACAATAGAATAAAGCATAAAGACCCGCTTCCACCACCCAGCCTCTAAAACAAACGGTCCGGAGTAGCTGGAGTGTCGTGGCAATTTTTCTCAGCAAAACTACTTTTGTTCTTCAGTCCATAAAATGTTTTTGCCAGGTTGTTTTAACGTCTCTTCTCCAGCTTTCCACCTGCAAAACTCTAGTTGCCCTGTCATGCTTCAAAATGGATAAAACTCATCACAGTTTTCTTTTTTCTTTTGTGACCTTGAAGTATGTAGTTTTACTGATTTTTTTCTAATCAAACTTTATAAATAGTATGTGAGAGGACTTCATTGTGCATTTTGTCTTTGCTTTTTCTAATTTCCATAAAACAAGGTGAGGAAAGAACCGTAGTGTCATTTAGTGCATTGATTTTTCTCAAAGAGAACGACGTCCTCCTCCAGCCATGTTTGCAACTATTATAACTCTTATCTCCGCAATGCAGCATCAGTACGACGGGAGACGATCCTGGGTTAAAACACCCTCATTTCCATAAATGTTTTAAGTAGAGGCGGCTGGGGTGGAGGGAATAGCAAACCCTGTGCCCAGTTTGTGTTCAGGATCTGGACTGGAGCAGCAAAGAGAACCAAGTCTCGGTTAAAAATCTTCCTCCATGCAGTGACCTCATTGCATGCCTTGGCTCTGCACGTCAAACAGGATTGTTTTGCCATTTTACCAGCTTTTTTTCCTATCCTTTTTCTGCCTTTTTTTTTTGAGGAAAGTAGATGCTAAGGGGAGGTGGAGCTAACAGAGGAAGGATGCTTTGATACCGGTGCCAATGTCCCTAGACGTGTCTCCATACCATTTGCAGAGCAGGGAAAGAAGCTGCCCCTTTCCCAGATGACTGTCTCAAGGCTTCTACATTTCCAGGCTGCTTGGGAGATTTATTTAAATTCTTCTCTTCCCGGGATGCAGCTTCACTCTGGAAACCAGCAGTTGAAGGAACCTCTCCTCTCCGCTGCTGTAGGCAGAACCCTGGGTCGTCGGGAGTGTTGTCTCCCGTATGGAGCAGAGTCCGTGGCCTTCAGAGGAGGAGATAATTGCTTGGATTTAATGGATGTTTATCCCTTAAACACAAAAAAATGTGCCTTTTGAAACAGCTGTTTGAGATACAGCATGCAGAGCTTGATCAAACGGATGTCGATGAACTCTGTTCCCGGGGGGGACCGAAGGTCCCTAAATATCATGTACTGCTCAAGGGGTTTAGAAAATCTACATCTTGAAAACGTTACCGTAGGCAATGCTTTTTTCTGATGGTGAGACCAGTTCAGCTGTGGCGGTGCTGCCTGAGTGCCACCATCCCAATAGCTGGGACCAGTCCTGCCTGTCTGGGCACACAGCCTTCTCCCAGTGCCTCTTGGATTTCTGCAGGGGGAGGATCACCCTCCCCAGCTGCTGGGGTTGGTGCAGCGGCTGTGCTGAGAGCAGGGCTGGGGTGATAACTTGTGGGTCAGTGCAGGTGCCGTGGTGCCCTTTGCGTGTGGTTCATCTGCCACGTGCATCAATTCAGGCGATGCTGGGCTTTTGCTGAGCACACCTGTAGGCAGGGATATCGGCTAAACAAGGCTGCTTGCGGGATATGTGCTTCCCCTCTACTTTAAGCATGAATTCTCTTCTCTGCCTTTAAATCAGGAGCAAAAACAGAACTGGAGAGCTCGTTTGCCTTTACTGCAGCACGATAGAGGATGCTGGAGAGCTGCCACTGCGAGGGATTCTGTCCTTTTAAATCCTTCACCTCCAAACTGCTGCATCTGAGCTGCTCTGGGTAGGCAGCTTCTCCTCCTGATGAGATGCTAATACGTATCCGATCTCATCTCCATTTGTCACTTGGGATTTTGCTTTGGCGAGGAGGAATCCACCGTGCCTTCCCAGTGGGAGTTTAACCTCTGCCTGCTCTGGGCACTACCTACTGGTTAGGGCTGCTGTTTCCCTGGGGTCAAACGCCTTTGCAGAGGGATGCGAAACGGTGCGTGGGTTTTGGTTTAAAGCAGTGGGAACCGTTTAGCATCCTGCTGTACGGCAAGCCCTCCGCGAGCCGGTCCGTAGCTGTAGCAGCGCCTGTGATGGATCGATAGAAGAGGTCTAACATGGAGGGGAGAGGAGGAGCCAGCCCTTCAGCGAAAGCTGCTGTTGTGCAGGGACTTTTCAGCAAAATGGACACCCGTCTCTGGAAGCAGGCAGCCCCAGGAGCTGTCTTGGCCTTCAGCCGGCTGTTTTCCTGCGGGCTGCGCCGGGTTACGCTCCGTTTGGGATCCCTCGTCCGCAGATCAGCTGCTGAACATATTCCCTGGTTCTGCATCCTTTACCTAGGAGCATCGCTAGCCGGAGCGCGGGCAGGGCTTGCCAGTCCCCTGCTGCGCTGCTGAGGGGTGTCCTGGGGGTGCGTGTACCCTTTACGATTTTGTTTGCTGGCAGCATTTAGCTTTTGCTCCTCGGGGCTTTGTTAGGGCCGTTTTAATGCTTCAGGTCATATCACAGATGTGCAGGGAGCTGCAGGGAACTTCCCAAATACTTTCTCATCCTCAAAAATGGGTGAGCTTTGAAGATACCGGGGCTCCTGACTAGTTTGATGTCTGGAATCGCTAATTTGCCTGGAAAAGTAAAAGGGTTTCCTTGGCAGCTACTGCGGCTGTAAGGATGTGTGGAGTCTGTGCAAGCCCTTGTTAGATATGACTGCCCCGTGCCTAGGGAAGGCAGGGACCCTTAGAGCCACACTGGGACAAGCCCTGGCCCCGTGACACTCAGTTTCGGGTCCCAGCGGTGCCCCAGACCTCCCATAGAAATCTGGGTGAATAGTTGGTTTCTGTGCCTTAAAGGTTTCTGTGCCTTAAAGGTTTCTGTGCCTTAAAGGTTTCTGTGCCTTAAAGGTTTCCTCCATAAATCAGGGTAACAAAACTCCCCTGCCTTGCCGCGGTGTTACGGATGAGCCTGGATAAGATACTCAAGTGCATCCTGGAATCTTGATAGAATTTGGAGCTAGAATTTATTTCTTGGCCAATGGGTTTGACCTTTCCATTTCCTCTTGGAGCTTTGTAAGAAAATCTTTTAAAATGTATTTCCTAATCTTGTGAATGGATTTCCCAAACGGGGAATGGTACAGGTGGAGGAAAGAAGTCTGTCACTGAGCCGTGTGGGTAAATGCTTGTCCAAGGTCGGGGAATTAAGCAACGCCATCTCTTAAAGGGTGCTGGATTCCACCTAACCCTTACCTTAAAGGATTTTTTTTTTTTTTTTGGGTCTGAGAACAGACGCTTGCGTTCAGCCTGTGTCTCTGCACACGTTTTTGCAGTCACACGTTTATTTAGCTCCAGCAACCCGCTTCTGATCATCCCTTCCTTCCAGACGTGATGAGGAGGAGGAGGGGAGCGCAGGTCTCAGGGCAGAGGCTCAGCACCGCTGTGCCGCAGCATCGCGTCTCGCCGCTGGCTGGGAACGAGGAACCCGCCTGTTCCCGGCTGGGTTACGGGTATGTGTCAGGCGGCGTTTCTCTCCCCAGAAACAGAGGAGGTAGAATCTCGGAATTTTTTAGGTTGGAAAAGACCTTGAAGGTGGAGTCCAGCTGTTAACCCAGCGCTGCCAAGCCCACCGCTCACCCGTGTCCCCAAGTGCCACATCTACTTATCTTTTAAATACCCGCAGGGACAGTGACTCCATCGCCTCCCTGGGCAGCCTGTTCTGTTCCGAAGATGGAGAACCCTTTGGGGGAAGAATTTTTTCCTAATCTCCCATCTAACCTCCCCTGGCACAACCTGAGACCGTTCCCTTTTGTCCTGTCGCTTCTTACCTGGGAGAAGAGACCGACCCCCCCCCCGCCTCCAGCCTCCTTCCAGGGGGCTGCAGAGAGGGATGAGGGCCCCCCCGAGCCCCCTCCTCTTTAGGCTGACACCCCACACACCCCCCTCTCAAGCTCCCCCAGCCACTCCTCAGAGCACTTGTGCCCCAGCCCCTTCCCCAGCCCCCTGCCCGGCTCTGGACACGCTCCAGCCCCTCTGGGAGTGAGGGGCCCAATCCTGACCCCAGGGTTCAAGGTGCAGCCTCACCAGTGCCGAGCGCAGGGGGGTGATCGCTGCCCTGGTCCCGCTGGCCGCACCATTTCAGTTACAAGCCAAGATGCTGTTGGCCACCTGGGCATGCTGCTGGCTCGTGTTCAGCCGGCTGCCAACCAGCACCCCCAGGTCCCTTCCCACCAGGCAGCTTCCCCTTCCCAGCCGCACTGCCCCCAGCCCGTGGCGCTGCGTGGGGTGGTTGTGCCCCACATCCAGGACCAGGCACTGAGCCGTGTTGAACCTCATCCAGCTGGTGATCGGGCCAGCCCAGATCCCTCTGCAGCACCTCCTGCCCTCCAGCAGATCAGCTCCCCCCAGCCTGGTGTCATCTGCATCGTGCTGAGGGAGCGCTCCGATAAAGACATTGAACAGAGCTGGCCCCAGCACCGAGCCCTGGGGACACCCCCTGTGCCCAGCACCAGCAGGATGTGACTCCCTGCTGGCCGTGCAGCTTCCACCCTGCAAGCGGTGCGCCCGTCCAAGCCCTGAGCTGGGTTTTCCCAGGAGGATGCTGTGGGGAACAGTGTCAACGGCTCTACTGAAGTTCAGGTCGGCACCGTCCGCAGCCTTTCCCTCATACGCTAAAGGATCACCTGTCACAGAAGGAGATCAGGTTGGTCAAGCAGGACCCACCTTTCATAACCCCATGGTGTCTGGACCCGATCCCCTGGCTGTCCTGTACGTGGCATGTGATGGCACTCAGGGTGATCTGCTCCCTGACCTTCCGCAGCACCAAGGTCGGGCTGGTAGGGCTTTGCTCTCCACGTCTTCCTTCTTGGCCCTTCTTGTAGGTGGGTGTCACATCTGCTAACCCCCAGCTGACCGGGACCACCCGGGTGAGCCAGGGCTGCTGATAAATGGGGGAAAGTGGCTCCGTGAGCACTTGGCCAACTCCCTCCATCCCCTGGGGTGGATCCCATCTGGCTCCATAGGTGGGATCTGATAGATGCGTGTCTGAGTGGCTGACAGGTCACTAACTGTTTCCCCTTGGATTGTGGGGGCTTCATCCTGCTCCCCATCCCTGTCGCTGACCGTTTCCCCTTGGATTGTGGGGGCTTCATCCTGCTCCCCATCCCTGTCACTGACCGTTTCCCCTTGGACTGTGGGGGCTTCATCCTGCTCCACATCCCTGTCACTGACCGTTTCCCCTTGGACTGTGGGGGCTTCATCCTGCTCCACATCCCTGTCACTGACCGTTTCCCCTTGGATTGTGGGGGCTTCATCCTGCTCCCCATCCCTGTCGCTGACCGTTTCCCCTTGGACTGTGGGGGCTTCATCCTGCTCCACATCCCTGTCGCTGACCGTTTCCCCTTGGATTGTGGGGGCTTCATCCTGCTCCACATCCCTGTCACTGACCGTTTCCCCTTGGACTGTGGGGGCTTCATCCTGCTCCACATCCCTGTCTTCCAGCTCCGGGGGCTGGGTACCCGCAGAACAGCCGCTCTTTACTCCGTCAGGCTGAGGCGAAGGGGGCATTAAGTACCTCAGCCTTTTCCTCATCCTTTGTCGCTGTGTTTCTCCCCCTGCATCCGATAAAAGGTGGAGATTCTCCTTGACTCTTCTTTTTGTTGCTAATGTATTTATAGAAACGCTTTTTATTGTCTTTTACGGCAGTAGCCAAATTAAGTTCTAGATGAGTGGGCTCTGCTCGATAAATCAGCTCGATGCAAGGAGGAGGCGTGCTGCACTGGGCAGGGAGTGCGTTTGGGGCTCGGTGAGTTAATTCTGCAGTTGGCTGGAGAGGTGAGGAACATGCTGGGTGTTTGACTTGACAAAAGAGAGGAGGAATTCGTTAGCAGACTGCATTTGGCTAATTGATCTCGGTAAAGTTGGATGCTGGCTGTGTTTGGTGCACCTGATGGCATTCAGGACTGCGTTCTGCTGGCCTGGCCATCCTGCCCGATGCGCTGCCCGGGTTTATCGCCTCCTCGCTGGGTTTAAGGACTTTAGATCATCCCCAGCTGGGGCAATAACCGCCTGACTTGGTTCTCCTGGATGCTGGTGGTGTGCCTGGGCAGCGGTTTCGTCCCCGCTTGCTTGGACTTGCCGTTTTTTCTTCCGAGTGAAGCTGGGTCGTGTGACTTCAGCCACGCCAGGTCATGTTAAACCATTAACTGTTTCCGTGAGCGAACAGGGTGATGCTTTTTGTCCATATTTTATCATATGGAGGATAATTATTTCATCCTCCAGACAGGACTCAAACTTTGCACTATTAAGTGCATTATTGAAGTGATACCTTTATAAAAGGACCTTTCTGAGCCCTGGTCGCCCTCTCCCTTTCCTGTTTTCCTTGAAGCTGAATTGCTTGGAAAATGAATTGCTTGACTTGCTTTCTTTGCAACTTTTAAATACTCAAATTATTTGTAACCGCGTTCTGTTGACTGTTTCTCCCTCTGCCATCTGCAGACCTTTCAAAGGTAGGATTCCTAAAACGTGGAGCGTAAGGAGGAGGATGGAGCTGAGAACTGGGAGTTTTTTCAATCAGAAGTTGTGATCGGGCTCCTGCTGGGGGCACAGTGCCTGGGATTCACTTGTTCTTCTGTCATCCTTGTAACAAGTGCATTTTAGGCTTCTTTATTTTCAGCCTGGGATGTTTTGGGCATCTGTTGTCGTCATTTTCTTTTTAAAGTAAATCCCTCTATTCCACTCCCTGCGAATACCTACCCCCCCTTCATTTTGTCTTGCCTTGAAGTGGTTTTAGAAGCAGAAAACCAGCGCCTCTAACAGCAGAAATGTATTTACAAGTGCACAAAAGGCTGAGTAGAGTAAATAATTTTTTAAAACAAAATTCAGGAGCTCAGAGGAAGGAGCTGCTGTGGTTTCATCCCCCCACTGCTTCCAGAAATGCTGTAGTAGGCATCAAGCAGTTTCTTCGCCTCTCGATAAATTAATTCTGAGCCAGGCACAAATCACTTGGAACTGTCAAAGCAGACCTGTAACATCATTTTTTTGAGAACCCGAGCCGTGTAGCCCATCACTGAGTAAATATTGAGTAGTCAGTAATTTCCACTGGAGAGTTACAAAGCCGCTGCCTCCCTCCCCTCTCCTGCAGCTTCTGCTGCGAAGGCTGCTCACTGCTCGTGCAGCGGAGGGAAAAGCTGGGAGGGGTAAGAGGATGAAGAGAAGGGAGGGACAGGCAATGCGAGAGCAGGAGACAGGACTGAGAGTGGAACGGCAAGCGTGGAGCTGGCTGCCTTCAGACAAAGCCCGTCACTGCAGCGCTCCGCAAGGACGCACAATCGCGGGGTGAGGGGACACGGCTGCCTGCGGACCTGCAGGGAGCGACCGCCGGCGAGGATGGAGACCCCGGGCGAGCGGCAGCTCGTTGCATAAATTCCAGGTTTAGATGCTGCCCTTCCGCACGGGCTGTGTGAGGGGAGGGAGACGGAAAGCTTTTGTGATCTCTGCGTTTCTGGTGCTGCAGCGTGCACTAGGAGGACCGGCCGGCTCTCTGGGACCCCCCGCGCGCGGCTCGCCCGGCAGAGGAGCTCTCCCGTGGACCAGAGCAGCAGGATCCCCCACCCCAAGAATTTCCAGATAACACCGTGAGCTCTGCGTTGTGCAGCCATTGCAGCGGGCGGGGGTGGGAAGGATGGCTTGGAAGGTACCAAACAGCTTCAGCTGACCTGAAGGTTTAAAGAAAGCCAACTTGGTTTTCCTGATCGTCTTTTTATTTGCATATACCCTCGAAACAGAGGTGCCGAGAAGCCTGAAAAATTCCGCCTGTCTTGCGCAGCAAATTCCCTGATGAAAAGGAGATCTCTGAACTTTTGTTGGTCATATTGAAGGTCTCGAGCTTTTCTAGAGGAAAGTAACAAGTCACTGGACTCTCCTCCCAGGGGTGAGGGAAGGGAGAGCTTGTCTGCACGGCTTCCGTAGGGTGTTGGGAAGGATCTCATTTATCAGAGCCTGAAAGGAGGTGCCAGGGCATGTCTTGGACTTGAGCTGCTGCAGGAAGAGGAGAGAGCGTGCTTGCCTTCGGTTTTCTTTTTGCTTTGGCATGGTTTGGAGGCAAGGAATTAAAATGCCTCCTCCTCCGGAGCTGCTCCCTCGTCCGAGCGAGGGGCTCGGATGCAGCAGCTGCGCTTAGCTGAAGAAAATGAAGGAAGGGCAGAAACAAGCATGCACCGAACACCTGGCAGGACTGACCGCGTTGGGTGAAAACCGTACCGATTCCTCCGTCTCCCTGGCTGTCACCCGGGGCGGTGGTGTAGTTAGGCTGTCCGGTGCAGCCAGCCCGGTCCGAGCGGCGTGCTGGAACGCCATGCATCCAGCTAGGTGGTAAAATGACGGTGCCAGGACTCTCGTGCTCGGGGTCACTCGCGCCTCTGCTCCTCTTAACACCATAACAGCAAGAAAAGGCCCTTACCATGGTTTGCCTCTTTCAGGACTGCTTGGGGAAAAAAAGTATAAGCCCTTCTTTTCTTCTGCTGCAGTCTGTGTGCTTTCTTTGTCTTGCATGTCTTCCTGTGGACAGCTGCTCTAGTCTGGCTTCTGCTGCTTTTCTGCAAGTCCATCGTGTCTGTTTTGTGTCTCAGCTGCATGAAGATGTATTTTCTCCCTAGCTGCTTTAGCAGGGTAGCGCATCCGAAGTTGCATGGACGAGAGGACCCGCGCAGCTCGGTGCGCTGGTGAGCGGCTCCGCTCCATTCCCTCGCGCCTGGGACCGGCTGGGGATGCCTGGGGCCAAAGTTTGCTGCCCTCCTCCCGCCCCCTTCGGATGAGCCAAGGAGTGGATCCGCATCCCGGTGGGGTTGGGCTTCGTGTGTTTGCCTGGCAAGGAACTCGCCCGAGCGCTGCAAGCAGTGCATGCCATGTCACGGTCCCAGGAGCACTTCTAAACACTTTGCCTGGGCAAGGTGTTTCTTTTTCTGCGTGTTAACCGGGAGACAAAGCAAACCCGGAGCCCGCGGAGGCGCTGGAAGCTTGCTGTCCATGGTCTGTGCACACAAGAGGAATTGTCTGCCAGCTGATTTGTTGTACTCTGAGCCTAATTTTTTGAGTTTCTTTATGGTAATGACTATGATGTGGCAATGCCATCTGTCTTCCTCAGAGTGCCGCTGCTACCGCCTTAACGGTTTTTCCCTTTTCAAGCGTCTGCCGATTCCTCTCTCGTCAGGTTCGCGGATGCTGGAGCAGAGCGTCGGGGAGTGGCTGGAGTCCATTGGCCTGCAGCAATACGAGAGTAAGCTGCTTTTGAACGGCTTTGACGATGTCCGCTTCCTGGTAAGTTGCTGAGTGGGACCCTGGGGGCTTTAAGGACCGTGTGGGTAACAAGGAAAGATTTGGCCGATAGCCCATGGCCACCGCAGAGCGGCTCTAGGTTCTGCAGCCCAGCCGGACGGGCTTGGAGGAGTGTGTAGAAGGTTAGAAGGAAGAAATGAGGGTTGTGTTGGGTTGAGGTCATTCATCTTCACGTTTAATTAAGGTCTTGTAGTTCTTTCACTGTAATTTTGATAGAAAATGGTATTTACTGGGCCCCCTGAATCTTTACTGTCCAATTTACTGCTGAATTGGGAACCAAATTTCACTAGTGTGTAGAAGAAATCACCGAGCAGTCTGTGTTCTGGAGTAAGGGGGAGGTGGTAGACCTCCAACATGTTGGAAATACACTTACCCTAAGCACGCAGGCGGGATGTTCATGAGCTGTATCTCATTTTGTACATGGCATTGACACTGTTGGCTCTGAAACCTAATGATGACAACACAGTAATGCTTAACGTGAGGGGTTTTTTTTTAATAACTGGTGCCTAGAAACTGAAAGCTGCATGGTGTAAAAATCTGAGCATTCATGTGGAACGATGAACTGCAAAGACAGAAAATCTCAGTGCTGCAGGAGGGTTCGTCCTGCATGGCTTAAAGAAAGAAATGCCTTTTGGGTGCGGACTCCACGTTTTGCAAATAAAAGAATTTCTAAAAATGGATGTAGATTTTCGGAAAAGTCATTTGGGCTAACGTAATCTCCTGCCTCGGAGAGGGAGTCGGGGCATCTCTTAGGGACTGTGGGCAGTGCGGAGAGGTGATACCCAGGAGGATGCGTGCTTGACAGCTGTAGTGTGAGCTGGGTGAAAGGGGGTTTGGAAAACGCAGCAGCCGTCCGGCAGTGGTGAGGGGGTGATGGGGGCAGCTGGAGAAAGAAGGGAACGCTGGATAGGGCATGGCAGGGAGGCGCACAGCTGAGCAGTAGCGGTGCTTAAAGGCAGGATGGAATTATGCTTTGGAAAAAAATGACCTGACCAACAGGATAAGTGGCTTTGTGAATGTCATGGGATCTCCAAGCACCCCGAAAAGCTGAATGCTGTGGCAGTATCCAGCCATACCTCCTGGCCTCCGTGGCAAGCAGCTTATCCCTTTCTTTTCCCGTAGCCCGGCAGGGCCAACGCTCCCCCAGAGAGGCTGGATTTTACTGTGGTTTATGCACCTTCAGTAGAGGAGCTGCCAGCGGCAGATGATGGTCTTGCCGTGCCCCCTTCTGCCTCTGCCATACGCTGCTCCTGCAGCTGTGTGGCACCTTCCCTGGGGGGTTCGGGGTGAGCTGCACCGGCAGAAGCCCCGGCACCCCCCCCGGGCTCCAACACTGCCCGCAGCCATGCAGACCAGGGCCGGCTCTTGCTGCTGCTCCCCAGGCCCAGCCCAGCCCTTCCTGGGGGGCTCCAGCCCCCCAGTGTCGTAGCCAGCAGGTCCCAACCCCCCAGCAGCCCCTTGGCCACGGGGACCGCTGTGCTTCGGGCAGATATGTTCAGCTCCGTGCGAGGTTTCCGCATCCCGGCGTGCTGGGGCCGTCTGATGCAACTTCTGGGATGCTCTGGAGGTGTCACAGTGAATAATACCCCATAGATCCCTGCTGGGATGCTCTGGAGGTGGTACAGTGAATAATACCCCATAGATCCCTGCTGGGATGCTCTGGAGGTGGTACAGTGAATAATACCCCATAGATCCCTGCTGGGATGCTCTGGAGGTGGTACAGTGAATAATACCCCATAGATCCCTGCTGGGATCCTCTGCTGATGGATCTTGGACCCTTGTGGTACCAGTGAGCTGCTCCCACTCCAGCAGTTAGCAGATAAAAATGCCTTTAAGCAGATAAAAATGCCTTTACTCTGCCTGGCCTTGCCTGACGAGTGTGCTGATAGACCTCTCTCAGCACAGAAGTTTAATAACGAAGGAAATTAACTTTCTGCTTGTCCCCGGAGAGGTAGGAGCTGAAGGCTCGGAGGCAGGGATTTTTATTGACTGAGCTTATTTACAGTAAGTAGCAACACTTAGTTGCAAACTGTCTGACGCAGAGTTTGGTCATTTGTAAGATGAAAGAAAAGGTTCCTTGTACGTGTCTCAGGGTGTGATTTTATGGTGTAGGGGGTGGGAGTTGCTTTTTAATACAGTTTGTGGCTGGATGTTTTCCTTCCCCATCCGATGCTGGGTAACCGTTCCCGGGGTAGGAAATCAGCTTCTGCTGGTGTCAAGGAGTGGGATGCTCTCCTTGCTCATTCCTCTCCAATTTAAAAGGTCAAATACTTGAACGAAGATCTCCTGCAAGCCCTGGCTGGTTTCCATTATGCTGCTTATCCCTTTTACTGGGAGGCTGGCTGGCGCCCATGCCAAGACTGGCTTTAAATCCTTTCCTCCCAGTCCTGGGAACTTCACGCTGACAGAGTCGGCCCAGTATGAAAGTTGAATTACCGAGAATCTTTTCCTCTGTGGTGTTACTTGCTTTCAGCTGCTGATGTTGTGGGAGTAAAACCTTCAGGTACGGTCGGGATGAGGAACCAAGCGGTTCATTTGGTTTTCGTGCTGCTTTTGGTTCTCAGATGAATTATTAAAAGTGGTGTAAACACGGAGGCTGGCTGGCGCAGCGAGTACCAAAAGGACCTGGGTGCTCAGCTCCTGGCGTGGCAGGCTGTCCGTTCCCTTGCTTTTTTACATCACCATTTCTTTATTAACTGCCACTTCCAATTGCTAATGAAGAATATTTCAAAGTGGCATTATTCTCCTGGAGTTAAAGTGGTTTCTGTGAAAGGATTAGTCCCTATTAGGGCCTCATTATGTTAAATATTTCAAAGTCCAAAGAATGCCGGGTAGTGGTTTGCAAATTGCCAGATGGGCTATGAGACTAATTAAGTTTTAGTCGCAAAGATTAAAAAGTTGGTGTCTTTTGATATGGAAACGTTCTTGTTTTCTGTGTAAGCTTTCGTGTTGCCTTACACCATCGGGGTTTGTCCAGAGTGCCGAGGATGCTCCCTTTGCTGCCGGAGTCCCCGGGCACCCACTGGTGAGCAAACCAGAAGCTTCTACGTTGAGTAGACCAGGAGTAAAGCACCGCAAGAGCAAACTGTTAGGTGGGTGCTGGTAGTACAGGTAGTACAGCTAGCAATGGGGGCAGAGTCCTAGAAGACGAACTCCTTAATACACTTAGGAGGGACGCTCAGCCTGCGGCAGGTAGTTACTAAAGGATCGAGCAAGCCGTCTAACGAGGAGCGTGTCCTCTAAGTGCAGCGGGGATGGGGTGAAATCCAGTGTTCACTGGCGTGCGGTGCTGGTCTTAAGGGAAATAATGTTTCATGTGTACTGTCTACTCAGTTGGTAGTCCAGTGTTGGGAAGAGAGAAAAATCTTTGGGAGTGCAGAAGCTTGGCAGGGGCTTTTTAGTGCTCTTCGTTCACAGGAATTCCTCGTTCCCTCTGTGTTTTCAGTTGGCTCTCGTGTTAATTTGTGCCTTGTATCACAAAAGCCCTTTACACCCCAGATAAGGGAAACGATTCACGAACGCACAGGACGGTGAAGTGATTTTGAAAAGTGTTCTGCAAATATATCGGGCTTCTTAATTAGACGTGAATCTAGGAAAGCAGAAAGTTGCGTTGTTTCCAAGATTAATAATTCCGTTCCTTTCCGAAATGCAGGGATTCGTGATGAGGTGATGAGCTCCGCTCTCCGGCCGCGCGACAGGGGGTGGCTCTGTGCAAGCTGCACCTCCAGCAGCACCCAGGAGGACGGGTGAGCGGGGAGGGGGCAGGAACCCCGCTCCCCCCGTGGGGGGCTGCTCCTTCGCTTCGGCAGGCAGCAGTAACAGCCCAGCGAGCCTTCGGGGACCTGCTGTTTTCACAGGTTTACGTGCAAGAGGCAGGGTTGGAGATGTAAACCCTAATGCGAGCCGTGAACGTTTTACAGGTTTTCCTGTAAAAAGGGGAAGGTCAAAGTGTGTGGTAGCAGCTACCTGGGGGGTGGGTGCTGTGGGTGTTGAGCTGAGGCTTCTCTGCTCTTGGGAATTCCAGCTGGGGGACAACGTTGTAGTAACTCACAGCTGGAAGCCTCGTGTTCCCGCAGGACCCCTCGCCCACCAGCTTGCAAGATCAGCGCTTTGGTTGTCAACAAACTAAAGATTTCTGTTGTGGTTCGTGTTAAGTGATGGCTGCCGCCGGGACTGCCCCTCCTCCTGTGTGCGTCTCGCCCAGCGCTGCTTCTCCTCCAGGGGAATTCAGGAGGCGTAGTAAGAGTACTCTGTGTAGTACCAGTTGGTTCTGAGCGGTGACAGACGGGGCTTGTTGGGAATATTCTCGCTTTTGGAACTGGCAGAGATTTGTGAGGGCTTGGGAATTGTTTGTTAGGGAAGAACAAGGCGATGCAACCATGGCCAGGAGAAGGCAATCGCAAGTGTTAATGCATAAACGCGATGTCGTCCTGCCTGGACACCGCTGCTTGGTGGTTTAGGAGCTGGAGCTGGGACAGGACGCTGCGGACGGGCTGAGTTTGCAGCACTGGCCCCACTGACGCGTTGCTTTCTTCCAGTACTGAAAGGAGAGTTTCTTCATCAGTGTTTCCATGATAGAAAATTCTTGTTAACTCTGCAGAGCAAACCAGAGCGCTGCGGCGTTGTGCACGGCGCACAAGAGCATCTCGGCGCCGCTGACCGTTTTTATCCTCAAATGCAAAACCGAGATTGTTTCCCACTAGTTCAGAGTAAATGGTCTTGATGGAGCGTTGCCTTCAGCCGAGGGTGGGCGTTGCTGGCACAAGTCAGCAGGATCATTTAAACACCGATTTGACGTAACGTTAAAGCATTCTGGCCGATGTATCCAACGTATGTGTTTTGGGGAAGTGGCCAAAGTCGACATTTATTGCAGGTTGTATGAGCTTTTGGCCTGGTTGAGGGAAGAAAGGGGCTATAAAAGGTGGCTTTAGGTAGCTTAGTTTTCTAAAAGATTTGAGTTCTCCTTCCAAACACTAACGCCCGCACACCGGGCCATGCTTCTGCGCCTGGAGAAATTCTTACGTTTCCTTTCAGTTTCCTACGAGAGCTTTGCTGTGGTTATGGGCAGTGCTAGGGAAGAGGCTCTCCCTGGTTCTCCTGCTGTTACCCTCCAGCACGAGCCCCGCCGTCCAAGGGAGCAGCTCCCTTCGCTCGCCCTCCCGCTGCCACGAAGTGACCTTCACCGCCCGCACTGCTGGCTCGGGGCGATCGGACTGTGACACTCAGCTTCTGCTTTTAATATGAGGCTTTAATTCAAAAAGCAGCCTGCTCAGCCAGCCGGGGATTAAAAAAAAAAAAAAAAAAAAAAAAAAATCTAAAATGGAGACGGCGCTTCAAATTCACCTCCTCTGCTTCGCAGCCTACTGGAATTCTTGCGTTAGAGGGGAAAGGTTTATTTGTGCAATGGGTAAACACAACTGAGTTGAAGCTGCTCGCTGAGTGTTACTGGCATGGGCTGTACTGTCCTTGACTTTGCAAAAATACAGCTTTGCAAGTAGAATAAAACCCTCAGCAGAACCGCATGCCAAATGTTACCAGTGCTAATGAACCAAGAATACCCCACCACCCAAGAGAAGCCGGCGCTGCTACCTCCCACGTGGAGGAATGCAGCCCTTGTGTGCGTGGGGTTCCAGGAGACCCATTGCCTCATCCTTCACCAGAGGAGGAAAATAAAAGGTCAGATCACAAAACTGCAGCAGCGAGTGAGCAGTGTCGTTCAGAAAAATGCACCATAAATCGACTTAATTGTCCTTGACCGATTATGAGCTGAGGGAACTGTAACAGGAGGCAAAATGTCACAAAAGGCGGACCAGGAGGGATTCTGGTGCTCTTAGGGCTTGTTCCCATCGCATCGCCTGTGATCGCCGGTGCCTCTGCAGCAGATGCTCCCTTCGGGAAGTCCATGGCAAAGTGGTTTTGCGCTGTGGGATGCACCGTGCATCCCAGTGTCCTTCAGCAAGCGTGGGAACAACCTGGGGGAAAGGCCAGGCTGGATCCCGCTGTGCCGGGGAAAGAAGGGACATTGCCACTGGAACAAGAAGGACTTGCAGTAAGTCGTGGTGGAATTCCCCTGCAGCAATGAGGAAGGGGATGCCGTTACCTGCGCCCTGCCCACGGCATTTTGTGATCCCACAGATCCCATAAACGTGTCTGAGATGCTTGCAAAAGCTTTTCCCTTCCCTCCGAGGGCTGAATGTTTGCTGCTGCCCCGGACAACTTCTCAGGCTGACATCTGAGAAGGGCAAACCTCGCATGCTCTGGCAAATTGTACCATTATTCTGTAGTTGAACTTTTTATTCAGTCCAAAGATATTTTGATTCACAAATGAGCAGGTAGAAGAGAACATAAGCCATTTTTTATGGTTTGTTTTTTTTTTATTATTGTTCAAGCCTGGATTCCCATGGAGTGTGTGGAAAGCAGCTAATGCTGATTCAATGAGACAGCGTCAGAAACGGAAATCTGTTCTCCTCATGTAGTGCCGTGGGCTCCTTTGGGTTGGTTTTTTTATTATTATTTTTTTAATAATTGGGGAGAAGTGGTAGAAAAAGGATGGCATTGGAAGAACAGGATGTCCGCAAATAATTTAGAGCACTGACATTAATTTGATTAAATGTAATTCAGTGCCACGCTAGATTAGCCTGCAGTGGTCTTCGTTACGAAAGAGCCTTTCTGTCCTCCGCCTGTGTGTGTGTGCAAGCAAAAAGTTGATAAAAATGCAGAGCTGAGGCATTGGCTTGGTGTGTGAGTGGAGCAGTGGGTGCCTGCCAGGCTGAGCCCGAGGACATGGGTCGCCTTCACCCTGCGCGTCCCCGCGGTTTGGGTGCTGGCTGATGTCCGCACGATCTGCGTTTTGGCCCAATACCTGTCCTGCTGGAGCGCGGGGCATCGCTTGGTGTCCTCGGGGGAATTGCAGCTCTGCTTTACGTGAGCCACGTCGTAACTGCCCAGCCTGGCTCGCAGGTTGTGGTCCCTGGGGAAGCAGCCAGGCTTTTAGCATGCTCAGAGACCGCGTGTGCCCCGGAGCTTTTTTTTTTTTTTTCTATTTTTGTATAAGACTTGTCATTTTATAGCAGCTGTCTGGGGCAAACTTAACATATTCCAATGCAGCTTTGCACCCAGCAATGATCTATGAAGTACAGTGACCTAACGGAGACCCCGCAGGCAAGGTTTCACCGCTTCTGCACTCAGTGAAATGAAGAGAAACCCTGGCCTGATGGCTGCTGGCAGAGAATATTTTAGGACAGACCCAGGTAAGCCCCTCTGTAGCTTGTGCCTGGGCAGGCAGGCTCGGTTTCTGCTCTGTCCCTCCAGGCAGAAGCTCTTGAGCGGTTGGTTCTGGGCTTGGGTCTTCCCAAAGTCTGCGCTGCAGAGCTCTGCAGGCAGCGGCGTTCGGTGGCCGAGCTTCAGGATGGGCAGGTGGAAGTAAACGCTGCTTGTACCGGGACAGTAACCTCCCCGTCAGCCGCTGCTGATCAGATCTGGGAATCTCGTTGGCCTGGTTCGCCTTGGCTGGCGGATTTATTACGGAAATGACTTTCCTTGATTTTTACGGCACAGGGAGGGAGGGCATCGGCCACGTTACACAGCATTCTCCACTCTTTTGTCATCGCTGCCGTCTGGAAATGCGCTTCTCCCTCGGTCCCCAGACTGATTTTGGGTGAACACTCCGTAAGAGGGAACGGGGCCCTGGCGTGAGGGTTTCTGCCAAGCATCCGAGTGGGAATCGATTCATACAATGAAATGAATTTTTTTGGACAGCTCTCCAGTGGGTTTCAGATGCTACTTGGGTGGTTCACAAGGACTGTGCTTTGTCCGTGGTGGTATGGGGTTTGGATTTGCTCTGGAAGGGAAGGGTGAGAGCGGAGCCATGGAATGATCCAGGGTTTGGGAGAACCTTTTGGCTGCTCACCTGCAGCTCTGAGTGGGAAAACGCGGCGGAGCTGCACCAGAGCTCCCCAGGTGATGGACATGGACTTCAGGGAGAGCAGCAAGTTTGGAGTGGATTTTGAGGAGCAAAGTGGGTGGACCAGAACTGGTAATTTAGAAGATACTTACATTTGATTCATTAGTAGCTCCGGGCCCAATAAACATTAAAAAAGCCATTAAAGTAGCAGTTAATTTTTTTTTCTCTCAATAAAATTGCCTGAACTTGACAACCATGACCGATTCCCTCCGTTGCCATTGTCACGCTGCCAGTCTGCATGGGGAAGAAAATTAAACAAAAATGAAGTGGCTGTGTGCTAATCTCGGATTTATTGTAGGGTTTTGTATATGAGCCCTTTCCACAATTAATGCTCTGTGAAGAGCTGGGGCTTCGTTGTCGTGCCCTTAAAACAAATATACTTTTCCCCCCGGTTTCCACTGAACTGTCTCAAACGGCAGATATCATTGAGGGAAAACAGAAAACGAAGCAAATTGCATATTTCTGTGAGTGGGTGCTTGTCCCCTGGCTCCAAAATTAGGGTCGTCGGGCTGCTCTGAGATAAATAACCCCCGGTGCAGGTTGGTTGGAGGTGGCTGACTGAGCAGCGGGTGTTCGGCACTGCCCCTAATCACGGCTGGATCTGGGGAGTCTGTAGGGGTTGATGCTCTGTACTGTCACTGGGGGTCTTGGGTGAAAAGCCCCTCCCCCGAGAGCGGATCGTGCATTAGACAGAGTGCAAGCTTGTTTCTGGAGTGAACTTATCAATTAGACTGTTAATGAGCTGCTCTCGTCCTCTTGAACAAGATAGATTAGCTTTTTTGCTAATTTTTTTAAAAAGCTTTGCACTTTTTACTCCAAGTGCAGACTCCCCTGAGGCACTTGGGGGGGTCGAGGTTGGCCAGGCTCTGCGGTGGGTGCGGGGCTGAGCTGGTGGCTCCCTGTACCCTGCTCGGGTGGGTTTGGACGCGGGGCTGGATGAGGCCAGCGTGAAACCCCCAGACCGTGTGGGGAAATAAGGCCCTTCGTCGTCAACTGCTGATAGATTTGGGGATGGGGAGCTCATCGCTGGCTGCGGTGGCTTGGTCAGCCCCCAGGAATACCTTCGCTCGTTTTTCTGAATTTTGGGTGCCAAAAGTAGAGCAATAGCAGTGGCAGCAAAATGCTTGACGAGATGCAAATTGTCTTGAACGTACTGAGGGGGAAAAGAGAACGAGCTTTGTTTGCGTTAATCTCAGAAAAAAATGGATGCTTTGGCTCCTGCAGCTGAAGGCGCTGTGCTATAGATGTTCGCAGAAGCCTTTGTAGTCTGGAAAAGCTGTGTTTGGGTTTTGCATCTGTTGCTTTTAATAGCAAACACGTTCTGGTCCCTGTCTTCCCTGCAGTCCGTTGCCTGTCTTTAATCCAGGGTTTGGTAACGGGGGGCAGCGCTGGGGTTCGTGTGAGCCGAGTGACACAGTCGGGATTCATTAAGCGGCGTTGCTGGCTGGATCCGACTGCGCATCCTATACGAAACTTTCTTTGCCTCGGGCCCTTCCTTAGCTGGGAAGAGAGGATGGACTGCAGCCAGGCTCTGTGCAAGACGCAGCGTCTGAAAATTGGGTAGTTAAGTGCCTGCAGAGTGTCCTGCTGGAAGGGGAAGGCTGGCAGATTTCAGCAGCGCTGGGTTTGGCACGCTCGCCTTCAGGGTCACCTAACTAGCAGGAGGGGATGCTACCTTCGTACCATGTAACCTCTGACTGGGCTTTTTTATTTTTCCCCCTTTAATGAGAAACCTGGAGCCTTGCAGGCTGTTTAATTACAGTGCAAGATGTGAAGCATGACTAAAGCAGCCCCTTTCTCTAAAAGCTCGTGTTTCTGCAGGCGGGTCGGCGGCGGCAGCAGCCTTTGGGGCTCCCTGGGGCAGCCCAGAGGAGACCGGGGGTCACCGGCAGATCTCTGCCCTCCTTCGGAGCAGTGCGGAGGGCAGGGCTGCGTTCAGAGGTGCCCCTGGCGGCTCCGTGTGTTGTGCCTTTCCACGGAGGGAGCTCTGTTAGCTGTGAGGAAGCTGAGGGCCAGGTTGAGGGGTGGAAGCCCCTCTGAGCTGTCTGGCAAGCAAGTCCCTGCCAGTTTGCACCCAGGGAGTGGGATCCACCTTGCCCAATTTCACACGTCAGCGACTGGGCTGATGGTTCAGGCTCTTTGGGTTGCCGGTGGGTGCAGGGGAGGGCTCCTCAGGGTGACGCATTTCACCCCCGGGGGGACACTGAGAGCGAGTTCCTGATGGAGCGAGGAAAAAAAGGGTGAGGTGTTGGGATGGAGGGGGCAGCGTTGGGATGTTCCCCACTCCCCGGGCATGGGTGGAGGCGAGAGCTGTGGCCCTGGTGCAGCCCTGAGCTGGCTCTGCTCAGCCCCGCAGCCGGGAGAAACCCGCAAGGTAGAAAGCATTTGTCACAACGAATAAAGCCTGAAATCTGTCTCTGGGAAGTCTTTTTGCTTCTAGTTGGCATTTCTGAGGCTGCTGCTGCAGGATGGTAGAGGAGTGGGCTAACGGCAGAGCGGACCCGGGGCAGCTTTTCTCTCCCCCACCTCGGGCACTTGCTGAATCCATCCTGGGAGGACCACAGAGGGGCTGCCCCAGAGCCAGGGGTCCGGCTGCCCACGCTGCTCTGCAGCTTCGGTGGGACCCCTGGGAGGTGGCAGCTTTTGACTTGGGTGCCGAACTGTGTCAGCACCAAAGGGGACATTTGTTTAAGGAGGAAAACAAAACCAAAACCAAAACAAAACAAACAAAAAATCACCAAAAAAAAAAAACCCAAACCAAAAAAGCAAACCCAAACCAAACAAAAAAAGGAAAAAAGGAAAAAAAAACCCTGATAACAATTAAACAAAAACCTGTATTGGGATATTGTTTAAAAATCAAAATGAACTGCCCTTAGAGCAATTTTTCTGAAATTTTGCGTGCCGGTGTCAAGGCCACCTCCCTGTGCGCAGCCCTTTGTAACGAAGGGGCTTCGTTGCATCTCAGCGATGAACGCCCTGTGCCCTTTCCCCCTGCGAGCTGCTGGGTGAGGACATGTCTGCCATCATCCCCTCCTTGGTCCAGCAACGCAGCGGCTCTTGACTGGTCTGGGGACAGCTGGGAAGGCTGGGGCTGGTGATGAGGAGCCGGCAAGATGTGCCGGGAGAGGCAGGGAAGGGTGAGAGCCACAGCAGACTCCAGCTGGGTCTTGGTGGCTGGGGGCTCTCCTTGCTGAGGGGGCTTTTTGTGCGATATTGTTAGCTGCTGGTTGAGCAGAGAGGTGGGTTTGCAGGTGCCGGAGCCCGAGGAGGTGGGTTTGCAGGCGCTGGAGCCTGAGCAGAGAGGGGGGTTTGTAGGAGCCGGAGCCTGAGCAGAGAGGGGGGTTTGTAGGAGCTGGAGCCTGAGCAGAGAGGGGGGTTTGCAGGAGCCGGAGCCTGAGCAGAGAGGGGGGTTTGCAGGCGCCAGAGCCTGAGCAGAGAGGGGGGTTTGCAGGAGCCAGAGCCTGAGCAGAGAGGGGGGGTTTGCAGGCGCCGGAGCCTGAGCAGAGAGGGGGGTTTGCAGGAGCCGGAGCCTGAGCAGAGAGGGGGGTTTGCAGGAGCCAGAGCCTGAGCAGAGAGGTGGGTTTGCAGGCGCCAGAGCCTGAGCAGAGAGGTGGGTTTGCAGGAGCCGGAGCCTGAGCAGAGAACAGGAGCAAAACCACAGCAGTGGCTGTGCTGGAGGAGCGTGGCTCGGAGGCAGGTGGCAGCAAGCATCCCTGCCCCTTGGCTTTTGTCTGAACGGCGCGTTAAACGCGAAAAGGTTTAAAGTCGGGTTTAAACAGCTCATCTGTTCGGTTGGCAGAGGTTAAAAGATCCTCCAGTATTGCCTTTAATCATCTATTTTAGTGGCAGATTATTTTCTTTCATAGGAGATGAAATCTGGATGGGTTTAAAGGGCGTTCCTCTGAGCGGAGGCTCCTGCACCATAGGCTGGGATGATTTCTTCGGAGCTGCTACGCTTTGTCTATCCTCGTTAAGTATCCTGAGAACGCAGACTGGCACTGAGGGAATTGAATGTGACACATCAAAATAAGGAGTGTTGGAGAAAGCTGTAGGCTTTACAGTCTTTAACTAGCTGGTATCCTTGCTACAGAGCAAGCAATTTTCCTGGACTTTGAGATGCTAAAAGTGGGAGAACACCTATTGCCTTGCCTTGGGCCGTGTTAGCATAAACCGGGCGTCCTGGGGGAGCGTGAGCTGCCAGCCCTGTGCTGCTGCTTCGGGAGCGTGGCTGTGCTCAAGTGGCTTAGCCCCACAAAAGCTCAATATTGGAAAATAAGCGTGAGGAAAAAACGTAAACAGGATCAGCAGGCTTGTTTGGTTTTTCTATGTGAAAATTACCCATCACCATTATCGCAGCTCGTTTGGCTGCCAGGCGTCCTTGCCGGCCCGGCTGGCGCGTGCGGGGTTTGCGGTGAGCCGTGCCCTCGGTGGCATCCTGCAGCTCTGGCACCCGGCTCTGCGCAGAGGACCTGGGCAGGTTGGGGGAGCAAAGAGGGTTGGGGTGGCAGCAACTGCAGGTTTCAGGTACCCAAGGGGTGAGGTTAACCCGCTGCAGGGACTTCGGTGAGTCGGTCCCTTCCTGCGCTTCCCTTCGCCCAGGCAGGGCGGTAATGCTTTGCTCTCCAGGCTTACAGGAGAAATCCCATTACTTGCTCTAGCCCTCTTCTGTCCGTTGAAAATAGCCCTTTAAAAGCCATCTCCCTGCGGGAGATGAATTCCTTGCACATTTGATGCCTCCTAAGGACCTTCTGGCAAGCCCTGCAGCAGAGCTGTAGCATGCAGAACCGCTGGTGCCAGGTAAGGTGCCTGTCGGGGGACTTAAGCTGCCTCTAATCCTTTCGCTCTTCCCGAGCTGAGCCCACAATCTCCCGCTGCTACAGGAATGCGCATTAAATGTGGCTCTTTGGCTTAAAACTTGTGAACAAGAAAGGGGAGGGATGTTTTCATTTTTTTTCCCTGGGATCCTGCTGCTAACAACCCAGAGAGATCACTGCCTCTGACAGCGTGGCCTCTCTCCACTTTGCTCACGTAGGGGGTTTGCTCTCGATGCAATGGAGCCTTCTGCTGCTCCTGCACCGAACGGGCACCCTCAGAGCCTTTAACCCACAAAAAGCCTTTTTTTTTTTTTTTTGGTGCAAATTCAGGGGTGTACAGACCAGCTTTTATGACATGGTGACACCCTTGTGCAGAGCTTTGTGTGTAGCATTGCCACTTGGGTGAGACCCAGGGGTTTCACACAGCTTTGCCTGCGGGACGTGGGGTGCAACCCAAGGAAGGCAAGGCAGGTATTGGTGTGGCCCTGTCCCCTGCAGAGCTGCCACCCACCCACGGTGCCATCTCCAGCAGTGGCAGCAGCTCTTTCCAGCTGGCAGCGGGCTGTGGCACTGCAGACAACGCTGCAGCCTGTTGGTATTAACTGACCTTTTGGGAAAACAGGGAGCAAACCATCCTAACCGGCTGCGGGCTCTTTAGTCCCTGCTCTTTCTGCTGTTTAAATAAGTCGTAGACAAACGCTTTTGTACTGCAGCTGTCTGCTCCAGATCTGCAGTCTCAGTCCCGGCGCAGCCTGCCAGGAATCGAGGGCGTCAGGCATCCCTGCCAGGGGAGGATGGAGGCGAGGAGCCTCCGCCTCGGTGCTGTGGGTGCCGACGGCCGCGGAGCATCGGCAGCGCCCTGCTTGGCTGCCACTCGCTGCTTTAATTTGCCGCTGTCATTTGCTAAATAATTGTTTCCCTGCGATCTGGTCTCTGAGGGCAGCTCTCCCAGCGACTTGGGCATCTCTTATCTATAGCGTTAATTCCGTGTTTCTCCGAACACTTATCCCTGCAGTCGAGGGGAAGAGCAGCTCTCAGGGCAGAGAGCCGTGCGGCATCCTACCCGGCAGTTATCCCACCAGGCCATGGAAGCGCTGGGAGCGATGCTGCCAGGCTCGGTGCTGTCATAGAGCAGGTACAAACTGAGCAAGTCAGGAGCAAAGCGGACGCTGGCACCGCTGGGAGCGAGCCGGCCGGCTGCAGGACTGGCGTCTGGCTCCGTGCAACGCACCGGTGACTCGCACAACGCCGTTGCCGAAGGTGACCTCACCCCACAGGCTGCCCGGCAAGTCCCTGGGCTGGTCCAGGAGCATCTGAGAGCAGAAGGGGCAGCAGGAAGGGCTGTTCCCCTTCCTCTGCCCCGGCAGGAGCCAGCGCCGCCCCACGGGCCATGCTTGGGTGAGCTGGCCGCTTTGTTAGCGCACTCACGTTAGGCTGTTGTGTTTAAAGCAGGTAGTACTTAGCAAAACGTATGTGCTGAAATACTGCAGAGGGTGCGGGGTAGGGAGGAACAGAAAACATTTGCTGTCTTTTTGAAGAGGAGACTTGGCCGTCTTCCCCTCGCCTTTCCCTCCTGGAGCCCTGGCCGGTCAGCCTACTGTTCCTGCAGCCTGTGTGCCCCTGCAGCAGCAGCGTGTTGCCTGACAGGCGGTTTTAATTAGGTTTCTTTTCTAAAACCAAAATGTGGAACAGCGAAGCGCTGTCAGCTCAGACCTTCAAGCTGTGACTCTCCTGAGAGCAGCGGGAGGCAGGTCTGGGGAGGGGGGTCCGGGCTGGAGCAGAAGCCCTGGCTCCAACAGCAGCGGGGCTCTTCCAGCCATGGGGAGACGTGCCCGGCCTTCCCACTGAGTGATGCCCAGGTACGGGGGGCAGGGATGCAGGCTGGGGGGCTGGGGAGGGTGTGCTTCTGGGGGGGTTGAAGCCCCTGTGCTCTGCGTGCGTCCGCTCTTGCTCCGCAGGGAAAAGCAGGGGAGAAAAAGGGCTTTAACAGAGCAGTGTGCGGCGGCCAGAGCATCTGTGCCGGAGCAGGGTGGGCTGCCTCCCTGCGCGGGGGACAAGTCTGACCTTTGCTGGGTCACCTGCTGTCATGGAAAGAAATTCGGGTTTGGCTGTGGCTGTGGAGAGAGGCTGAGCAGAGCTGAGCACCCCGTGTCAGGCACCACGCGTGGAGCGGGGCTGGGGTTTGCTTGGGCGTTGGCACACAGCGGTTGCGTCTGGGCATCCAGCGGGAAGGGTGTGGTGAGCGATGACCTGAAATCCATCGGACCTCAGGAAGAGGACGTGGCAGAGCAGGAGGGAGGGGGTGGCAGTGCTCTGCCCCACCGATGCCACGTGTGCTGCGGCCCCTCTCACGTCAGCCCTCTCGGTGCCTGAGGTTGATACATGGGGCAGAGCTGCCTCCCTTGGGAGCCTTCCTCCTCCTCCTCCTCCTGCGGGGAGGTGAGGTCAGGAGTGGCGCATCATCCCCACTCCTGCTGTGGCTCCTGTTACCCTCTGCTCCCATGTCGCTCCTTCCTGTCCCCGCAGGGCTGTAATGTCATGGAAGACCAGGACCTTCGGGACATCGGGATCGGTGACCCGCAGCACCGTCGGAAGCTCCTGCAGGCTGCTCGCTCCCTCCCGAAGGTCAGCACCGACACCTCTCACGTGAAGCAGGGATGAGGCATTGCCCAGCACGGCTGTGGAAGCACAGGAGGCAAAAGCCATTCCCTGCGGCTCCAGCCACAGAGGGGTCACAGGGACTGTGGGGAGGGTTTGGGGAGTAGCAGGGAGGAGGAGGAGGAGGAGATCTGTCCACCAAACTACGTGGATGGGATGACTGTGCTGGGGAGAGGGTGGCTATCCCTCCTGCCAGTCTTGATCCCAAGTGATTCCCTGTTTATACAGGGAATATTTTACTCTCAATCTGCCAGCATGATGATGGCCTTTAAACCAATTTTAATTGAGGCTGTGTGCCTTGAGATCCCAGCCCCCTGGGGCTTTTAACCCCTTTCTTGTGCTTTTACAGTTGAAACCCCTGGGCTGTGATGGAAACAGCCAGCCTTCGGTTCCCGCGTGGCTCGACTCTTTGGGGCTGCAGGATTACATTCAGTCCTTCCTCTCGAGTGGCTACAGCTCTATTGACACTGTGAAAAACCTCTGGGAGCTCGAAATAGTAAACGTGAGTATTGCCCTTCCCTTGCCGTGGCAGCGAGGTCCTGCAGTTCCCTCCGGGACCGTGACTTGCAGCGAGTGGTGTTAAACGGGAGCAGCGCTCTCGGAGAGGGGAGGAGGCTTTGCTCGGTGCCGAGGGCTTACGGTGACCGCGGTCTCTTCCTGCAGGTGTTGAAAGTGAATCTGCTGGGCCATCGGAAGAGGATCATCGCCTCCCTGGCAGACAGGCCGTATGAGGAGCCACCGGCAAAGCCCCCGCGGTTCTCGCAGCTAAGAGTGAGTCCCTGGTTGTTCCCTCCCTGGCTGAGCCGTCGGTGCGGAGCGTGCTCGGCAGCGGCCAGGGTGCACTCTTCTACCCTGGCTCTCCTTCACTGCCCTCCTTCTCTTTCAAAGAACTAAGCTGGAGTCTGTCAGGAATAATTGTCCCCTTCCTGATTAGCAGCTATCGCCTCTGGGGGACCGGAGAGCTGTAGAGGATGTTTAGTGACAGCTGGGGTGGGTGTCCAGACTCAGAGAGGGAAGCACAGTCAGCCTTACTCTGCTGCTTTCTGCCTAGCAAAATCAATAAAAAGGGGAAAAAAACACCCTAAAATGTCAATACTTAAGTTAAAACTCCTTTGAAAGTAAGTATTGAGAGTAACAAGCATAGAGTCATCTTTGAAAATTGTATTGCTTTTTACAAAAAGGAAAGGGTGAAACCGAAATGGCTTGTTTCTTATTAAAACAAATCGATCTGACCTGGAAGCTGGGGTTACTCCTTGTTCTCAGATCCTTGGTGGTTTGGGAAGAAAGTTCTTGAAGCGTTGAGGCAACTGCACATCTGGCTGTGCGGAGGAGGGAGTGTTTTGTGTTAAACAGTTCCCACAGATGCACCTTGGCTGCTGCTGGGGATGATGCAGAGCCCAGTACTCCCACTCCAAGCGTGGTCAAGCAGAACTCGGGAAATATAACAGCCAGGCTGGCTCTGACTTGGCCAGAGCACCTGGAGCGCTTGGGCAGAGTGAAAACAAATTACAAATTTGCCGTTCTACTGCAGAGGTTCTGCTGTGGCGGGGCCCTGCAACAGCAAATGTCACTGTTGGGACAGACACACTCTAGCTGAAAGGGTGGATGAGTTTACCAGCCCTTAGCTTTCTTCTTTGTGGGTCCGTCTTCCCTGTGCAAAAGAAAGCTGAAGTGTGCAAACACATCAGTGCTGGGAGAAATCTTAATGTGGCCGGTAGTATCCATGCAGCTTTTCACCTTATCAGCTCCGGTGGTGTGTGAGTATCCAGCAGATACTCACACAGGCATGATCCTGCTACTGAACGGAGTGGGGGAGGGTCATATTCAGCTCTTGCAGGTCAGATTCTGGATGCCTGCCCCGTGGGAGACATCAGGCGGCTCCTTGGGCTCAGGTGCCTCCATGTGAGGTTGGTGCCTGCACTGAGTGGGTAGCAGGGTGCTACTCCCAGCTCTGTGCCCTGCACCGACGGGGAGCACTGCACTGACGTGCTCCCTCTGCTTTGCTAGCCAGATGTAGGGCGGCCTTCCCACAGGCAGGAGGGTGACATGGCTCAGCTGGTGAGATGGGATGCAGCTGGGACCTGCTGCTGTGATTGCACCGGGTGAGAGTCGGGAATGTGCCTCCCTGGGCTGGCTGGGCTTCACGAGAGCTGCTCTCGCTGCCAAATAGCGCTGGGCACGATCCATGGATGTTGGTGTTTCGCTGTAGGATTAGCAGCCTCTGGGTGTCAGGCCTTTCCTCATCGGGGCAGCTGTAGCGTTCGCCATCCTTCCCAAAAAATGATGTTTGAGCTGAGTTTGGCAAACCCTGTTGAGCCTGCAGTTAAGCTGTGAGCTCGGGAGCAGGGTAGCATGTTCAGGAGGACGCACACGCACATCGTGCAGCTTCCTCCTGGTGTTTGCACATCAGGTTCCTGCAGCAGGAATTGGGAGTGACTGGAGTTTCCCCGTCCCAAACATCTGGTCCTTGCCCTGCTGCAGAGCTCTTCCCCCCTTGCCTCGGATCCCCAAGGCTTTTCAACCAAAACAGCCTTAGCTGAAGCGAGTTGGGCTGCTGTGCCCTGCCTGCTCACACTGGATTTTTTAGGAACTGGGGTTCAGGTGTAAAAAAAGAGAGGATTCATGCTGTGCTGCACTGGGAGTGCTCAGGAGCCAGGAGGGTGTCACGTACAAACCCTGCACCTTCGTCCTGCTGCTCAGCCGCTCCCTTTTCAGACAACAAAAGCCCAGACGAGCAGCAGCCAGCTGAAGATCTGCACTTCTCTGAAATGTCCTCTTGAGACCGATGAGACTGAAGGCAGGGTTGTGGGGAAGCGGGGGGGAGAGCGGAGAGGAGTCCTTTGGTGTAGCATCAACTGATTGATATGCTGGACGGGGAGGCTGTGTAAGAGAATGGGCCATTTGCAGCATTTCCTGGTGCTACAGCTGGTGCCATCCAGCGCCTGGCTCCGGCGTGGGGAGCGGAAGGACGTCAATGGCAAATTAAGCAAGTCCGTTGAATGGGACTAATGCGTGGTGCAGCTGTGAGCATCCCGCATTGTCTGCCGGGCTGGCTGGCACGTACAGGCAGGGGATCTTGCCTGCAGTGAGAGCCAGGGCTGTCAGGCATCTGGGCTGGGCTCTCGCTGGGCTCCCAGGCTTTTCTCCTGGGGTGCTTGGTCGTCAGCGGCTTTTCAGTGCTTTGCTTAGTGCTTGAGTGGAGCCTGTTCCTCTGTGAACAGCCTGCCCGCTGCTCCGTGTGTCTCCTGCCCTTCTGGGATGAGCTCAGGGGAGGCGTGCTCAGCAGAAGGGGCTGCGTACCTGCCTGAAACCATCCTGGAGCAAAGCGGGGGTATCAGGCCGAAAATAAATGGTGTAATCGGTGACACTGAGCCCGCAGGAGCCTGCAGAGCAGGAACTGACCCCGTTAACGCTGCTCATTGCGCCCTGTGAATTTGTCTGAGAAGTGTGTGAATTGCACTGCGAAGGGGAGCGAGGGGTGGGCATGGCTGCAGCATGGCCTGACCGGGATGGTTTCTGCTGTCTGCTTGTTTCAGTGCCAGGACTTGATGTCCCAGACATCGTCGCCCCTGAGCCAGAACGACTCCTGCACGGGCAGATCTGCCGATCTCCTGCTGCCCTCCGGGGACACCGGGAAGAGGCAACATGACCGTGGCACCGAGGTTGCTCCTTACTCCAGAGCTGAGCGCTACAAAGCACAGGTCAGTGGGGGCTTTTGTGTGTCCTGGAGGTCCCTCTCTGCAGCTCAGAGCAGGCTGCTGCCTCCCTGCAGCCAGCAAGGGGCTGGGATGATGCATGGAGAGCCCAGGAGCTGGCCAGGCACGGCATCCCTCAGGCTTTAGAGCCAGCAGCTCCTGGGTCCCTCCATCGCACTGTGGAAATGGGTGACTCACTTCCATCAGCTCCAGCACCTTCACCCACCACGTGCAGCCCCCTCCCAGCTCCCGGGGGATTTGGCCGTTGCGAAACCTCAGTTGTATCAACCCAAAGAACCCTCCTGAGACCTGTGTTTCAACCCAGGCTGGACCTGTTCTGGCTTCACATCCACCTTTCTTCCCTGCCAGGAGGACCGTCGGGAGTCAAAGCTGACCCTGCGCCCCCCCAGCCTGGCTGCCCCCTACGCCCCAGTCCAAAACTGGCAGCATCAGCCGGAGAAGCTCATCTTCGAGTCCTGCGGGTACGAGGCCAACGTAAGTAGCTTTTGGCTTGTGGGGGTGGCGAGGAAGAGGAGGCTCTGGGGTCAGGTCCTTGCATGGAGTTGATGCTCACGGGGCCGTGGCATCGCCTTGGCTCAGCAGAGTTTCCTGCCCGCAGCCTTTGACGTCTCTCCCTCTTCCAAACAGTACTTGGGCTCCATGCTGATCAAAGACCTCCGAGGGACCGAGTCTACGCAGGATGCCTGTGCCAAGATGAGGGTACGGAGGCCACGGGGACAGGGGGGATTCACTCGCAGCCTGTGGTGGATGGTGCGGAGAGGGGAAAGGGGGGGTCTCGGTGAAGCTGTGGTTCCCCAAACCCTGCAGGCTGCCTGTATGCAGAGCAGGGGCCCAGACCCGCTGCAGGCTGTGCCGCTCGCTGGGGCATTGCCCCTCCCCCGTGCTTCTCCCCATAGCCGGAGGGTCTGTGCCGTGGAGAGGGGGTGTCTTCACTGCAGAAAGGGGTGCTGCCTGGCCCCTGTCCCTTCCCCTCTGCTCCCACCAGGAGCAAGCTCTCCTTGGTCCAAGACCCCAAAGCCTGCCTTTGCGGGGGTCTCTGGGGTGGGCTGGGGCAGTGGTGAAGAAAGAAGCATTTATTCACAACTGGTCACTTGACTATTCTTGTTTCTGAAGAAATCCACGGAGCATATGAAGAAGATCCCGACCATAATACTGTCCATCACGTACAAAGGGGTGAAGTTCATCGACGCTTCTAACAAGGTGAGCTTCAGATGCCTCGGAGCCGGTGTCTAGAGGGACAGGACCTGCAATGCCACCTGCCTGCGGGGCTGCAGGTGACGTGTAGTGGCTCCAGAAGCCACAGCTAATCCTGAGGAGCTGTGGGAGCGCCCTGAGGTGGCGATGGTTACCTGAGTCCCAAAGCCTTAGCAGACTGGCTGCGTGTGGACCATGTTGCCATTTATTCCTGCCCCAGGGGGGGAGCTAGGACTGGTGGGGCTGGGAGACTCCCCCTCCCTCCCAGTACCTGCTTTGCTCCCTGCTCCCAGTATGCGCTTGCCACAACCACCGTGTGCCGGGTGTATCTGCCATCCCCAGAAGGGTGACAGGTGCTTGTGGTTGACCCCGGCAGAATGTCATTGCTGAGCACGAGATCCGCAACATCTCCTGCGCTGCTCAGGACCCCGAGGATCTCTGCACATTTGCCTACATCACCAAGGACCTGCAGACCAGCCACCACTACTGCCACGTCTTCAGCACCGTGGATGTGGTGAGTGGGTTACAGCATCCCATCTCCCAGCATGCTGCGATCCTTTGCAGTCCACTTATTTCATCGCTCGGCTTCACTGGCGAGTTGTAGACCAGGATCTGGTCCGTTCTGGGGCTCTTCTACCCATTTCCACACTAAAATAATCCTTTCAGAGTCCTGGCTCAAAACACTTTTACTGTGGACCTCTGTCGACAAAAAGACTTCATTACTGCAGTCTCCAGTGCTGAATAAAGCAGGGCAGGAGTTTTTCCCTCCTGGGGAATATGCCGTGAACAAAAACCTAATACGCTCTCAGTTATGTTGAGCGTAATAGGCTGATTTAACAGCCTTTTAATTCACTGAGAGAGTGGAGGCATAATTTGCTTTTATTCTTGGGCAGAATCAGCTGTATAAGATGCATCGCCTTTTTCTCTTTACAAAGCAAAACGCTGCTAAACTGCGATGCTTGCGGGGCTGTACCAGCTCGCAGGTGGTCCTGGCGACCAGGGCTGTGTGAGTGTGGAGGCAGCTCGGCGCCCGCTCCCCTGCAGGGCAGGAGCTCAGCAGCTCTGCCAGGGGTATAGCAGGATGAGACCTGCTAATGGGAAGGCGACGGGCTGTGCCGAGGTCTGCGTCTCTGGAGCAAGCTGCTGCGCAGAGCGAGGTAGCTCGTATGCACCTAACGATTTTGTGTTTTCTGTGTTCTCTCTGAAGAACCTGACGTACGAGATCATCCTCACGTTGGGGCAGGCGTTCGAGGTCGCCTACCAGCTGGCCCTCCAAGCTCAGAGAGCAAAGCCTCTCGGTGCTGGAGCAGGAGAAATGATTGAAACAAAATCTTCCAAACCGGTGCCTAAACCGCGAGCCGGCATGAGGAAATCTGCAGTACGTATGTGTGGGCCGGGGGCGATTTGTGTGGGCTAAGCTGGGATTTCTCCTTGGGCACCACACGCTTAAACCTCCGTCTTGGTGGTGGGGGGAGCCCAGAGGTGGACAAGGTGCTGGTAGCTTCGGGCACCGCTGATGCTGCGGTGTCCGTGGCACTGTGAGCAGTCCTGCTGTGGTGCTGGGGCTTTCCTGGGCAGGATGAGGGCAAGCAGAGGTGGAAATAGCCTGGGTGGGATGGGGCTTGAGCGTCCTGCTGGGTCCAGCACCGCTTCCAGGTGCAAACCCTGCAGAGCCACGGTGAGATCAGTAGGTAACCCGCAGCCTGCAGTACGGGGGTGCCCCTGTAGCCCAAACCAGCCAGGACTGGAGCTGCTGAGGAGCAGGGACTGCTGCATAAGCCATTGCCTTCCTTTAATGTCTCCTTTTGTCTGTGTTCTGCTTGCTCCCCCCGCTCAGGTGCCGCTCCCTCCCGACACTCGCTGTTGTTACTGTCACACCTGTACAACACACCGCCCCTCCTACCTGCCGCTGCAGTCTGTTAGTCCCGGAGCTAAGGTCTTTACCCTTCTTCCTGCCATCTTCCATCACGAACCGCCCCGGGCTGCCCCAGCTGCCCCCGGCCCGCCTGCCTCCCTGCTTCCCATGTCTCCTGCTGTGGTCCCGTGTCCTGCCTCGCTGCTGTCTTCCCTCCGTGCTTGTTCCAGGGCCGTGCCGTGGCCTCAGATGAACCCCAGGGATAAACCATTCCTATCTGCCCGGCTGATGTAGAGTGGCAGCTCTCAACTAACTGCATTGCTCTTTCTGGTGTTGTTAACCTTCCTGTAGGATCCTGGTTTTAGGAGGACAAGATGAAAGAGCCATGCTTGGTCGGGAGAGTAAATCACATGGGAGCTCACTGGCCAGGAGCTGTCTCCCTCTCTCTCCCTCTGCCTCTTTTTTTTTATTATTATTATTTTATAGTGCCATCTTTATAGTGCTCGATTTTTCACGCTTCTTTGTGAGATGAAGTGAAGCTGTCACTAACGTTAGTAGGGGCTTGCAGGCCTGACGCAGGGAGTCACCTCAGGGTGCTGGGTTGAGCCTGACGTGGTTAGACACGCTGTAGCCGTGGAGGACTCAAACGCCTCCCCGGCGAGAGCCGCTTCCCCGCACACGTGCACGTTTTGGGGCTGGGCATTAGGCAGAGCAGCAGCCTCTCCGTGTTTCGAATCCCCGCTCGTTCTGTCCCAGAAGCACCGGTGACCTCACACGACTTTTTCTCTCCTTATTTCCTAGCTGGAGCCCCCTGAAGTGGACCAAGATTCCCAGTCTCATGCCAGTGTCTCCTGGGTCGTGGACCCCAAACAGGACTCCAAGCGGACCCTCAGCACTAAGTATGAGACCACTATCTTCTAAAGCAAACACACCCCGTGTCCACCTAGTCTAACCGTGCCTTTGCGATCTGATCTGTCTGCTGTTCTAAACTCCCTCTTCCTCCAGCTGCTCGCACTGAGCCCCGTGTAGGCACTACGTCAGAGGCAGCAGCACTTAGGAGACTGTAGACTTACACGGCTTTTGTACCTGATCACTACTGAACACTGTGAATTCTCCTTACTCGGAAACAAGGGTAACAGGCTGTTAGATACCTGTGAGGCGGGAGGTGCAGAGGGATGCAGGCTGGGGGAATCGGAGATGTGGATCCAGGAAGCCGCCTGCTGTTTTCACGTCTTTCCCCTCGCTCTGGCACTGTGAATCCCTGGGGCGACGTGACACTCCCCAGGCCTTTTTTTTTTTTTTTTTTTTCTATTTCACCTTCTTATCCTTGGACTGATGGAGACCTCTTGTCTCTGCGGTGCACGCACTCCCTCCTCCTAGATCCTCTTCTTCCCGACTGAGCCACGGCTGCGTACTGTTCCAGTGAACTCACCCCTCTTCCTACCTGCCGTTCGAATCGACACTAACCACTGTGATGCTGTCTGCAAATAACACGCGGTCACTAGATTTCCTCACGGGGACCCTGGCCCACCGTCTCTCCCCTCGAAGCCTGGAGCGGAAAACCTGCTCCGATGGGAGCGCTGGTTTGGGCTGGATGTGATCCTGCCCGCTGGGAGCTCTGTCCCCTCTCAGAGGGGAGGTGTGGGTTTGGTTGCATGCATTTCAGCCTCTTGTAGGATGTTTTTCTCCCCGGAGTCCTTCTGTTTACACTCGCCAAACTTCCCATGAGCTACAGGCGTAGTTCTCGCTTGGCAGATTGCAAAGAGGTTAAGCTTGCAAAGGCACACGTTGGTAGCCCCGTGTTGGGAAGGTGTTTGCGAGGGGCTGGATGCTGCGCTGGTCGAGGTCTGATGAAGCAGACGGAGCTCTGTGGTGTTCGGCAGCCTTGCTGCAGTTGTACTTTTTTTGCCGAAGGGAGAAATGTGATTGAAATCAGTCTGCTGCCAAGCTCAGAGCTTGTTTTCAACCGACAGACCATTGCACGATGAGGGCTATAGGGATCTTGAAACATCTGTCGCCTCCCGTCCTCGAGAGCGAGGATTTCACTTAGAGATGGCCCCGCGTCAGTGGGCACCTCAGTCTTTTCTGACTGCTTCTCAAGTGCACGTGATTTTCCTCTGGGAAAACGTCCCCATTTCTGTGTATCTCAGTCAGAGCAGCTTTGAATCCCAGAATATGGCTGGGAATCATTTGCATGAGATGGCAGAGCACTTGTCACAGGTCAGAGCAGAGCTGGAACAGGTCTGGGAAGCATGGACAGCCACTATGAGCCGTCAGTGGCCCGACCCCTGGTTCCTTTGCTGAGGTGGAACTGAGGAGGAGGATCTGATGATCAAACAGCGCCGGGAGGCAGCACTGCTGCCCTGCTGCTGCTTCTCCCGGACTTGCTGTGCGTCCAGGCAGTGTCATCGCTCTTCACCTCAGTTTCCCCCTGTATGGGATGGGGACGTACTTACCTACCTCTTGGGGGTGTGAGGCTCGCTCCGTTTGCAGAGCACTTTTAAGACCCTTTAGCGAAAGGCGCCACGACCTCCTCACCGTGGCAGCAGACCTCCGGCGCTCAGCCTCGCTCCCCGGGCAGGTGAAGGTCCTGACTCTCAGCAGAGCTGCGTTTTGGACCCCGACCAGCTCCTCGCGGCAGCGGCTGTCGCACCTTTCCCCGGAGAGGGCTGAGCAGATGGGGCAGCGGGAGAGGGGCTGCGCAGAACTCACTCGTGTGCACCTTGATGTGCATTTGGCGAACCCCCCTGGGCAGCCCGGTTTTGGAGAGCTGGGGGTGACTGTGGCTCTGTGCTGGATGGCTGTGAAGAAAGGCGGGCGGCAGCTGCCTGCTCAGCTCTGCGTGACGTGTCTGGGTGGGCATCTTAGAGTAAATGGAGAAGAGGGTGCACAGGGATCTCCAGTAAAGCTCTGTTCCCAAATTAGCTTTTAGAATTTACCCCAAATCCCCCTTCACGATCACCAGTCGGCATCGGTGGGGAGAGGTCAGAAGAGTGGCCCTGTGTTATTTATTTGCATGTGGTATTAGGGGCTGAAAGCAGCTTGTCCAAGTTTTGATGGGGCTTTAGAGCTGTTGCCTCAAAGTTTCCATTCCCCCCGCCTTGCAGTGAAATCCGATGTTTCAAAATCTTTATTTAGCTCTTTCTCAGGAATGAGTTTGATCTCCCAAGTCATTCGTGGCTTCATGGCACTGTGCGGCATACTGACTTCAAAACAAGGGCTAGGCTGGTCAGAACCTGGGTGAGGGGACTGAAAGGGTTGTCTTGTCTTAAAGCAAAAAAAAAAAAAAAAATCAAACAACAAAGGAAAGCTCAGCCTAGTAGGAATTTATATATTTCATATGCTGTTGGAGCCCCTTATCGCAGAGCCGGTGCTCCTGTCCCTGAAGACGCCCAGAGCAGAGGTCGCGCCGCAGTTGCGGTGCTGTGCCATGCTGCCAGCCGAAGTGTGGCCGCGGAACGGTGCCGTGTCGGAGGTGCTCCGAGGGTTGGGGTGGGGTTGGAGTTGGAGTCAATCAGCATTTCCTGTAAGAGTGTCCAGGCCGTTCGGTATCCCTCAAAGAGAAATGGAGTTAATGGTAGCGGTGGTAGTGAGCGCAGTTTCTACGTGTGTTTACCACGCGGTTGCCCACGCATACACCTGACTTTAGAGGGGCTGAGCTGTTGCATCTCCCCCTGCTTTCAGCCGGGGAGGGCGAGTTCCTCAGCACCTCCTAAAAGCGGGTCACTGGAGCATGTGCCTTTCAAAGGGTGACCATCCAAACCCGGCTGGGATCACAGGCAGCCCTGCCTAAACCACAACGCTTCCGCTGTGTGTCCGTAACCCTCACAGTTGTGTCTCATCTGGCCTTACGCCTCCTCTTTCCCGGCTCTTGTTTTTGTATGACTTGGAAATCATTCATTCCATTATCTTCCTTTCTGTTTGCCTCTGCAAAGCTGATCTCCGGGCAGCTGTCTCCTACCACGGAAATGTAGTAACGGGGCAGAGACCTAAGAAGCAGTGGCCTGCTGACACGAAGATCATCTCCATCCGGCACTGGTGTCTGCCTCGGAGTGGGTGCTTGGCTGCTCAGTGAGGGCTCCCAAAGCAGAGGGGGGAAAGGGATCCTGCCCCCCGCTGAGAAAAGCAGCTCTTCCCATTTCTAGCAAAGGAAAGTTGAGACTTCCGAGGCCGAGAGCGATGGCACCTTTTCTGGTTTGAGACAAATGTCTTTCGACCCCTTTCTTTTTTTAACGTGCGAAATGATACCAAGCAAATCCAGTTCACAGTTTAAATGTAGCACTGCAGTTATTTTGGTGAGGAAAAAAAAAAAATATCTATATATCTCTCCGTATTTACTGAGAATCCTCGCAGTCTGGCAAGGAGTACAGTAGAAAGTCTTAGCAGTGGGAGTGGTGTGTGCATCTCTTAACGGTACTTAAATTTGCTTCAACTCTGGGTGAACAGTAGAGAACGCCAAATTCTTGGAAATAACTTCCTCCAGTGTGAGAAGCCTTGCAGGGTAAGTCCGCATCCTTCGTTTTCCGAGCTACTCCACACTTTTCTAGCAAATGGAAATAACTTAAGGAAAAGAGTCTGCAAAGGATCTTTCACCCCAGAGTGGTTGTGGCCAAGTATGACCGATGGTACAAAGCTTGCTTCCCCTACAGAGAACTGTTGCGTTGCAATACTTGACATTTCTATGGCAAGGACACAATTTCTTCCCATTTACGCACTGAATATCTGGAGACAACTCCCTTCTCCAGCCTCTCGTGCACCTGTCTTGTTTTTAAATGCAGTTATGCCCTGAAGGGTTGGGTGGTTGTTGGTTTTGTTTTTTTTTAAAAAAAAAAAAAAAGTATATTCAGTTGTCATTTAGCACTTTTTTGATACTAGCTCATTATTTAATTAGTGCAGAATTAGTTGCAGAAGATTAACAAATAAGGAGTTAAATTTGGGGCATTACACTGAAACAGTCTGTACGCGAGGATAAATCATATCAACCTGAGGATGGCTTGGCCCCCATCTAGGTCCGGTATCCCCAGATACCACCTCAAAGGTGCTGTGGGCTGATTTTTCTTTTGAATTGCCAGAGTATTTAACAGTAGTTTTGGCTGTGACTGATGTGTTTTCACAGTCCTGTTCCCCTCAAGGGAGAGGTGTTAAAATGGTTGTGATTTTAATTCTTCAGATGCAGAAATGTAGCGCAGCACGTTACAATCTCGACAGGCGTTGTAATGGTTGGGGCTGTGGTACCTTGCTGCTTTACTAGAGTGATATGCCCGAAAAATTCCTGTTTAACTCCGGTTGCTGCTGTATGTCCGGATTTCATTTAGTCTCTCCAGCCAGTGAGGCTGGGGGAGAAATGAACCATAATCCCAAGGGCATAGACCTGTAAATGATTAGGAGGGGGAAGCGGAGATTATTTTTTTTTTTTTAAGTTGATGAATTTAGGAAACCTAACATTCCTTGTTATGCATATGTTGCAATTCATACTGGTGTAAGTGTAAATATTTGGTGTGTCGGCAACAAGTCTTTTTGGAGAGATTGCAAATTGAACCTCTGCTTGGGAGGAGGGACACCTTTCTGTTTTTGATGCATGAGCTTTTTGAAGGTTGGCTTGGAGGTGACGTGGTGATGAAGACTCCAATCTTCAGGGGACTGGGCTTGGTGACCCTGGTGGTCCTTTCCAGTCCTGCGTGTAGTCCGATGGTTGTCTTTAGTGATCCAACAGTTCTTTAGCCAGATACTCTTCTCTCTGCCTTCATAGACAAAGCAGTTGTTTTGGCAGTGCATCTCCCCTTTCATTTCAGTGAGTTTTCCCAAGGTACTCCCGTGCTGGAGGCTGATCCTGGACCGTGCCAGTCACCGACTCCCGGCCGTCTGTTAACCCAGCCATTGCACAGTATTCTGGCTCTTCCTCCCTACAGGGTTTCGTGGTATCTGGAGGAAAGTGCTCAAAATTTCTGGTGCTGATTATGACTTTGAATCAAAATGCATCTGCTGTATTACCTGCCCGGGAAAAGGTGGTGCTGCCCTGGGCCTTGTTGCCCTTTTTAAGGACAGATTGTATTTTACAGACTTTGGTTAGTGCATGGCATGAGTCCAGGCTGAGAACTCAAGATAGGTAAACCAAGACGCAGAGTTGTTGTCTTTTTTATATATATAGGAGGGGATGATTTGTTTTTTTCTCAAATTGAAGCTGCTTTATCCTTTTTAATTTTGTATTTACAAAAAAACCAAAACAAAACGCAACTCATCTTAGCTGTCAGCTGTCTTTGAACTTGCTTCAGGATTGTTCTTTTTAGAAGAAATTATGCAACTTTTGCGGGGTACGTGCCTGTCCCCCTCCCAGGGAGAAGACAGGGCACCTTCTAGGATGTACCTCTAGTGAAAATTTGTACCTTCACGAGGCTGCTGAGACACAGGCCAGATGCCAAATAGTCCCTCCGCACACACCCAGCCCTGTGTGCAGCTGAAGTGGAGGCAAGGACTCTAACGCTTCTTCCATCCCACTTCAGAAATTTATAGCAGCAGAATTTCCCCTGGCTTTCCTCTGCTCACATCATCTCCATGCAAAAAAGATCTTTATTTTAGAGCAAGCACGGTGTTTGCAACGCTGTCTTGTTGCAAAAGGTCTCCCTTTTAGGTCTCATATTGGCATTAATTACTGCAGTTTTATTTCTTTCTTTTCTTTCTTTTTTTTTTTTTTTTTTCCCCCAAAAGAAAGTAACTGTGCTGCTTTTGCAAAGTCAATCTAGCTCAAACACTTTTCTTACCCATGGAAGAATAACCTGAGATTCCCTAACAGGGCAGAGAACAGTCAAGTTCAGTTTGCAATGTAGACATTTTTGCTAATTGTGATGTATGGCAGTGGGACTGATTTGTAATACAAATGTTATTTAATCTGTCTGTATTTTGATACTTGAATTTCCTTTTATTTCCTGTATATACAATTGTTAATCTGTTCAAAATTTGTCTGAATTTTAAACATCTTGTGGTACCAAACATAACCAATCTGTGCAACAACATAGACTGACCTCACGACAACAAGGCGAGATTGTAAATATTCCTGGGCTTCCAGCAGTCGTTTTGTTGTTTTCATAATTGTACAACTTAGAACAGACTGAATTAATAAACAAACTTAGACACACATTTGCTCCGTGATGTCAGTGTTAGACTGAAGTCTCCTGGTCACGTGTGTTAAAGGAAAGCTGTTCTCATCCTCGTCGAACAGCCCTGACCTGTGAAGGTAAGAGACAAGGGGTGAGGCAGGGCAGGTTTGTGGTGTTGAGGTAGCTCAGTCTAGCGCTGTACCTGCCCTGCTCCGCTTCGTAAATCCAAGGAACAAGAAAACCCGGGAGCGTTGCACAGAGACGATGTGCTGCGGCTGTGGAGGGGAGCACAGGAGGCGGATGAGCTGGGAGCTGTCGCAGGGTGGTTCTTTGGCTGCAGAATGGGGGGTTGTGCAGGTGCTGAGTAGTCACTTTGGTTGAACTGTGCTTTTTGCAGTTAGTCATAATGACCCCAAATACTGATGATTATTTTGAGAAAAACTAATTGATGCATAAAAACGCATCCACATAGGACAGTTTGTGGAAGGGACCATAAAAACCATCTAATTCCCACCCCCTGCCATGGGCAGGGACACCTGGCACCAGCCCAAGTTGCTCTGAGCCCCATCCAGCCTGGCCTTGAGCTCTGCCAGGGATGGGGCACCCACAGCTGCTCTGGGCACCCTGTGCCAGCGCCTCGCTGCCCTCGCAGTAAAGAATTTCTTCCTAATATCTAATCTACCCTCTATACATCCTCTCTAACATTCTGTTAAAGATGGCTCTACCTATAGTACAGCAGTCTCCAACTGCTTTGTGTATGCTTTCTGTGCGACAGTGAGAAAAGCTCATTTTTAACCCCACCAACATCCACTGGGGACTGTCGGGACCCCAATTTACTAACGATAAACGCTAAAATCACTTCTCTGTAGCACAGCAGCAAGCGGTTTCATGTTACAACTGTAACAGTTTGGGCAGCCACTGTACATGGTATTCACCCAGCAAAGACTTTTGACTTGCCAAGAAGTAGGACATTTTCATTATGTAAAATTAGAGCAAGAAATCCAGACATTTAAATACAGGTTAAAGTTCAGATTTTCATGTCAAGTATAATCTGGCTGATGTAAAATACTAAATACACCAGGGGTTGCTAAATTTATACCATATGTTCCATTTCTAATAATTCAGTAAGTCAGGTTTTCAAGCTAACATTGAAATATATTGAGCCATTTTAATGATTTGAAATACCATGTGGCTTTATCAAATGCAAACAGCGTCCCTGGGCTGTGACTAACATTTCAGCAAAGTAGGTTACAGGCCCATGGTAGAATTAACACCTTGAATTAAGAAAAGCTTAAGCTGCACTGCAGTTTTATGAGCTCCGCATCCCATTGCCTTCCCCACCAAATAGCGGCAGGGTTTTTTTGGGGGAGGAAAAAAAAAAGCTACCTTGTGTAGTTGAGAGGTTTATTCAGATACTGACATGCCAAATCACTTCCCAGTAGCAACGCTGGTCCCTGTGGATTTATCTGATTGATTTTTACAAGCTGAGGCATGATTTGAGAAACTTGGAGCATGCGTTCCACCCCTGCCGGTATGCAGTGAAGATGATCAGTAAGAATCTGCCATCCCTCCATCTGAGTCTGCTGCTGCATCTGGGAAAAGCACCCTGAGAACTGCTGAGTAGAAAGGTCGGGACACCTGCCTGTTGTGGATGACGCTTCCAAACCTGTGCCCAACTTCCAGCAACTCTTCCTGAATGGGATCAAGGCCCTTTGGGAAATCTTTTTGAGAATTCTGTCCATCAGGGGAAATGAAGAGGTCAAGGAAGGAATGAATCCGCTGCTCTGTAGGGAGCAAAAGTATGAAAACAAGTAAGTTGGCAGTCAACCTTTGCACAGAAAGGTTTCCTCACACAGTCAGGAGCAGATCTGAGGACAGCGTGTTGCGGCATGCCCTGGATGGATTTGGGGACACAGTGGATTAACATATTCCTTTTCCAAATACTGAGCAGATGAAACAGCACCCAGCACAGGAACTGAGGTGAAACTGTGGGACACAAGGAGTACTCAAGCATCAGGTGTACTCGCCTTGTTTCCTCTTTGTCCTGGGTAGCTGCTTCTAACGATGGCTGTGGCTGGGGTACTGGGCTGGAGGACGGATGTCAAACCTCATGTCAAAGTGGAGCAGGTCAACAGTAAAGATTCCTCACTCCGTGAAAGTTTTTGTACTGCATTGAAGCATCAAGCCTCTTGGAAGCGTAATGGAATACAGAACTTCAGAGCCTGGGATTTATCTTGCCTGCCACAGTAGTGTTTTGAAATTGAAAGCAATGAAGAAGCCTCTCTGAGGAACACAACACAGAGCTGAGATTCAACTACCTGGCTGCTTCACGTGTTCTTGCACTTGAAGTGAGTATGTGGGAAATGTTGATAGTGGCCAAGAGTGCAGGCAAGACACAGGCTTGATTTTTAGACACGGAGTGGGGGGAAGGCTGTCTAGTTCTGCAGCTTCTAATGCTACACCATCGGTGAGTCACTGCCATCACACACTGCCCAGCTTGTAGTTTATCGAGGTTTGGTTTAGGCTATTAATTCACCCTTCTGAACTACAGCAAAACAAAACAGCCTGCTCTGACATGGAAAGAATAAAACCAAATAAACAGTGTGGTGGCGTCCACACGGGCTGGGAAGGATACTTAACTAGATGAAGCAGTGGGCAGGAAGAACCTCACCTTATTTTCATAGCTGATAAAAGCTAGTCTTCCATGTGGAAATAATCTTTCCTGTAGCATACTTGCTGCCTGTGGCACTGCAATCTGATGCGGAGTTAGCATTCAGAGTACTAACAAAAGGTCAAAATAACCAGCTCTTATCCAAACCATTTGAATAAATATTTTGATGGAGCAGCATTATAGGGCAGCTGGTTAGCCGAATACCAAGCAGTGCACTCTCTAGGGATAAATATTATTTAAAGATCTTAGCATGGTGCTTTACTACAGCCAGTGATTAAGCTCTCACTCTGCATCCTAACCTGAAGATTGCAACACTACCTAGGAACAGAGCTTGCACTTGGGCCTGTTTAGTTTTTAGCAAGGATGGGAGGATTCAAGAGCTGGTTCAAAGCAATTACTGTTTGGGAGCTTTTCAGGGTGGAACAGGAAAATCAAGGCAGTTTCTAAACCTAGCTTCCCTGACCCTCCTCTCCGGTGCAGACGACGCGGAGGGGCCAGGCACCGCACTCGGCTCACACCCTGAAGCAGAAGTTCTGCTCAGCGCAGGGAGTTTGCTTTGCTAGTGCCCATCCTAGACCTGTCTGGCACGCTCCAGGGTCATTAGCCTGAACCTAAGTTGTGGCCTACGAGCACAAAGCGGCTTTCAAGGTCAAGTTGGGCAAACAGAGACTCACCAATGACATGCCGGACTGCGTTGCCCTTCCCTGCAATGCTTTTTATCTGGGCTTTCAGGAAAGCACATTTCTCAGTGGTAAAAGCAGAGGAACCCAGCTGTGAGAGAGTCTGCCGACTTCCTGGAGCACATGGTTGCTGGTATCTTCTGAAGCTTCTTCATACCTAAATCATACACAGGTACATGTGCTCTGGCCACAGCTCGCATTAGGTGGGGAAGGGGTCTCGCAAGCACAGAGGGAAGTTGCTCCCCATGCCTGTGGAGTGTCGTCACAGGCAGCTAGTGCAGGACAACCGACATTCAGCCAGACCTCTGCTGAACTAAGTTTCCCTTCCCGACACTTTGGCAAGCAGTAGGCTACCCTGCAGCTGACCCATGAAACAGTGATCAGCACTATTAATTTTCCCCTCTAATTAAGAAGGGACTATTGCTTAACTCCCAGCTAGAAATGCTGGCTGGCATCCTCCACTCCTTGCAGTAGACCTGGCTGCTATTTGGTTCTCAGATCCTCTTCCACTCCTGGGGGAGATTCCTGCTGCTCATCCCACAACCAGCCTGTGCCTGCAGACTCACTCTTCCCCTTCTGGAAAAGAAAGTAACCCGCCTGGTACAAGACAGCCCTTCCAGGAGGACCTTTGTTACCTGTTTCAGCCTAGCTACAAACCCAGGTGAGCCACGTAAGATGCTTCCGCAGATGCCAGTGGTCACTAGCTGGACTGCAGCTATGACGGTAAGCAGATTCACCTGCACGTGTACTTCCTGCAGTCGAGCCTGATCCATAAGCAGTGTCTGCGAACAGAAATCAAATCAGCCTGTGGATGTAGAAGCAGCAGCTGTGATAACTCAGCAGATCTCAAGCCATGGAGCAGGGCTGTAACATCCCCACGAAGCAGAAGGCAGCTGCCTGGCAGCAGGGAGGTTTAGTTTTGTGAAAAATCCAATTTGTTTCACATAGGGAACAACCACACACAATGACTCATGGCACAGAGGGGACAGAGTCTGGCCAGTTCTCTCTATAGAAGACGCAGAACCAGCACACTTGTTCATTTTGTATATCTTTATGGAAAAGCTATAAAGCTATCCAAGCACTTCTCCTACCTCAGGGTATTGCTCTCGCCCAGGCTCCTGGCAAAGCACATTCATGTATCCTCGATTTAGCACGGACATGAGACTTGGCCCAGTTGTGCAGCTGCTGGCTGCCCCTGCTGAGTGTGCGGCAGGTGAGCCACTGACTGCGGAGTGGGGTGGCAGCTGCGAAGAGGACGCAAACACTTCTGCTGCTGCTTTGCACAGTCATGCTCTTGTGCGATCCAGGGTATCTGCAGTAGGGTAACAAGAACAGATGTTTGTAAGAACAGACTCAGGTTAAGTCAGTAAGAAGCAGGTATGCTATACTGCAGGCTGAAGGCGAAACACCATCGCTAACACACAGTATTAATGTCCTGTTGCCAGGGCACAAGGTTACGCTACCGAGACTGGTACCCAGAGAACGTTATATTGGATATATTGGATTTCAGTCTCCAAGAAGCACATTTAATGGAGTCTGCTGAAGGAGAGAGGCAGTCAGAGAGAAATTCGCTGCAGCCTCGCCAAAAAAAGAGATCTCTACATCAAATGCAAGTTTTCCTTTTTAAATATGCCTCCTAACAGCATTTTGCTCATTCCTCTGAGGATCTCAAAACACTTTAAACTCATGAGGACTTACAGTTCCTCCTGAGAAAGCTGTTAGCTGTCTTACACATGCAGAAACTGAAGCACACCAAGTAACTCCTTTTCTGCAAGGCATGTTAGTGAAAAGCCTTGAGGAAGGGACCCAGGAGCCCTCCAGCTTTTAGAGGCATTTCTCTCATCTGTTACTGAGCATGAAAGCATCGGCTTTGGAATATTCTGGTTCCCTTTTACTGCTTTAACAGCTCTTGCAGAAGTAGCAGTTCTCCTGTTCCCTACCAACTTACTAGGCAGCTTATCCAAGAGTTCCCGGAATTTCTTCTGTTCATACTGGATGGTGTGGTCTTGCAAGTGGGTGCGGAGGATCTGGATGGTGAAATTCAGCATATCCATTCTCATCAGGCCAAACACGCGGAAGATCTCCCTGGGATAAGACACAGTGAATTGAAGGTTTAATACTGCAGTAAATGCTGTAACTGGGGCCATTTTAGAATGCTGAGAAAGGGGAATTCAGACCCTCTGACTTGATTCCATTTTCTCACAGAAGGTTGTTCAGTCTGATTGGAGTGGCCCCTAAAAAAATTGTAGATAAAATAGATTTACTTCACGAAAGACTCATACTGTCTAAATTGCAGTTAGGCAACAGGAGCATGTCTACACTGGAAAAAATAAGGAAGTTGTAGGCCAGAATGCACGAAAGGGTCCATGGGCCATAATTCCAAGGCAGTTTTCTCTTAACCCAGTGTTTTATTGTTGAAAGTTTTGCCAGTCTATGCAGACCAAGGCAGAGTCAGCATCACCCACCTTAGAAGCTAAGCTGGGTCTATGAGGCTTTGCAACCTTCGTACTTCTTCATCTCGAGTGGGCGCACACAGCCTTGCCATGGTGCCAAGGACGTACGTGGTGAGGCCATGGATATCCAGAGCTCCGTGCTCAGCCTCCTGTCTAATCAGCTCCATGTCCAAGGCCTCTTCAATCTGGCTTCGCAGTCAGTTGTGCCATGGCAGCAGAAATGATAGCAGGGCCTGCCCAGAGAAGCAGCAGTAGCCTATTTGTTCCAGGAATTTGACAGCTCTCCAGAGCTGCTCAACAGGAATTGAGGTTGGCCTTGTATTGAGACTAAGCTAACTACACAGTACACAAATTCTGGGGCACACAATCGCTGTAAGGGAATGCTTGACTCTAATGATGCACTTCAGGATGTCTGGCTACTGTTTCAAATCTTGCAAAACCTCCTTTACCATCACGCGTGAAAGGAGGGAGATATGTGACTTGAGTCTAATCTGAAAGCGTAGACTGAAAAAGCAAACTACAAACTATACACAGCTTCATGCCCTGCTAAGAACATGTGTCTTTTAGTGCTAAACCATGTTGTTATTTGCTACATTGTACACTTAAACAGTAGATACAGCTCCTCATATACCTGAAGAAGTGTCTTTGTATAGAGAATTGCAGTAGTTTGTTTGGCAGACACTATACCAGGAATGGCCGATGGCTGTTCCTATAACCAACAGTTCAAACAAAAGCCTTCCATCCTTTTGGTGTAGATTATGTGTTTTAAAGACCTGGGACCTGAGAACGAGTTTCCTTCTCAGACAGGTTTTAGAAGGTGCAGTTGTGCAATTTGTGTCTCCCTATAAACTAAAGGCAGCCTGCTTTCTCCTCCCTCTTACGCATGTTCACATAGGAATGCTGGGTATAAAGGGTGAGATGATGACTCAGAGAAGACTTATTCTAAGGTAACCAGCTTCTCTGGCTCAGGAACAACTCACCTCTTTTATCTCCTGCAGCAGCTGGATTGCCTGACTGTAGTCTGGGGGACTAGCAGAAAGCTGTTCCTCCAGACTGTCCCAGAAGGCTTCGTGCAAGGTCCCCTTCACTCTGTTTTCCAGGCTAAGAAAGAAGAGAGGAGGAGAAGGGTTTTCTGTTAAAATCAGGCAAACACAACTTCTCAGGGACCATTTGATGGGACCATTCCTCAGGGCTTTCATTGCAGTTCACATCTTCAGACATGTTCTTCTCTTCATCTTTACTCCTAACTGGCAGCAGTACACCTCACCTTTCTCTGGCTCATGGAAATCTCTCTCAACCTACATTTTCTAAAGTGGAACTCCTTCCTTTCAACCCTGTTCCTAAATGCAGCAGTTAACCTGTCTTAACTGTGGGGTAAAAGGAGCACAGCGTTTTTTCAAGGAAACTCTCCAAGCCCTCGGAGATCAACAGAATGTTTTTCTAGCTTGTGCTTGTTTTCACAATAAGAGAATGTCAGTCATTTAAACAGATCTTCAGCTAAAACGTAGGCACCTCAGGAAATCTCCACTGAAAAGTCTGCTTTGTTCATGTCAAAGTCACAGCTTAGCTGAAGCCTCTAAATCTTTCAGTATTAACATTCATCATATTTAAGAAGTTCTTAGTAAATCATGAATAAATAAAACAAGCTCCATTTTTTTTATTTATTTCAGAAGCTATCTCATTTTCTTGTTTCTTCTGCAGTCAGATCCAAACCCACCTTCTTTCCACATTCTCACGTTTTCTGTAATGTGACAGAGAGAAGCCAAGCCTGAAAAAAAAATAACGTGTGTGTGTATATATATATATAAAAAAATAATCAATGCACACACCTGTCTGGGGAAAAGCTGGCCTCTTACAGCTTGAGGTCCCTGTTGAGTGTAATTTCGTGGACAATGGCCAGTTTGGAAATGTCATCGGTTATTTCCCGCAGCTCGTTCTGGAGAAAAGCAGAATCCAAGCCAGTAAGAGCAGAAACGCTAACCCCGGCCTGGCGAGGGAAGAGGACTTTTTAAAAAACATTACCGAACTGGTAAGTGACAAGGTGAAAACGTGCAGATTTGTTTATAGGCGAGATGCCTCGCTTTCTGCAAGCGCAAGGGGTCCCAGGGCCACCCCCAGGCCCCTGGGCCGGTCCCACGCGGGCCCGGGGCTCCCGCGGAGCGCGGCTGACACCTAGTGACGGCCGGGAACGGCGGCCAGGCGGCTGCACGGCTGGAAAGCGCCGCTGCTTCATTCCCTGTGGATTTCATAGTCACACGTTCATATGGAAGCACACCTGAATAGCGGCGGCAGGGCTGAGGGAACGCCCCGAGGCCTACAGGTACCACGGCCCCGTCGCTTCCCCCGCCGAGCCCCCGCTTCCCCGTACCGGAGGGCGGGCCGGGGGCCGGCAGCTCCTCGCCGCGGGGCCCGCCGTCCTCCCACGGGGGCTGCCCGGCGCCGGGCTGGGGCTCGGCCATGGCGGGACCCGGGGCAGCAGCTCTCCCCTCGGCAGCCATCGTTACCCCCGCGGCGCGGGCCGGCCCCAGCCCGCCGCACCTTCAAACGGGACCGAACCACGGCGCGGCGGGCGGGGGGCGCCGGGACCGCTGCCGTTCTCTCCGGGGGTGTCCCGCGCCCACCCGCAGGGTGGCCGCACCGCGGCAGCGCCGGAGAGCGGGAGCCGCTCCGCGGGGTGCCGCGCAGAGCCACCGCCTGCCGGGTGCGGCGTCGCTGACGGGAGCCCGGCGGGTCGAGCACCCCTCCGCACTGGCGCCGGTGGGCCGCCCCGCAGCGGGAACGGGCCGCAGCCGCGGGGTCCTGTGCCCCCCTTCTTCGCGAATGGAATGCGCCAGGCGCCGTGCCGAGGTGGCGCGGCGGGGCTCTCCCATTGGAAGCGAGGGGGGACGGCCGGGAGAGGCCTCGCTGTGAGGCGTCGAGGCCGCCGCCTTTCCCTCTGAGGGAAGGGGCTTGCCGCCCCCCGGGGATCCGCGGCCTGGGGGTCGCGGGACGCCTGGCCACACCACCACGATGCGTTTCACAGGTGGGAGCAGCGAACGGTTTGGGAGGCCTGGGTTCACCAAGCGAGCCCCGAGCCAAGCAGGCGGCCATGGTGCCCGGCTGCCCTCGCTCCCCGGGGAAGGGCAGGAGCTCCCCTGCGCCCTGCTGTCCGGGGATCGGCGAGGGCAGAGCCGTTGCCTCCCTGAAGCCTGTGAGGGGCCGTGGTTTAGCGCCTGTGAACTGCCGGGGTGTTAAACTCAGACATTTCAGAGGGAATGATGTGAAAAAGATGATTCTGCCGAGCCGGAGAGGCTCCAGAGAGCACTGCTGGGTTTGCAGCAGCTGCAGCGCACTTCTCACGCACTTTATTCACCTGATTTTACCCATTTTTCTTTCTGGTGGGCCCAAAAAGCAGTGGCTGACTCCACTGTTACAACCTCCCCCTGACTTCACTGGGATCGGGGTTAAATCTTCTGTGGGGCAAAACATCCAGTCTGGGATGACTTATTATTTCCTAAGCATCCAACAGCACCCACCAGCAGACACCTGTGTGGTTGGGGGCAGGAGCTGGGAGCACCGTGGGGCAGGGGATGGGGGTTCTTGGTGTCCCACCATGCTCTGGAGCCACAGGCACGGTGACCTGTGCTCAGCCTTGTGTGTGCAAGGGACGGGCACAAGAGCCAGCCCGTTGGGGAGCCGAGGCCTTGATCCGCCCCTCGTAAAACAGTCCTGGCACAGCTCCGTCTTCCAAAGTCTGCAAAACGCTTAAGATGTCTGGGTGTTGTGGCTGGCGAAATGCAGAGGATGAAAGGCACAGGGCTGGCATGCTGTGTGGGGACGGACAACCCCATTACCGCTCCTAATTAGTTACAGCTTCACAGCTGGGCTGCATGAACAGCACTGCAGCTCCCTCCCTCAGCCTGCTGCCTTTGCAGAGGAAAGTATCCCAGGTGGGTTTAAAGGTGGTTGGAGCTACCATCATTGCCATGGCTTTGCAGCAAGCCACGAGTGCAATTAACGCAGCTCAGCTGATGAGTTGTAACCAGTTTAGCTGTCATAAATGATTGAATGCTGGGGGTTAGCCATAGCCTGAAACCACGGCTATCCTGCTGTACATCTGCAGCACAAGGCTGCGTTGGAGTGGTCTCCTTAAACCGTCAGTGATTTCCTCAAGCCCCTGGGGAGCTGTAAAAATCATCCCATCAAAAAGCAATAATGGGAAAACTGCTTGGCTGGGGCAGCGCTGCAGCTACATCAGATGGCGACTGGCCCTTGTCTTGGGGGTAGACACCGCTGAGGAACGAGCTGGGAAAGCCGTCTGTCCTGAAGCGCAGATGGCTCTTTCCTCTGCCTTGAAGCACTGCAGGGCCCGTTCGGCATGTGGGGTTTGCCAGGTCACCCAGCCCTGGGGGGAATTCACCTTTTCCTGCACAGAGGGGCTGCGCAGTCAAGTGGTAAGGGTCTTAGCACTGATTTCTCTGTACTCTGCAGGTGGATACAATTTTTGATTGGTTTGGGGTTTTAGTTTTAACTGTTTTTCCAACAGAGAACATGTGTCTCTGTGCAGCAGGCTGACCCTGGGCAGAAGCAGGGCTGTCTGCTCAGTGTGCAAGTTGACAATTATTATCTGAAATTTTCCAAAAAACCCATGTGCGATGCCTCAGAGAGGTAACCAGAGCAGCTCTTGGCAGCTTCTGCAAGGAGAAGGCGACAGGGCTCTGTGCATGTGATGCAGAGGTCATGTTTGCACATGCAGGAGCATCCACGTAACAGGTTCATCCCAACAAGCTCCTGCACCCATGAGCAGGGGCACAAAGAGGCTTTGGAGAGTGGTTGCTCTGCTCAAAGCCACGGGAAGGGGCAGGCAGGTGGCTTGTGCACAGGAAAGGAATGATCATGAGAAATAACACCACTAAAGCTCATTATGGGACCAGCCTGGCCCAAATCCTGTCCAGGAATTCCCCCCCCAGTGCCCCCCATTCAGCTTTGTGCAATGCCAGACCTGGCTTCTGCTCCTTTCTGATCCTCAGCTTCATGCGAGGAAGCTGAGGGTGGGGAAATAGCATTTATAGAGAATAAAACAGCACAGTTCTTGAGGTGACTTCAATTTGCTCTTGTCTGTCTCTGTTTCAGAGCAGGGCCCACCACTCCCAGCCTATAAATCCTGATCCCAGAGGAGGCAATTGTATGTATTTAAATATACATGCATTTGCCCTGCATTCATTTCCTTTCCCAAGTGGCTAGTGACATGAAGAATTGTAATAGCAGAATGTATTTTTAATGCATTTCCTGCAGATTTCTGCAAGGGAATCCAATTCCTGGGTGGCTTTAACTTGCCAGAAAGGCAGAAGACCTCAGGAACACTGGTAATAGGCAGGGTGGGTTTTTTTAATCTACTGTTTTAATGAGCTCTATCCATCTCTCTGATTAGATTAATCTCATTTATTTTAGCCAAGCCATCTATCTGAAATCCCAACAGAGGAAATTGGGATTTTGAGTCTTTCAGGGTGAGTGCTTGAGTGTCAGGGAGCAAACTCCATAGGGACGTTTCCAATTTGCCCTTTTATTGCCTCAGAAATTTGTAACCCTGATGATCACATTGGAAAGGGACCAGCCGAGCTGTGAACCTGTCTGCATCACTGACAGCATCAACAATGTGCCGCGGAGAGCCCGTGTGTCTCTGCCCCGGTTCAAGCAACTCCCCTAAGAAAGCAAAAACAGCCCAGTGGGGAGGACTCAGCTTTCCAAAAAAGCTCCCATTTTCCTGGCAGGAGCAGAGAGAGCTCCGCAGCTGGAGCATCCTCAGCAGTGGAATGGCTGCGCTTTTGCAAACCCACCAGCACAGCCCCACCAGGCACAGTGAGGCAGCCATGGATGGGGAGGGCCCACTTGTTCAAACAGTAATGCCTTCGGCAGTGGCCACAGCTGATGGAAGGGGAAATGGATTTTTTTGTTTAAAAGATGGCGTTGTTTTTTCAAGCCCGATGAATGTGAACGTCCCCATTTAAAAAAGAGTCGAACCGGCAGTGAAATTGGTCACTGTTTGCACACCCACGCGCCGACGGAGGCAGCTGAAAGCAAACTTCCTGGTGTATCCTGATCCAAATCACCTGGGAGCGGAGCTTAGAGAGCACAGTGCTTGCAAGCAGCCGCCCAGCCATGGCAGGCTCTCTTTGCAAAAAATAAACCCTGTCCCAACAGAAAAGGCAAAGCCCAGTTGGTGTTACAGCCCCCTTCTTCCAAAAAATGAGGGAATCCAGAGCCTACAGGCTTTGACTGTGTTAGAAATTCACCTTCTGGGAGGGAGGCAATTAGGGCGGAGGGCAGAAAGTGCTAGCAGGTGTTTTGGGAGGGTATGGAGAGGAGAGCTGGAGACAGGAGTTTTCCTCTGCCCTATCAGCCAGGAAAGCTATTTTTACAGGAGCTCCTGGGGCACCAGACAAGGTTAGGATTGTTTCTGTGCTGGATGCTGGTGTAAATATGTGGGCAAGCGGCTGGATCCTGTGGAGCTTGCAGCTTCCCTGCAGGCAAACGAAGTGGTGTTGTCCGCCTTGTCCAGGTGAGGGGATGGCTGGATGTTGGGGCTGTTGTAGCCCCCAATTTCGGTTCGTGAGTCCTTTGGTGAAGCAAGTGTCTGCTGCAGCAATGGCTGTGGCATGGATGTGCAAGGTGCTACGTGCCTGTAACACACCACATGCCTCACCGACGACTACAGCATCTGTTAATTCCCTCCTCTTAAGCCAGAGCATGATCTTTTCCATGAGACATCCCATATGCATGAGCTGGCTGTCACTGCCGCAGTCACGGTGTGTGTGTCCGAGCTGTGGGGAACTGGCCACTTTGAGCGAACCGTCACCCGTCCTGCCCAGCCGCCCGTGGCCAGCACCCCATTTCGGGGCATTTCAGACTCATCTCGTCATCCGTGTACTTAGGGGATGGGTTGGTGCTGGATAAACTGAGGCTTGGAGGGGTTTGGCTCATGGTCACGTAGGCAGCCTGGCCAGAGCCCAGGTGTTGTGGCTGGGAGACGTGCACAGAACTGGGGAGATGCTCCTTGTACCGTCTCACCCTGTTGGACACCCCCAGACCCAAAATTGGGTTCAGGCTCTGCATGCAAAGTGCTGGTTCACTGCCGGTGCCACTGGCTCTGGGTAATCCTTATATTTGCTGACTTTACTTAATTATTGCTCAGTGAAGAGCTCGGCTCTGGCGAAGCTGCGGTACGGGGAGGCCCAAACCACACACAGCGCTCAGGGAGGGATTTTGATCCAAAAAAAAAAAAAAAAAAAGTTCAAAGGTGTTTTTGGCTTAATGCGGTTTATCTAAATTGCTTTATGTTCATTAATCTGGATTAACACAAATGCTCTTGGAATGGCTGGCTGGGGAAGCGTTTGCTCAGCTATTCTTATGAGGACAGACTTTTCCAAAAGTGAAAAGTTTGAGCTGGAAAAAAGAAAAGCCAGGTCCTGCCTGGTGTTGAGTACTTGCGAGCCCTGTGAACAGAGGAAGGGTGTTTTTATCCCTGCTGCCCAAGTCCAGGGGGTCCCTTCCAGGGTCACCCTCAGCACCCACATACCCTAATGACTGATTGGCTTCCTCTGGCAGAGGATTAATCCCCCTGTTCTCACTGGGGTGATGTGAACCCCATTTTTGGCTGGCGTGCCGAAGTGGTTGGCACAATTAGTTAGTGAACTTCAAGGTAAATTGGAGGTCAAGCCCAGATTTGAAGGTGGTGGTGGGTGCGAGCGTGACCCAGGGAGCCATGTGATGTGGGCGACGTCCTGGAGAAGCAGGTGATCTCCCCGTCCTCTCCTTTCCCCAGGGCTGGGATTAGGAGAGATTTTACAGCTGAGTGGCCGGCCTTGTGTTAAGATTCGGTTTGCAATGGCTCAGTCCCCCCCGGGCCCCTTGTCAAGAAGGACTTTTTAGGTCTTTTATGGCCGTTTTGCTTGTCAGCAGGACGGTTCATGCCTGCCGGGGATCTGTCCCTGGGAGGGATCACCCCTTTGCGTCTGTAGGGACTTCCCACCTTGAGAACAGGCAGAGAAACACCCAGTGTAGAAAATGGGACTCATGGAAGAGGATCCCAAAGCCCAGCGCTTTGGAGAGGGCTGTCTTATCTTTGTGCATTCACCTGGCATCTGGGTGCACTTTCTTGCCCTGCAAAGGGCTTCTTGCGCTGCCTCAGGCAGGTCCTTGCACCCTGAAGCTCGGTTCCTCCCATGCGATGGGGAGAGCAGCCCTTCCCACCAGCTGCCTGGGTCAGGGATGCTTGGGTGCCACAGGGAGGGGACCGGAGACCCATCGGGGACCAACAGATCAGCTCCACGCAGGACCCGGCTCCGGCTCTCAGCAGCCACAAGCGGCAGCAGGAAAGCAAAGCGCTCCTGCCGAGCTGGGATGGAAGTTGTAAGCGGGACCTGGGCGCTGCCCAAAAACCAGGGGACTCCCTCCTCCCCCTGCCCCAGCGCAAACAGCAGATTAACAATTTATTTGACGTGTTGCGGCTGGTTAGTTTCTTCGCCTGCTCCCCTGATCAGAGGGAATAAATGTTGCAGTGTGCAATAATGTTCATTTCAGGTGAGGGTAAATATAGAAAGGAAAACCTGCTGAGAGCAAGCCATTTATTTCTGCGTTTGGAAGCCTCTGCTCATAAACAGTCAGTCATACCCATTTGGAAAATCCCAGCGTGGTTTTCTTGGCCATCCTAGAAGAACATTTACTTTCCTGTAGGTTAAGAAGTTCGTTTTAAATTAAAAAAAATAATAATGGCAACTCACTTCCAGCTGCCCTCGGGTGTTTAGGGCTTGTTGACACACTAAGGCCGCTCTGTTCTTGTGCGAAACTGGTCTGGTGCAGGATCACAGAGGAGATCCTGCAGGGCTTTCCCAGCTGGCAATGCTGGGGGAACCTTGTTCTTTGGGTTCCCCTTGTTCCTCTGCTTGTGCTGGGCTTGGGGTTTTGTCAGACCTTTTAGCCATGTGCAGGGTTAAGATACCCAGCTTTTGGAGGTGCTGCTGGGCAAGGGCGCAGGGAGGTGCCTGGGGGAACTCAAGAGCCCTGTGGCTCGGCAGCAACGCTCAGGAGGCTGGGATGGAGGGACGAACCTGTCGTGCTGAGCTCACACTGGACCAGAAAACCCCCAGAGGTTTTCAGGGGAGTGTGCCAAAGCCAACAGGACAGTGCGCACTGCAGGAGCATCCATCAGACAAGCCAACAGCCAGGGTAAGCCTGTGCCCTGCCGCTGCTGCAGCATAGGGGGGACACCCCAAAACAGCATCGCAGGATGGGGCTGAGGAAGGTGGGGATCGCCTATCTCAGCCAGGCTCTGTGTCCCTCCTCTATCCTGAAAGCAGCACCGAGGAACCGTGCAGGAGGGAGCGAAGCGGCCAGTTTGAATTGGATGGCTGCCCTGCGCCGTCGCTCCGTGGCTGGCCCGGCCGAGCAGGAGCCAGCTCCCGGCTCTGAAGTTTTCTGCAGTCAATAAGGGTCTCTCCGTGTTTTCCGACAGGATTTGGATTTGGCTCGGGTTTGCATTGGTTTCCGAAGGCAAGAGGCAGTTAAGTCTCTTGGAAGAATGAATTAATTAGCAAATGCCTTTGGTCAGGTCAGTGCCCTCGAGTAGTGTGCTTCATTCTTTAAAGCAATGCCTCTGCACCCAGGTAAGCCGCTCTGAAAGGCTTGTATTACCCTTAGTATTTTAAGAGCTATACATACATCATCCCAGAGGAACCCTTTTTTAAAAAAAAAAGAGAGAAAAAAGCCTCCCCCAAAACGCGGTGTTGACTCTAACGGTGGCATTTGTGTAAGCAACAAAATATTGACGCAGTTGGCTGGGGTCTGGCTGGGGCTTCTGGAAATAAACTGCTGCCTTGTTAAATTGTAGATGGAAATGCAAGTGGGAAAATGACTGACATCTTACACAAGGCGGGCAAATAAAATCGCTGCTTTACTACAGCGTGAAAAAACTCAGGAATTAATAGGTCTCCTTCTGCTCGGGGGTGTTGGATTTATCCCCGAGTAAGATTCATAAACTATTTTAAGGAGAGAAGTGCTACTTTTAAACACGCGCGTCTGGGTCCTGGAGTTAAAGTGGTGTCACTGGTGCCGAGTTAGCCCTTGCCTGCTCGTGGCATGCCAGCCCCAGGATCAACGGCAGGCAGAGCAGGCAGCCCCGTTCTTGGCAGATAGCGCTCCGGCTGAATATATAGACATATCAACACCTGATAAATGCTGGGAGTTTATTTTCATTAAGCATGATGTGTTCCAACAACTTATGTCAGAAATGCGTTTCAGGCCTCAGCCTGAACTCTGAGCTTGATTTTACCTGTGTGGGACATAAAATGCATTTAAAATAAAACACCTGCTCCAAAGCTGTGCCTGGGGTGAACTGGAAGCAGACGCACAGAGCATTGCTGAGTCCCTCTGGGGTGTGATTCAGCGCACCCCAAAAGACTCCTTTTGACTTCAGTAGCTGTGAGACCTATTATCAGGGTATCTTCGATGGGAAATAACAATTAACAGAGTTTTAAAGAGTGATTTATCGCTTTCCTTTCTACCCAAAGTCCCTTCCTTCTCCATCCACATCCCGACTATCTGCCACTTGACATACACATGCACATGGAAAAGCAGGACGAGATAAAAGCCATACGGAGCGTGCAGCCAGCCCGCCAGTGGCACGGGGTCCGACTCACCAGCAGCAACGACACCGGTGTAATTATACGTGCTCTAGTACGATTTCCCAGTAATTATTCTGGAATAAAAGCCTGCCTATTTCTGTAAGAGCTTATGTCACTTGGAAAGCTCTTATAAATTCAGCTGGAAAAAGGGACCCTTATTCTGGGATAAGTGTGGTTAGTGGTTAGCTGGGAACGGGGCTATTCCTGGCGCTGCCATCGACTTTCCCGGTGACGCTGGGTAAGTCACCTCACCTCAGCGTGTGTCACCTTCTCCTGCTGCAAACTGGGAATTACAAACAAGGGCTTTCTCCGCACGCAGCGTTTTGGGAAGCTTTGTGACACTGGAAAAAAGGTGTCACAGGGTGACAGGCAGTCATTTAGTGGGACTCGGTGCTTTTTTACCCACCTTGGAGGCATCTTGATAAAATTGTAGGTTGGGGAAATGAGGGATGTAGCCAGGAGCTGGTGATGGGGACTGGCTGAGTCGCTGGAGCCTGGGATGTTGGCGTATGACTGGGAATACAGTGTTTTCCTCTCCATTTTTAAAAATAGTCTATTCTGTTCCAAGTTGTAGACCACACCCCTCGTTAGGGCATCGAAACGTCTCAACCGCTGTTTTCTTGAGCCAGCTCCTTCCAGCGTGCAGCGGTGGGGTACAGTACCAGCATCAATCACTCCAGTGCAGGCTGCTCTGGATGCAGCGAAGAGGTCGGATCCTGCCCTGGACTGGCAGCATTGTGCCTCTGGTCCTCGTGGACCAGAGGGGAAGGGAAATCTCTTGATTCGCAGCATTGTGGCCTCTTCTTCCTCCAGTATCCCTGCCTGATGCAATAGCTGCTTCTGCAATCCCTAAGGTCCTTTATGGTCCATTACTTCTCAGCGGCTTCTGGTGCAGCCTCAGAAAACCCTTTTATCCCAAGCATCATGCGAAAATACATGCGGTCAGAGCTGAAGATGCGGCTCATTCATAGCATATGGCATTAAATTCATGCTGGAAACAGGGAAGTCTAGTTTCAAAGCTTTTTTCATTTGCATGGATAGCACAAGGTGGCTCACAAGCCAGAATTTGTCCACTTTGCTGAAGCGGGCACTGCCCATGGAGCGGATGGACCAATGTGCTGATGCCAAGAGGTGAAAGGAGAGTCTGCCCTGGTGCATTCCCACGACCTCCGTCCCTGCGTGAGCACTGGAGCGGGGCTCACTGCTGCTCTGAATTGGGCTTGAGCCAAGGAGGCAGAGGGGAAAAAGCTTTTTACAGCCCATTAGTGCTCCCCAGAGCTATTCAGCCCCTCTTGTAATAAAAGTGGTGGAAGCCACAGAAACATTACGGCTGGTCTGCAGAAGATGCCAGTCTGCAGAAAATGCCAGCTCGCCTCCTGGCTCCATGTCCCTTCCCAGTGGCTTCACTGGAGCTGCTGACCCTCCCGGCAGCCCCGGCTGCTGGAATTCCCTCCGGGAATGCAATAACAAGCTGGCAAGGGCTGGTCCCCCGGCCGCCCCGAGCTCCCTCGGCAAAATGTACATGGGAGGGTTCCAAGTGCAAATGTGTGTGTGCTAATGGGAAATGAATTGCCTCTTGCCCCGAAGCCTTGCAGCTTGAGGAAAACAACGCAGGGTCTAGGAATGACCTCATATCGCCTCCCAGGGAATGTTTTGCCAGATGAAGGGGGGAGAGGCAGCATCAAGACAGCACAATGTATGTATCTCTCTCCCTGTGTAAACATCTCTGTAGCTGCAGAAACCTCTTAAAACCCCGAATGAGAGGAGAACAGCTGCTTTGATCTGTGGATGTGGTTGTTATTTTCTAAGTGCGGATAAGTTCTTTTTTTAATTTTGCTTCAAATTAAAAAAATGCCTGTTGTGATCTTTTGCTTTTATTTCTTGGCTAGGGACCGGAGCAGGGTGCAGTAAATTTTCATTACTCCCCATGTAACCGTTTCAGCATGGTTGACAATTCCTTGCCGGCTCTTCAGCGTCGCAGCACAATGGACCGAATCTTCTGGCCCTACATGAAGCCAAAGCAAATGGATTTTGCCCAGAAGTGCACAACGGGGAGTGGAGGCAGCGGGGAGGAGAGTCCTGCCACCTCCTTCCCTGCCTGAAATGCACGCGTGCACACACACACACGCGTGTGCACACGAGGCTTAGGCTGGCAGGGTTGTCCCAACGCCTTTGAAGGGCTCCGGAGAGGGCTCCCAGGGACGGATCCGTGCCAGCCCCGCGCCATGGCAGCAGGAGCTGGTAAGGAGCCATTCAGGGCCGAAACACCGGGCTGTCTTGCAGGTGATTTAAGTGTGATTCATGGCCCTCCCTCCGGATTCCCTGTGTGATCTCAGGAATCTCCATCTGCCTGTCTTTCCCCATCTGCGTGCCGGGCAGGGGGATGGCTCTGCGCTCACAGGGGCACCGCAGCATGCACAACCCTGGGACCTCCATCAGCTCTTCTTTGCTCAACCAGGGGGCATGCTTTTGGAAGAAAGTAAGATTATATATTTTATTAGGGAGTTTCTGAACATCACCAGCTCACCCCAACCCTGCTGCTTTGCTGTGGTGCTTCACAACCCCGTTGGAGGCACGAGACATGGAGCTCAGCCCCTTCGCTCCCCGTGACATCGGCAATGCTGCTGTCAGAGGACCTGCCTTCAAACGTGAGATCCACCCCCCAGTGGAAGGCACTGGTTTAACTGGGAGCACTTGGCTGGAGATCTGTCCCTCCTGAAGCAGTCCAGGCGTGTGCGAGAAGTTTGCTCGTCCCCCTGTGCCATCACGTGGCTGCCCGGTGTTTTGGCGTTTTGATTACATACGATACTGTGTATTTAAGGCTGGTTTATGGGTGTTTATACTAATGCGTAAACCTGTAATTTAGAAGCTCGGTTATAAATCAACATTGCTGAAGATCTTGTCCCTTGTGCCTTGAGATCGGTCTCCAGATTTAGAAGACAGGTTTAGAGGGGGGTGGGGTGGGGAAAGGAGGACTGTTTAGTTTTTGTCTGGTTATGATGATAAAGGATCACAGGATGGGATGTGAGCATGTCCCGCTCATAGGTGCGGCAGCTGGACACAGGGATCCACCAGCGTAAGTGAGCAGAGAGTTTCCATTTTGACTCTTACAGCAGCCGTAAGAGAGACTTGTGTTTACACAGCAGATCCCAGCCCCGAAAGAAATGCGGTGCCACGGCTGCCGAGCCGATGCTTGTGGGAGGATGGTGGCATCCCACGAGCAACATTCTCTGCTTGTGCCAGGACCTGGCTGTAAGGACCAGAGCCCCTTCTTGCTCGGCACCACACACAAAGAGGAGCGAGCAGCTTTCGTCCCCAGGAGCTCCTGGCCCAGGTTGGGGCTGACAGGAGAGCCAGGAGACATGGCATTCCCTCTGGTGGGTCGTGGTCCTCTCCTGATACATCCTAATGATGACACCTCTGCATTCATGTTTTTATATAGAAGATTTGTTTATAACTTTAATAATAATTTTTGCACCTTTTCCCCTTTCCAGGCTACCCTAGAGCCTGGCTGTTCTGGGGATGGTTTTATATTACTGGTTTGATTCAATAGCATAGGGAGATGTGCTGTGAGGTATTGGGGCTGGTTGTGTCCATGCAAGTGCTCTTCCGCTGGATTTCATACCCAAGTGGGCCATGGCAGAGCCAGTTGTCCCTGTTGAGAAGCCCCTTTGAGCTGTGGTGGGCTGGAAGCTGCCTCACCCCGAGCTGCCAGCCCAAGCAGTCAAGAGCTGTGCAGACTCTCCTGGCTCCGGGTTCCCCTGTGGCCACCGTGTGAACGTGAATTTGAATGTTGGAGATTTGTGTTGGGTGTAACGGGCATGTCTGTGCATCTGTCCTTCGGCTGATGCCAGCCCTCCTGCTCCTCTGGAGAGGAGTGGGTTCCTGCATGGGTTTAGGACCCTGACGCTTTGCGTGGGGCACCCACTGGCAGCAAGCAGAGCTGTGTGGGTGCAGGATGGCTCTGCAGGATGGGGAGGAAGAGCCTTGCCCTTGGCCTCTGCCTTTGGAAAGACCCGGTGTGTGGGTGAGCTCCTGGTTCCCATGCCTGCTGCTCTCCTGGGCTGGCGGCACTGCATCTGACCTGGCTAAAGCAGACCTGTTCTCGTGAACCTCCACCCTTGGGGACGGTCCCAGTCCCATGAAAGCACCCCAAGGGCTGTGGGTTTTTGTAGGAAAAGCCTAACTAGACCCAGGCACCACTCTGCACCCTCCTGCCCGGCATCTGTCCCTCCCCTCCTCTCTGCAGCAAGGCAACAGCGGGTACCTTGGCTTGGCTGGATGTTTTCCATCACCTCCAGCCCCTTTAATTGTATCTCTAAGGGTTATTAGGACAAAAGGGGATACGAGGGGCTGCAGGGGCACCGTGGCAGGCTGGGAGGACCCCATGGGCAGGATGATCCCATGGACAGGATGATTCCTTGGGCAGGGGGTTCATGGGACCTCACGTCCCTGGACAGGTGGAACCACTGCCACACCGTCCTCCGGGCCCACTCGGGCTCCCAGCCTCATCCCCCGCTGCAGTTCCCTGGCTGGCAATGCCTCTCCTGGCTCAGGGAGCAGAAACACCCTGGAAAAGAGACAGTGCCAGTGGCTCCCAGCGCTGGGATGGTCACGGGGTGTGGCAGAGGGTCCCCCTGCACCCCCAGGCTGGAAGAGGCTCCTGCAAGCAAACAAAAAAACCCACCCTGAATATTTCAGAAAGGTCTTTTTCTTCCCCCCTCCACCCTTATTTCCAGTCCCCCCTCCCAATTCTCCCTTGCGAGCATTGCTCCCCTCTGGTCCTGTTTTCCACCAGCCCAGCACCCCAACAGCCGCCAAGCCCAGCCAGGTCGTGCTATCTGCAAAGTCTTTTTTATTTTCATTTTTTTTTCCCCTTTGATATCTATTTTTCCTTCCCCTTTTCTTTTCCACCCAGTGCCTTTTCCCATGCCATACGCCTCCCCCAGCTCCCCCCTCCCCTGGCCACCACCCCAAGCCCTCGGCCGGCCGAGGGGCTGCGAGGTGCGGGGTGGGTCTGGGGGTTGCGGGGGGCTTTGCATTGATGCATTGATCGCCCATGGTCTCCGCCTGACCTCCCTGCTCCCAGGGAAGCAGTCTCCATGGCTACTGGCCCTTCTCCTCCAGCGCAGACTGTAAATTCCTGCAGGCAAAGCCCAGCCTTGGGGGTGCGAGGGGGGGAGCCGGGAAGGAGTAACCAAAGCCAAATAGAAAGAAAGAAAGGCTGGGAGAAAGGCTGGGAGAAAAAGGGCGTTGCTTGGATGGGGCTCTCCTTTCCACTCCCCTTTCTCAGGTCCCCAGCACCAGGGCAAGGCGCCTGCTTCCCCCCTCCAGCGCTGCTGCTCCTGCTGCTGCTGCTCTCTTGCAAAACTGGAATTGGCTGGGATTATTTAAGGGAAGAGAAAAAAAAAAAAAAAAAAAAAAAAAAAAAAAGGAGAAGGGATCAGAGCAGCCGCCAGAGAGAGGGCGGTAGAGTCCACTTTCCTCCAACTGCCCTGGGTCTCCTTCCCTCACTCTCTCCTCTTTAGCAACACCAAGAGCCCCAAACTGAACCCAGAGCAGCTTTTTCCATCAGTTCAGTTCCCTTCCCTCCCTCTGTCTCACACACGGCAAGAAGAGAGCCCCTTCCTCCTCTTGGTTTCCCTTCGCATGCTCAGCCTCTTGTTTCCTTTAAAGCACTAGAAATCCCCCCTTCTTGCCCCCACTCCTCCATGCAGACTGGGATTGCAATGGGAGCTTTGCAGATTGCTGGATTTTCCATCCTTTTCTTTCTCCTCCACTCTGGAAACACGCTGGCAAATAAAGCCAGTCAAGGTAAGAGAAAATCTTCCCAGCTTGAAGGTTTGCTGTTTGATGTGTGGGTTAGGCAGCCGGACCTCCTCTTTAGATTTGGGATTTTATACGCAGGCTGGAGAAATTAGCAGCAATAACAACAAATAGTGGAGGGGGGTTTAAACGCTGCTTGCAGATATTCTTGCCTACTGCCTTTGATTGGGATTGGGATTTTGTAAACTCTTGAATGAGTTGCATTTCTTGCACTTTTTTTTTTTTCTTATGGTTTGGACTCTTATCTGGAGACAGGGGGGTGCAGAGGCAGAAAATTGGGGTGGGCAAACCAGTCTGCACCCATCATAGGGAAAATGTTGCTGTTTGGAGGGGCCTGGGGGGGCTTTGCTGGTTTTGGGGTGGCGGTGTCTGTGGGATGGGGATAACACCCCCGGCGGTGCGGGAGAGGAGGGCTCCGTTGGGGCTGGGCTGCAGGGAAGGGACGGCGGAGCGGGTGTCTAATGCGGGGAGGTCGCATCTGCGTTTGTGTGTTTTACACAGGCGCGGGTTGAATCTCAAATGTTGTGCTATAGGGCTGGAAAACTTCGGGTAGGTGAACACAGCCAAGCCTGAAAAAGACGGGAGCTCTTTCCCTATCTCTAGAAAAGAGAGGTATGTCCCATCATTATCAACTTCAGGCTTTTCTGTTTCACCACCCCCATATCGAGCCAGAGTTTCCCCTTCACAAATGTACACATGTAGCTTTATGTATGGTCTATCTATACCTTAGGTTTTCTGTAGCACCTCTATATTTAGCTCAGATTTTTTTCTATACACACACGCAGGAGTGCGCGCGCACACACAAACACACACAGCCCTATGTGCATGATCCTGTTGGCTGTCTTAAAGGGGTTTTTTCTCCTTAATTCACCACTATCTATACAATCTGTTGGTTTTTCTCTTCCCCCCGTCCCCCCCACCTCCCCTTTCCATAGCGCTTAACAGTATGTAAGATTTATCAAAACCAGCTTTGGCTCTTGCTATTGTAGTAGCTGCATGTTTATGCGTACGGCGAGATTAAATAGAGTGTGAATGAAATATAGGAGCACAGGATACATTTAAAGATCTCTTGTCGGCGTATTTCAGCCACGCGCGTGGTTGCCCTGAGCCCTGTCACCGACAAAGTTAGAAGGAATTTCAAGGCTATTGTCTTATCTGCCTTAAAGTGTTTTTAAAACAATAGGCAACTTTTCAGGCGGGCAGTCTGGGCAAGCACGGGGAGATTTTCCAGGGCAAAGGTTTGGTAAGAAAGCAACGTAAGGCTTTATGATTTAGGCATAGAAAGGAATGCTTAGGTTTTTATCCCCCCTCAAATTATCTTGAGTGTATGCATTGCTTTCATTTCTTATCATAATATTTATTTATTAAGGCCTTTTGGTTTCCAGTTCCATTTAAGCCTGAGCCAGAATTGCATTAAAATAGCAAAGTAAAATTCCATCGTGCAGAGACTTGACAGATCCCTTCGGGGAAGGAGAGGGGTGGAGTGGGGGTGGAGAGAGGTGAGCTCAATCCTGCGCCGGGGTACATCACCCGCCATATGCCTGGGACGGTGCTGGCTCCTCCCGGCCCCCGGCAAAGGCACCGAGCAGAGCCAGGGGGGAGTCTGGCCACTCTGCAGTCGGGGGGGTTGTAATAGGGAGTTAATCCTTGCAGCTGCTGCTGGGGTTCTCTGGGTGGTGAGGGGGGGGTGGCTGCTGAGGGGTGAAGGTTGGTGCCCGCAGGGATGCGAGGGCTCTGGGCAGGGGTGGACCCGCTCCTCTTTGGATGGGGCTGAACTCATGGACCCGGCATCATCGATGGCAGATAAAAACGGTACTTTTACTAGGAACCGACTATCACCCATTTTTCCGCGTGTATAAGCGTCACTGAGTTCTTCGAAGCCACCCTTGCACCTGGGGCATGCTTCTAGGCTATTTCTGAAAAGCATCAGGCATCGCCTCCACATCTGTGAGGTGATGCCCCAAGGATGGGGTGCACATCACCCCTCCGCCCTGACCGAAGCCTTTGCCCTTTCAGGGAACAGCCACCCTTGCCAGGTGACTGTCACAGGCTGGGGACGGCTCCTGTGCTGTCGGATGGACTTGTTTTGCTGTAATAACGTAGCACCGTGGGTAGAGCTTGCCGACTCGTTTCTCGTGCTGAATTATCACAGAAAGTTTAGTCTGTAGGGAAGGAAGGATTTAGCAGAGCCACCCGCCGGGCCCAGAGAGTGTCTGTCAGAGGACCTGGCTCTCTGGGGGTTTACTGGGGGACTTGGTTTAGGGCTAGGAAAGCTTTCAAGAGGAGAACTGACAATATAAGTCCAAATAAACCCAGAGAGACGCCCGACGTGTTCATCTGGGATGAGGTCTCCCTGTGGTCCCCATGCCAAGCTGCCCCAACGGCCCCAAGCTGCTGCCGACCCCATGGCTCCCCTGGTTTTTGGACAGATAATGCCACCCCCAGTGCCACCCCATCATCCATCTCACAGCCTGGTGGGCAGAAGAACCGGTGCCCTTGCCCATTGTCTGCTGGCACCGGTCTCTTCCCGTGCCCTGGGGAGGATGGAGCCCAAGGGCTGGCAGATTTGCACCCTTCTCTCCTACCAGGCACCACTCAGATCCAGCCTTGCCCCCCGTAACTGGGGACACGTCCCAGGATTCACCACTTCTTCCTGCAACCAAATTGTGCATCTCCTCGGATGCTGCCAGGAAAACGGGCCCGAGAGGGAGATGCAGCGTCACCCCGGGGGACCTCAGCACCCCACCTTGCAGCCCCTTGGCACTCCCGCAGCCACAGTCACCCACCCAGCGCAGGGTCCTGAGTGGGACCACGGCCCCAGCGCAGTTCGATGGTCACCTGTGGGTAACACCAGCCCTTTTGGCTGGTGCTGTGCGGCTGCCCCAGGACGGAGCTGGGTTCGGTGGATGCACCTGCAGAGCCTACGCTGCCAGGAATAATTTTTTTCTTTTTTAATATTTTTTTTTTAGGAGTCTAAAATTTTCCAATTGCAGTGTGGAGATGCTGTTTGATTCCCCTCCCATCTCTGCTGAACCTCCTCCCCCTTGGCCTCTGCTTTCCTCCCTCTCATGCATTCACAGTGTGCGACTGTTGTGCCTGTCCCCTCCACCCCTCTGAAATATGAAATGTAAAACTGTAAGCATTTCAACATACAGCAGTTCAAAGGAGATCTTTGACTGAGGGCGTCTAACATGCCTGTACCGAGATTAAAAAGGGGAGGGGGGGGGTAGGAAGGAGGGAAGAAGACTTTTTTTGTAACTGCCAACAGGAGTATAAATATTCAGACACCTTGAGTCTTCCAGAGCGGAGATGTATTGCTGTCTCCAAACTGCTCAGGACTCAGGAGTTTTTGCTTTTTTTTTTCTTTTATATAGATTTTTCCTTTGCAGATGGTCACACTGGAGTAATCCATTTAGGAAAAAAGTATGCATGAATAACCTTAACCTTCACTTTCAAAATTATAAGTCCCCCGAGAGGCTTTAGGAGAAGCCTGGGATGGCAAATAAAGTTTGCTCTGTCTCGCGGTGCTAGAGGAAGCCCGGCCGGCTGCATTTTGGCGAGGCCGTCTTCCCCGCTGGAGATCTTGCGATTGTTGCTCCCAAAGCTGAAAACAAACACATTTTTTTAAGGCAAGGCTTGGTCAGCCTGAGAAGCCAAAGGAGCAACAACAGCAATGACGATTCCCCAGGGAGATGAACACGCTGATAGCGTGGAGCATCAAACCCTCCTTGGAGAAATCACTGCTGAATTGAGCCAAAGCGACCAGGGTTGGCACAAGGAGGTGGGCTGAGGATGGAGGGAGCATTGCCAGCCTAGGGGATGCAGGATCTGCTGGTGGTGGATCCTGGGATCCATCAGAATAATCCTGGCTGGTGCAGGGGATGGGGACCTCAACCCGACTCTGCCCTTGTGGGAGTGGGAAATGATGAGGGGGGAGGAGGGGAGAAAGCCCCTTCTGGGGTGTTGCCAGCTTTGAGGAAGCAAAACCCAGGCAAGGGATGTAGAGTAAGGTCCAGATATGGGGGTATGGGGCCACCAGGCTGGGAACCCCCCAAAGGTCCTTGCTGCTACTTGTGCATCCTTGTCCTTCAGCAGTGCTCCGTTGTTCTGCAGGGCCAAGTGCTGTAGCTCTTATCTCCTGGATCCCACCTGCTTTCGGGAGAGCTGGGTGGATGTGTGGGACATTGTGGGGCTGGTACAGGGGTCCCCATCATGCAGTACGATGCAAACATTCCCTCTGACCCGACCCAAGCGTGTGTACCCGCGCAGGGACCGCTGGCATGGCATCCCTGGCACGGCATCCCCGGTACAGCATCCCTGGCATGGCAACAAGCCATCACCGAGCACCTGGGTTAGGATCTTGAGTTCAGATGACACATCTTTGGCCAATTTGCAAAAAGCCACTCCGCAGAGCATCTTCCTCCCCTCTCGCCAGCCCTCCCTGTGGGATGCCACTGCCCGCAGCCGTGCCCTGCACCCGTCTCGCCGCACGAGTCACCCTCGCAAGCTCCCCGGGTGAACAAATGATTAATAAACTGCACCACAGTGTCTGAGGTGGTTATTAATACCCTGGTAAAAAGAGCTACTGAAGTTATAAAGCTTTAATTTGGCATTAAGGCCGAGTGGAAACTCCGCGTGTCTGCCAACAGCTACACACACATCCCTATACAGACAGGCTGTTAATATATATGCCTATATAAAAATAAAGAATAAAATTAATTTGAAAGAAAAAGCTGAAGCGCTTGCAGAAGAGAGAAAAAGGATGGTGGTTTTGTTTGTTTAGGGGGTTTCTGGCAGGTTTTCTCTGCCCTGTCTCGGCCCCGTCCCCAAATTTATTGGGATTTTCAGCCTATGGATAAAACCATCTTGTATTATTATTTTTAAAAAAAAAAACAAAATAAGGAAGTGAGGAAAGAGCCTCAATCCAGGCTTTAAAAATATACGAGCTGTTGCTTTATCCCCCCACTCACTTTCACATTTCGCTGGCGGCGTGACACCGCAGAGCAGGGCACAAATATGGGACCTGGGTGCCCGCAGGCTCTGCCACCGCCTCCCGCACCGGCCTCGGTCACAGCCCTTCGCCTCGCCAGTGGGTGCACGCCAGTCCCGGGGGGGTTGGTTGTCCCCCTGCTTTTGGCACGCTCGAAATGGCAGTGGCGTTGAAACTGTCTGCCTCCGCTGCCTTTGAAATGGAGAATAAAGCTGCAGCTGGAGCGGAACGGGGCCCAACAGCCAGCGCTGGAAAATCCCACCCACAACGGAATAAAAAACATTGCCCGAAGCGCGGGGCGAGCGCCACAGCCTCCTGCCCTTTGCCGCAAACCCCCCGGCGCGGCGTGGCGGCGATGCCGAGGATGCTCTTGCCCTCTGACGGGCCCTAATTAGCCCCAAAGCGCAGCAGGACGGGGAGGTGGGGCTGGGCAGGGAGCGGGAACCGCTGGACGTGGGCAAGACCTTGGGTCCCTGGCAGCACTTGGCGTCTTCAGCAAAATTAAAGTTCCTGCCTGGCACAAAATCCCCCAGTTCTGGGGATTTGGGGCATGATGCACCAAGTTGTGCCAGCCAGTTTGGCTCACTTCAGGCAACTTTGGGCAAAAAGGGGCATCTAATTATTTGTGCAAGAAGGGGAGCAAGGGGCTGTAGGGATGCAGGGATGCAGGCAGTCCTGCCTGGCAAACCCCTCAAAAAAACCCACCGGGATTCAGAACTTGGACTTCAAAAGGTCCCTGCGAGCAGGGCAACGGGCCGGGCAAACCCCAGCGAGGAGTGTGCAAGAGCAGAAAGGGATGGGAACATCAATAAGGATTTTTTTTAAAAAAAACCTGCTCTTCGCTTGGCTTGAAAATGAAATCCCTCGCACCTTGGCGGCAGCTGGGAGCACCTGCAGCACGGCCGCAGGCATTTTTTGGGGTGGAGAAAATTCTCCTGCGGGAAAAGTGGGCTGTCCCAATGGCAAACCTTCCCTTTCGTGGGAAAATGCCGCTTGTCTTGACAAAAAAGCAAAAATTTAGTTTTTCAGAGGGCTGTTTTTCAATTCACTACATCATTGCTGAAGGATACCTCTTAGGAGCCAAAATTTCAGCATTCTGAAATTAGGATCTTTGCCAATCTTGGGATGGCTCCTGGAGTGCTGAAGAGGGTATTTATTCACTCTTCACACACACACACACACACACACACACACACTTTCTTCCCCTTTTTTTTCCTTTTTTTTTTATAATCCTGTAACCTTTCAGAATGTGTCCAGCTTTGGAAAAATTACAGAGTGGCAAATTTATAATGTTTTCTTTTGTACTTTTGCTGCTGTGTAATCTTTCCAAAGTTAGAGAAGTTTTGAAGTTACAGAATGGAAAGAAAAAAAAAAAAAAGATAGAAAAAAAATAATAATACATGTGCGAGTGGGAAAGGCATGGCATTGTGTTCTGCCGTGCAGACACTGTTCATTGTCTTGAGCTTGAGGGCACAGGAGAAAAAAGAAATAGAAAATAAAACCCCCCAAAAAGTGAGATTTCTGGCAAGAGGCTGGGAAAATTTCAGTGATGTGAGGTCTGATGGATGCTTCATGTTTTGGGTGGTTTTAAGGGCAGGAGATGGGTGTCGAGGAATGGTCTGTACTGTCTGGGTGCTGGCTCTCACCTGGACGTCAGGGTGGGTGCCTGGGTGCTGGGACCCGGCAGCTCTCCCCTTGGCACCGCTGACTCGAAGCATCGAGATGTGATTTATAATGCAGGGGGGAGGCGCTGAGGGGGTCTCCAAACCACGTGGGGTCAGGACCAGCATTTGCAGATTCAGGCGATCTTGGACTCGGCATCAGCGTCGTTGCTGTCACATCGCTGCCTGCAAAGTGGCGAGTGCTCCGTGTCCCCCATGCGTGTCCTCCCACCGGTGCCGCATCCCACCCAAAACCCCAGCGAGGGGTGCTGGAGCCGGAGGCAAAGCTGCTGCAGGCTGTGATGCCGCACTCACCGGCGATGGAGCCACTTTCGCCGATGACGAAAGGCTTTTTAAGCCTGAAAACGTGGTTGGGAAGGAGTGAGCTCTGCACTCCTGTGGCTTTGGCAGGTTTTTTTCCACCAGTGATTATTTGCACACACTTTTCAGTCTGTAGGACAGGGCCTTTGCAGGTGGGTCAGGGGTGCGGTGGGGCAGCCGTGCCCCAGGGTGGGGATGGGGTTTGCAGCCAAATGTGTGGTTTGGCTGGGGAGGAACCAACCCAGAGCCACGCTCAGCTCCTCGAAGGGACAACAGCCCCCACCGAGTCCCCACGGGAACGCTGGCACAGGGTGGGCTGCGAGCTTCTCCCCGGGGATGCCATCTGGTGCTGGGGTGGTCGCACTGTGGTGGCAGTGTGGCTGGTGCCAGGGGTGCTGGAGGTGACAGTGCTGGCTAGGAGAGGGGTACCAGTCCCCCGTGCGATCCCTCCGTCACCCCCACCGCAGTGGGTCAGCCTCCAGCTGGTGATTAATGGCCCAAGGGAGGCCGTGGTGGCCGCGGGCCATGGCTAATGTCAAATAACAAATATGAATGCGGGCTGTAAATATTTATACAATGTGCAGGCACGTGCCGCCTCCCTGGTGCAAAGTCAAAGCTCTCCTGCCCCTGGCCGGGTGACTCACATCTCCCAGCAAAAAACCACCGGGGTGGCCGGCAAAGGGCTCAGGCCAGCGCTCCTGTGGCCGTGACCCCCCTCTTGGAGGGGCTGGTGGGGCTGCTGCCCGCCTGCGGCTTGCAGGGATGTTTCATGTCTTTGAGGAGTTCCTGGAGCTCTTCACTTCTTGGGCCTGCTGAAAAACAGCTTTTTAAAGGCAGCTGAGAGCCTTGTAGCCTGCGGCTCCTCTTTAGGGGGTACAGGGATGCTGGAGGGTCCCTCAGATCCTCCTTCCCTGGTGAGACCCTCCCCATCCCAAGGGGAGGCAGTGGAGGTGGACCCCCCCAGGAGCAGCACTGATGCTCCCCATGTGTCTGGGGAGTTAGATGAGGGAGCCTGGGGTGCTGTGGGAGCCCTGCCCATACCTGAGGGGCTGCAGGTGATGCTCAGCCACTGCCTCCCCCACCCCGGGGAACCCCAGCTGCCTTACACCACTGCCAGGCATTGACAGCCGGAGAGGGGGATGTGCCCGCTCTGGGGCACCCCACCTCCCTTATTGCCTGTGTGGGGAAGGCAGAGGGCAGCCAGGTGAGCAGCCTCTTGCTCAAAAACCTCCATCCCACGGCCTCCTGCCATGCCAAACCCTCAGGCATCACCACCTGAGGCCATCACCAGCGTGCAGTGCCCTGGATGTGATGCTCTGGGTACCACAGCGCTGCATCCTGCCTAAGTGGCTAAGGGGCAAAGGGGGATGGGGGGGACGTGGATTTTGGCTGTGTCCCCAAGGAAGCCTTGATGTTTTTCCCAGTTCTCCCTCCTGCTTCCCGCTCCCGGCTCCCAGGTTTATTTAGTGCGGTCCCTGCTAATTCATGCACATTCCTCTGCGCCTAAGAATAGAAAGCGATGACGATTATTTGGGTGACTGGTCGGCTCAGGAAGCGGCTAATTGGAGACAGAGACTTTCACCTCTGCCTGGGCTGGCTCCAGCCTGGACTACGGGCACCGGAGCTGTGTTTCCTATCATCAGACACATGAAGGGGTCAGGGAGTCTCAGGGTGGCTTGTACGAGAGTGGGGACACAGGTTGTGCTGTTCGGGAGCGTGTCCCACAGCGAGCCCATCACCTGTTGCATCAGGGCTGGGTCCAGCGAAGCCACTGAGGAGCACAGCACCAGTGTGGCTCCTTCGAGCCTTTCTGGTTCGTGGGCCAGTTGAAGAGCCAGAGGGCTACTTGGTTTCATCACCTGGGGTGGTGGCTCCTGTGGGGAGATGGGGTAGAGCTCCCCCCAGCTCTCTCCATCGCCCCCCCCTGCCTCTCCCCTCGCAGATGTGGACGAGTGCGTGGAGGGCACCGACAACTGCCACATCGATGCCATCTGCCAGAACACCCCCAAGTCCTACAAGTGCATCTGCAAGTCCGGCTACACAGGCGACGGGAAGCACTGCAAAGGTAGGCACGCCGCCGCAGCCCCAGCCCCTCCGCCTGCCACAGCCCCAGTGGATCGCCAGTGATGTCCCCAGCCCTTGCAAAAAGGCTGCTGGTTTACCCCAGCCCATTGCTAAACCTTTTATTCCCCTTTTCTGCCCCAAAATCCTGGCTTCGTGACCCTGCATGGCGTGGGGATGGAGGAGAATGTGACTGTCCTTGCTGGTGGCGGTGGCAGCCGTCATGGTCCCTCCCCTGCTCTGCAAAGAGCTGTATTTGCAGACGGGGGCTGCCCAGTCCCAGGGTGGGGCGGGTCACCTGGGGCTTGCTTTAAACAAAGTTGAACTTTTTTTCCTGCAGGATTTCCAACCCAGAGGCTGCAGAACTGGGTTAGCAGATAAAACATGAGAAGCTTAGAAATAAGATGTAGGATAGAAATGATATAGATATCGATGTAGATGTAGATATAGGTGTAGAAGTAGGTGTAAATGTAGATATAAATGTAGATGTAAATGTAGATATAGATAGAGGTATATGCAGCTGAGTAGGGCATGGAAAGAAAACGGGCTCCTGGGAGGAACAGCAGCGAGAAAGCAGGAATGGGGCAGGGGAAAAATTCCCGGCTGTGCTAGGAGTGGGTCCGGGGTCAGGATGGGCTGAGTACAAATAACAGAGGGATTAAAGCGCGCTCCAGGCACAGCAAGGCTTTGCCATGGAGACCAGCTGCTCTGCCCACGACCCTTGGGGAATCCCGTGTGAGTCCCAGCATGCTGCCCTGTGCGAGGCTTTAAGACAGCGGGTTAGCTGGAAGTCCAGGGTCTAGACTGGGGAGGATAGGCATGCTCTCGCAGGGTGTGGAGGGATGCTGTAGGTGATAACGGAGCTGGGGACCTGCTGGAATAAGCAGAGATCCCAGGGTACAATGTCAGCTGGGATGCAACCATGCTGGAGATGGGGAGCAGCACCGGTGCAGCGGGTTGGCTGTGCTCAGCAGCCCTGCAGCTCTCCTGCCCTCCTCTCTCCCTAGATGTCGACGAGTGCGAGCGAGAAGACAATGCAGGCTGCGTCCACGAGTGCGTGAACATCCCCGGCAACTATCGCTGTACCTGCTACGATGGCTTCCGCCTGGCACACGACGGCCACAACTGCCTGGGTGAGGGATGGGCTCCCAGCGGGATGCCAGCGTCTCACAGCCACTTGACAGCTCTGGCACCTTGGGAGCAGCCTGCTGGCTTTCTTTGCCAGGCACCTCCCGAGCTCTGACCCCGCCAGACTCTTTGCCAGGGGACCATGGTGGCACTGCAGAACACCAAGCCAGCTGCAGACATGTCCCACGCCACAATGGCTTGCCGGGGGCAGGATTGTGACCCATTGCACAGCAGTGATGCCAAGGGAAGATGCTCCATGCTGGGAGAAAATCTTGCTCCATGGGTCCATCCATAGACTGGGGGAGGCCAGGGTGAGGCGAGGCTGGGAGGGTTGGGTTTGGGGATGCTGGGGGCGAGCCACAGCCTCCCCACAGCCGCATCCTGCTGCGGCCAGCAGCCGGGCAGCAGCTCTGCTCTGCTGCTGGAGGCAGGACCAGCCGGTGGGGCTCACCCAGGCCCTGCCGCTCGCTCAGCTCGTGCTTGAGGTCAGCCCTGCACCTGCCAAAATAGATGAGTTAATAGCAAATATGGTGGGGATGGGAACCAGCGAAGGGACTGGGTAAATAATCCCTGGGCCAAGACAAATCCAGCATGTGCCTACGGAGCAGCCATGCATCCTCCCCGCCACTTCCCACTGCCCCAAGCTCCATCCGGCCGTGGCGGAGTCAATGCTCCCAGCAGACCCCCGGGGCCAGCCGGGCTGCCCGCGCCCCGGCACCCGCTTCCTCCCGCAGCACCCACGGGTGGGATCGCCAGGGCACAGGGCCGCCTGCCTTCCCTCCGCTTGCAGCTCATGGTATTTTCTAATTAGTGTCTGCAGAGGGGTCATTAATGAGCTCATCATTGGGAGGAGGAGGAGGGGGAAGGGATTATGGACACATACGCTTTGCATTAACCACCATCACCAGGATCTGTGCAGCCTCCTTGGGGAGGGGGGAGATTTACACAGCTGGGAGGAGGCGCGGGCGGGCGGCTCTGCCTTCCTCTCCCGCAGGAGGATGAGCCCAAGAAGAAGAAAGGAAAGCCGGGCTCAGTGAGCCACAGACGTCATGTGTTTACAGAGTTGGGTAGGAGGGGAGAGAGGTGGCTGGGGAGCAGCTGGGTGAGGGGGCACCTTGGCGGGGCAGCCCTGGCTCCCCCCTTGAGCCTTTTCTCAGGCTCATCCCAGAATCTCAGCCACGTTGCTTTGCCGTAGGGATGGTGCAGGTTTATCCCTTCAAGCCCATTTTACAGATGAGGATGCTGAGACCTCATGCTGAGATGGGATGGCTCAGCAGCTGATCTTGGGGGGGCAGCAGGGATGAACCGTGGTGGAATTTTCCCATCCTCCCCCCGCCTCCCCATGCTGCCTGTGCTTTGCCCAGCCTGCTGGCATCCCTGCTTAGCCAGAATAAAAAGAAGCAGAGCAAAGCGGAGGGTCATGCCCATGCCTTGGCTGGCACTGTGGGCAGTGACTGAGTTGGAGGTGGGTTAGGTTGTGTGCCCACCAGAGCCCACCAGCCCCCACATTGCCCACCCTGGGCGACCTTTTGAACCAGGACAGGAATTTGAGCCCCCATCCTGACATAGGCCCTGCTGGCTTCTGCCCATCTCCCTTGCATTTAATAAAACAGGTATTAGAGCAGCGGAATCTTGTTTCAGCCATCGGGTTTGAACGGCTGCCTCCTCATTTTTGTGCAGAGCTTGAAGGAGAAGTTGCAAGATGTTAAGCCCTTGTTATAAGTAGGGGGATTTGAGGAGAGTTATTGGCATCTGCAGGACATAGCTTGGCTGGGATGAGCCTCGGAGGAAGCTGCAAGCCTCCTGCCATCGCAGAGGACATCCCTTTTGTGTCTAGCTGCAGCCTGGCTGCCAGGCCTAGCCTGCCCTGCGGGTGCCCGGGTGTGAGATAATGTTTTTGACACCTCCTTTCCAAAGGTAGCAGGTTTGTGGGGTGCTCCTGGGCTCCTGTGGCAGTTTCCAGCTGGAGCCACAGCCCTGCTTTGATTTCTGAGCATCCCCTGGGGTTGCAGCATCCCCCAGGGCTTGCCTGGGGCTGGGGCATGGTGCAAGGCACCCACGCTGCTAGGGCACCCATCCGCCCATTCGTCCCTTTGCCCAGAAGCAAGGGGCTGTGTTGCGTGCTGTGCCGCTGGGCATGGAGGGCAGTTCTGGGAGCCCCTCCCGGTGCGCTTTGTCACTGAGCCACTATTCCAGCGTTTCCAGTGGCCGATGCTGGCAGGGCTCAGCTTTCCCCTCAACTGCTGGCTCTGCAATGCTCGACTTCACAGGAGGTTTTCTTTGGCACAGGGCCCCTCACTCCCCAGCCCGACGCCGTCGCTTGGCCCCGGGACCATGGGGCAGGGGTGGCCGTGGCAGAGGTTTGCCTCGCTGCCCGAACCAGGCATCCTCCTTGCTTTGGCACCTCAGGGCACTGGCTGGTTCAGCTTGGACCACTGTCCCCAAAAACCCTCTGGAGAGAGTAACGGGCTGTTGCTCTTCATTCACAGGGATTTGCCGGGATGGAGCCGGAGCAGCCCAGGGCGGGGGCATTGCCACTGCCACAGGGACACATCTCGAGCCCTTTCCAGCCATGGTTTGTTAAACCAGAACAGGCACAAGGGCAGCAGAGCTGCTGGGGATTTGAGTCCCCTTACAAGCAATTATCTCTGCTCTGGGCTAAGGTTTCCCAGCTCCCCCTAATGAAGTGCAGGCATCCCCAGCCAGCAACAGGCTCAGAGGGGCTGGGAGTGGGGGGCAGCTGCAGCTGGCATCCCAGCCAAACATCCTGGGTGCTTTGGGGGTCCCAGGACGAGAAAAATCCCTTCCTCTGTGGTTTGGTGTTTCTTTCTGTAAAACAAGGCCAGACCTTTTCTTTTTTTTGCCCATCAGCTGGGGAAGCTGTATAACCTCTGCAAGCCATCCCTTGATGTGCTTTGCCTTCATCCCCTGCAGCCCTAAAGCATCCCCCTTTCTTCTAGCCGGCGAATCACAGGTGCAGAGCAGAAATAAATTGCTGCTTGGCAAATCTGTGGTGCCTGGTTCCCCATCCCCTGGGGATGCTGCAGAGCTGCACTCATGTCCTGTCACCTTCCCTTTGCAGACCTGGATGAGTGCTCAGAGGGCAACGGTGGCTGCCAGCAGACCTGTGTCAACATGATGGGCAGCTACGAGTGCTTCTGTCGGGAGGGCTTCTTCCTCAGTGACAACCAGCACACCTGCATCCAGCGCCCTGAAGGTTAGTGCACAACATCCCCCCCACGCCAGGGCACTCTTCATCCCCTGTGTTTACTGGGCCAGTCTGTCCCCTGTCCCCTCTGGCCACCCCTGCATCATGCCTGGGTTTGGGTGCTGGTTCTGGACCTTTCTTGGTGTTACAGATTTGAAAGCTAATTAATTTATGATGAGCACACGGGGAGAGGATGCTGCAGGGCTAATAAACATCTCCCTAACAAAACCCTCGCAGGCCCCTTAGTAAAGTACAATAATAATGAACAGAGAATGTTAATCCTATACCCAGAGTGTTTTATTAAAACAAAGGTACCCAGAAATCCTCACGCCGCCCTACAAGACTCATCTTCTCCTGCCAGGTCTTGCGCAGCACCGAGCCCTTGGTCTCGATATCAGTTCTAAATTGCTGCCGTCTGGAGCAATCTCTTAGCCAAAATAGGAGGAAATGAGAGATTTTTGCATCTCTGCTGATTTTTATCTCTGCTGCTTGGCAAAGCCAACTGAGTGTTTTTGCTTTCCTCCTTCCCAGCTGTGTTGGTCACTCCAGCTCCCTGGGGAATCTTGCCCAGCCCAGGATAGCTCAGCGGCTGTGGTGGCTTCTCCTGCGTCCCCATCCCCTGTGGGTCTGGGAGGGATGAGCTGGCTGCTCCTTCCTCTGGGTGACGCAGTGGGTGGCCCCCGCTGGGGACAGGGATGCAGGTGCTGGGTTTTGAGCTGATTTTTTTGAGCTGAATGGCTCAGAGTGTTGTTGGCCTGGGGAGGTCTGTGTTGCTTCTACACCCCGCGATTGATCTTGTAGCTGCTACGTGGTCCCCGAGCTTGGGCTCAGGGGTGCTGCTGAGATGAGAGGTGAGAGCAGCTGGTTCCTAGGCTGTGAGCCTGGAAAAAAGGGAAAGCTGAGGACAGTCTGGGTCTGGTGTTAAAGCCTGTTCTGACTTTACTCCTGATTCTTGGGCACTGCCAAGGCAGAAATGTTCATTATTAGAGAGCTGCATTACAGCTGCTTCCTTCCTTCTGGGGGCCTTGACAGCTCCTTGTCTCTTTTCTCCTACCCTGACAGGAGGCTTTCTCCTTTCCCTCTGCTCTTTCTCCTTTTCTCATTCTCCCTCTTGCTTTCCTTCCTCCCCCCTGATGCTGAGGGGATGAAGCGCTGCTGGGTCGAGAGACCCAAGGGAAGGATGCCAGGACCTCCCTCCTGCAGCACCATGACCCTCCCAGTCCCTCCCAGTAAGAAGATTCCAAGAGTTTGGGCTTGCTGGGTATTGGTGCCTTTAAACCTCATCACGCTCAGCCCAATGATGACAGCGGTGCCACGGAAAGCGAAAGGGGCGCGCAGGGTCCTTGCACCAGTGCAAGAGCAGATGCTGATGTTGCAGGGAGAGGAAGGATTAAAGGGGGCGCATCCCACCCTGGGCAGTGGCTGTAGGCACCAAGGGATTGCTGTGTCCCACCGTTGTGCAGCAGAGGAGGATGCCGTGCCAGGGTGGAATCACCTGGGGAGTCTTAGGAAAACAGCGTGCAGCCGTCCCGGCCTGGAGGGGAGCCAGGGCACACCGACGCCAGAGCCTGCATCTCTGCTGGGACATGCCAGGGCATCTCTGCAGACTGCTGGCCGTCGGGATATGGCTTCTCTGGAAGGTGGCATCTCTGGGGGAGCAGCAGCAGGGCAGGGTCAGCCTCGGAGGTTTCTGTGTCCACTGTGGTACCCAGGACGCGGTGGAGATGCTGCCAGGCAGTAAAGAGCAGCAGTAAGAAAGAGGGAGAGAGAAAAACAGCTGTTTGGAGGAGAAGCTGAGTGCTTGATTGTCCCCGGCATCCCTGAGGCATTCGGTGCCCTGGGGGGTCCCAGGGCAGGGCTGGGTGGGCTCACAGCATCATCCAGGCCCCAGGGAAAGCTGGAGCGTTCTGGGGGGACAGAGCGGGGGCTCCCACAAGTTGGGGGTTCCCAGCTCTGGCCTGGCAGCCAGGGAAGGGAGGGCTGGTGTGGTTGGAAGCGGGAGGCTCTAATTACAGAGGGCTCCCCTGCACTGCAATTGCAGATGATCCCCTTGTCCTGGAGCTGAGCCAGGTGGGATCTGCTGGCAGGTGATGGGGAGCAGCCTGGGACACCCACAGACTTCAGCCTGTGGTTTTTAACCCTTCCCGTGCATGCTTGCAGTATCTCGGTACCCTCCTCCGAGGTGCCTTGATCCCATATGGACCTTCCCTCACTGTCCTGCCCCAGGCTCTTCACAGCCCCCTGGCTTGCAGCAGTGCCTGCTCCCTGATGCTGACACCACCATTGCTCACCGCATGGTGGGCTCAGCACCGGGTGCCTGGAAAGGACCTGACCCCCTCCCTCTGCCAGAAAAAGGCCCTGAGCAGGCAGTTGCATCTCTGAGAGTCATCCGCAGCTTGCTGTGGGTTTTGTTAAATGTTTCATAAACAGCTCACAGTGCCCCATTCGGCACCTGCTGAACCCAGCTTTCTGCAGCTGGGTGTCCCATGACCCAGGAGAAGCTGGGTGGGAGGGGGCTGTCCCCCCCCATAGCTGGCTCTGCCCCTCCAAAACCCTTCCTTGCTCAGCTGAACGATGCCATGACGACCTGCCCAGAGGTCTGTAACTGTAACCATGCTCGCCCTGTCTTCCAAAAAGGAGCTGCATCGCCCTGTCCTGTTGGTGCCAGGTGGGGCTGGTAGACAGCCTGCAGCTCACCCCATGGCAGGGAAGTGGGTTTTTGCCCGAGGTGCTGGGAGGGAATCAAAGGTTAAAGGCTCCAGGGTGGCTTTGCCCACCTTCCCGAGCAGCTCTGTGCTGGGAGGTGCTGCACTTCGAGGCCCCTAAGGTCCTCGCTTACAAGGTTTCCCCTCATTGCCCCCATCTCCCCATCCCAGTCCCACCCCAGGCATCCTTGTGCTGCTGTGGACTGGTGCCAGCAAGCTTTTGGAGCTTTTTTTTGCCTCCTTCTCCCTTTTAGAAGGAATGAACTGCATGAACAAAAACCACGGCTGTGCCCACATCTGCCGGGAGACCCCCAAGGGGGGCATCGCCTGCGAGTGCCGCCCTGGCTTCGAGCTCACCAAGAACCAGCGCGACTGCAAACGTAAGGAGCACTCCAGGGATGGGGATACAACCTCCCGGGGACCCCTAACCTTGTTCCCATGGTACAAACACCTCCTGGCCCTGCTGCAAAGCCCTGAACCCCTGGTAACAATTGGGTTATTGAGCCTGAAGCCCTCTGGTTTCATTTTCCTCCAGCATGCCCAGCTCTGCCTCCGCTGCCCTTACAGATGATGCTCCTGTTATCCCCCTCTGCAATGAGACATTGTGCCATTACACTGGCCGGCTGAAATGGCAGTTAAAGGGGGTCCCAGAGGTGCAGCAACCCCTGTCTCAGTCCCACTGTTCCGCTTTCCCAACGGGAGATGAACAGGGAGAGTGTGGTCGGTGCAGGAGGAGCACAGGAATCCTCTCCCCAGGGGTTGTGGTGCTCTCAGCCTGTCTGATCTCCTGCCAGCATCTTGCTGGCACTGCCGGGGTTATTAAATAGATATGTATGTGTTTATGCAATTATTTTTATTTTTTCTCACTTGCTGTCTGCGGCAAATGTGTAAAATCACTGATGAAATGGAGTTTTTATCCTATGAGCCTATTTTCCCTCTGGGCTAAATGAACAGTACCCCTTGTCCCTCGGGGAGGGCTGGCAGGGATTCCCAGGAGCACCTGAGTCATTCCAGAGCTCAGGAAAGTCCCATCCTTCCCTTGTAACACTGGGTCCAGGGGCAGGGACCACCAGCCCACCAGTCCCCTTTGCTCAGGCTCTGCTGGTGGCATTTAGAGATAGAGATATGCAAAGGGAAGACACGAGAAACCACAGGATGGTTTGCATCTGCCCAGATGCCACAGGGAAAGTCAAAGGACTTGAGAAATTATCCAGGAGGGAGGGATCTCTCTGGGAGTATGGACAAGGTTTTTCCAAGCCGGCTTTATGCTGCTGCTTGGGATGGCAGGTGGGGAAGAGGGGCTGGGGCTCTGGGTGACGGCTGGTGCTTTGCCTCCCGCAGTGACCTGCAACTACGGGAATGGGGGCTGCCAGCATACTTGCGACGACACCGACCAGGGGCCCAAATGTGGCTGCCACGTCAAGTTTTTGCTGCACTCTGACGGGGTGACATGCATAGGTAGGTGCGAGCCATCGCCTGGCTGTGGGGCCATGTGTTGGGGTGTGGGATGGCTCGTCTTCCTCCCTGGGCAATTTGCTCTCAGCCTGATGAAGGGTTGTTGGTGGGTTTTTTTCCCAAGCTTTGGGGGTGCAGCGTTTCCTTTTGCTGAGATCAGAGAAACTCGGTGCGTGTGTGAGGGATGCTGTGGGTACCCACGGGGTGCAAGGGTGCGTCGCTGCTCAACCACAGGGAGCAAAGGTGGCCGTGGGGGTGCTTGAGGGGATGTTTGGGGACAGGTTGGTTGTGCAAGGGTGTGGGCAGGGGTCCCTGCCTGCCTCCGTGCTGCTGGAGGGGCAGGGGTGAGGGTGCCCTCACACTAGAAATTGTTACTGGTGCTGTCACTGGCAGCGTTCAGGGAGGGACACGGAGGGGACAGGTTTGGCTGCGGTGATCCGTTCTGACTTGGCACCATGGGGCCTTGGCTCAGGAACAATTGTCTTGCAAAAAAAAGCCCAAAAACCCAAACCAAAACCCCAACAACCTGATAAGTCAACCACCCCCAGAATTGCCCTTTCCCTGTGTGTGTTTTCAAATTGTAAAACATCAGACGGAGATAGAAATTTTACTGGTTTCATATGCTTGTGCTGTTTAACAGCTGATTTGATTTTTAAAAATGTTACATTAGGGGAGTGATTAAGTCCACAAATTGCTTTAGACATTGGAGTTCTTATTGCAAAATAAAAAAGACAAAGGAATTGAAAGCAAGAGAGAGATTTTGGCTCCCCATGTACCTGCTGTGCCTGAACGGAAACCCCTCCATGCTTTCCAAATCCGGCTCTGTCCTCCAGCAGAGGAGCCCCCCGAGCCCCTGGCTGCTCCCTGCCAGCTTGAGGGATGCTCTGGGCTGAGCTGCCATCAAAGCCCTCCTGCCTGTCAGCTCAGCTGCTGCTACCTTAACGTCACCACTGTCACCCAGCCTGCTTCCAGATTAATCCCAGTCCCTCCTGGCTGCTGGCAGGCGCTCGCAGCCCCTTGTCCCCACCATCTCCTGCGGCTGCTGCATCCCATCCCACTGGCTGAGGACCCTCCCCTGGGGTTATTGCTGTGCCTGGCAGGGGGGGAGCGTTTCTGCGACGGGGACTTTGGGACACTGAGGTGCGTCAGTTGGTGTGTTCCTCCTGGATGGAGGTCACCGCGCGTGTGTAATCTCTCTTGGTGCGAGGACTCAGGGATGTTCAGTGCTGAAGTGATGCTCCTGACCTGCTGGGTGCGGGGAGCGGGAGAGCAGCTCCCAGTAGCATCTTGTGACCTGGGGGATGCTCGGGAAGGGTTCTGTTTGCTGGAAGGTCTCAGCACTCTGACCCTGGGTACCACAGGCATGAGGGTGGGACCTGGGGGGGGGTCCAAAATTGTTCATGCTCATGGCCTTGGCCAAAATCTCCCCCTTTGCCCCCACACCATGCACTGTATCTGCTGGGGAGGCATCACCCAGTGGAGCCAGTACATCCCCTTCAGCTCTCCCTTCACCCACCTTCCCAGGGGAAATCAAACACCACGCTGGGGGATTTTAGGAGCAGCACCAGCCCAAAACCCACTGCATCCCTTTTGGGTCTGCAGCCCGCTCTCCACAGCAAGGGGCCCGTCTGGCTCCCGCATCCCCCAGGGATGCCCGGCCCCGCTGTGGGAACACTGCGGGATTGTGCTCCAGCCGTTGGGAGCCGGTGGCCGCCCTGTGGGGATGCCCAGCCGGTGGATTTATGGCCAAGGTACCTGCTCGGATATTTATAACCACTCTTTCTTGTTTTACGGCCGGGACTCAGCAAACAGCCCTCCCCCATCCCCGGTGCTCCCTCTGCTGCCCCTTCCCCATTTCCTCTGAAATATTTCATCATTTCAAGGGGAATAAAGTTTCCAGCAAGGGGAAACGCAAACTCGCTCCCCAGGCCATGGGCTTTGAAATAGTACGCGGTGCGTTTGATGGGCTGCCGGGACAGGCCCCTGGTCCAGGTTCCCTTCAGATCACACCACGCGGCAGGAAGCACGATCAGCCCCTTTGAATGACAGTTTCATTAGGCCATGGCCGGTGTTTTTCATTTTTCCGCTTTTTATTGCTGCTTTTAAAAATGCAGATAATGAATAACATGCCTCTGAGCAAAGCGGGGCCAGCCCTAATGGCTCCCAACATGTCTGCAGGCTCAAGGGGGAGGGGGAGCCGGGAGGGGAGGCTGATGACCTTATATATTTACATTTATGCTCAAAAAGCGGCCTTTAAAAAAAAAAAAAAAAAAAAAAGACAACAAACACATAAAATTGCCCTCCAGCAGCCCAGGGTGCAGTGCCCATGGGGGGAGATGCAAACTGGGCTGTCACAGTTGATGCAGATTTTGGCTTTCCAGGAAGATTTGCAAGGCAGGGCATCATTGCAGCTCCCTCCCGCCGTTATCTGGGGTGCAGTAGGGCCATTGCTGTCCCTCAACTTGTGGCAAGCACCGCTGGAGTGGGAGGTGGTGGGTGGGGAGGAAATACAATTAGACAGAGACAAAAAATAAACCCAGCTCAGGTTTTATGGCTGTTTTCCTGACCCGTGCCCAGGTGGTTTGTGGTGGCACCACCGATGATCCCAGCTTTGTGAAGCTGGCAGTGCCAGGAGCGGTGCCGGGAGTGGGGGCTGCGCCAGACCCTGCTGCCGGGTCAATGCTGGGGACACCAGACCGAAGGGGCCGCGGCATGGGAGAGCTCTGGAAAGGGGAAAGCAGGACACAGGGATGTGATGTGGGTGGCCACGGGCATGCCGTGCATGCTCCTCCACACACATCGACCTCCCTGAGGGGATGCGGTCCCTGCAGAGCCTCGGCACCCCATGTCCCAGCTGCTGAATCCCTGCCCTCTGCCTGAACCCCCTGGGACAGCGCAGGCACAGCCAGAGGCTGAGTTTCCCCTCTTGTCCCCTTCCACTGTCCTCCTTTCTGCACGGACATGGTGTTGTTTCTCATTAAGCGGGGATGCTCTCATCTCTGCTCAGCCCTGTGCTCACCTGGGGGCTCTCTGACTTCAGTCCAGCACTGCCATGGGGCTCTGTCCCCCCACAGGAGCAAAAAGAAGTGCTGGAGTGCCTTGTCCCCTCCCCAAGATGACCAGGATGAAGGAGGGACATCTGCCAGCCATGGATGGGTGGTACCAGGCAGAGTTTCCTTTGCAGGGCAAAACTTGAGCTCCCTGGGTGTTTTAGCACCGATTCTGGGGTCTGCAGCTTTGCCCAGGCTGCTCTCAGCCCATTCTTGGCCATTTGTCCCACCCCAGAGGCTCCCATATGCTCCCTCGGGTACTCAGCACCCTGGTGCTGTGTGATGCCTCACTGGGGCTCCCTGCACCCAGCTGCACGGCTGAGGCTGAGCAGCCCCTGTGCACGAAAAATCTGGACTCACCACCGGCTTGGCCGCTAAATCCAAGCAGTACAAGTGCCACTGGTGGGACATGGTCGCCTTCCCAAAGCCCATGGGCATGCGGTGTCCGTACGGCTCTTCTCAGGGATTGCAACCTGCCCTGGCACGTGCTGGCTCTGCTTCGGTGAGGACCCGGTTCCCCAGACTAACGGGCTGCACTAACGCTCCTCGTAACGCGCTTCCTCCCTTGGCATGGGGCTCTGGCCAGCCCAACGCAGGGCGTGGAACCAGAGGGGGTTTGGAGAGGCTGCGGGACACGGGATGCTCCGGACGGGGTGGTGGAGGAGTCGATAGTGTCAGACCCAAACCTTGGGGTTTGGCTCTTTTGGGAGGTGGGGGGGTGAAAAAACCCAAAGGGACAATTTCCAGCTGGCTGGAAAGGCAGCGGAGTGGAACCCGTTGATGTGTGACACCAACCGAGCTCCTTGCTGGACACTGTTTCTAAATCACTTTTTTATAATGTTAAACAGGGGAGAGACACTTCCAGCAACACGTTATCCTTGAGACGTTTTCTAATGGTAAATATTTTTGTTCTCTCTATCTCTACAAAGGGGTCTAACTGTAGACGGTCTCTCATCTCGAGATCATAACCGGGCTCGGGGGGCTGAGCTGTCGCGCTAACCGCATGCCTCGCTAACCCTGTCCCCCGCTGCTGCTTTTAAACCCCACAGAGCAAGCCTGGCCTTGGGCTGCTGGCAGGCTTTGCTTTCGGGGATGGAGAAAGAAACCCTCCCCTGGCTGTGCTTGCATGAGGCGGGGGCTCTCGCATTGCCTCGGTCGGTCCAGCCCGGTGCAGGGGGTGATAATCCGCTTCCTGGTGGCTGCGGCAATGGTTATCCTCCCCCCACCCCACCCCCACCGCCACCAAGCAAACCTGAGAGGAGCTAGTGGCTGCGTGATGGGGAGGGGGATGCTCGTGCCCATCTCTGCGCTCCCAGAGTTACCCCTTCCCGGAGCCCACCCGCTGGGGGACGGTCCCCTCTGTGAGTGCAGGGAGGGACATTCAGGGTGTCCCAGGGTCTGGCCCAGCAAAGCTGCCAGCCACGCTCGGCGGCACCCAGCCCAGAGCTGCGGCCAGCTGCAGAGCTGCGATGACCTTTTATCGGGCTGGGCACCTCGACTGCTTCCCCAAGGATTTCTTTGCAAATCCCGTTGGGTCCCTTAAGCCCCTCACGAAGGTAAGGTGATGCCTCTGCTCCCCTAACGAGGAAACTGAGGCAGTCTGAGGGTGCAGCGACTTGTCTGCGGTGGGGAACCTTGTTCACAAATGTGCTGGGTGCATGCAAACTGCTGGCGCATCCAGGAGGAGCTGTGGGTGCCCGGCTCACTGGTGGCAGGGAGCACTGACCGTGGCTTTAGGGGGGCTCTGCAGAGCCTTTCCAACAGGGGTGGGAGAAGGGGGGACCCCCAGCTCCGTGCCGTCACCGCGCTCCAGCCAACTCGGCTGTAATCCCTCTGATTACCGTGCAATTATCTCCTTAGGCTTGTGGGATCGCAATCCCACTGCGATCGCCGCTTCCCGGCAGGTGGAGGCGAAGCCGGAGCGTGTGTGGGCAGGGCTCCGTGGGGGCGCGGGCAGGGGCTCTGCCAGCCCCCGGTGACAGCTGGCGCAGGGAAGGGTGCCAAGCGGGGCGAGGATTTCCAGGACATGGTGGTCGGGAAGTGAGACCGGAGCTGGGATGGAGGAGGGTGGGAGAGTGTGTGTGTGCGTGTGTGTGTGTGCGCGCAAGCTGCTTTGTCTTCTCTCTCCTGGAGCGATGGGGCCCTCGCCAAAGCCCTGTGTGGCTGGGTGAGTCACACCGGCTCACGCCAGGCTGGGAGCAGCCCCTGGGCTGCCGGCATCGCCGAACAATGCCGCTCTCCCGGGGCCCTGCTCCAGCGCCTGGCCCCACGGCGCCTGGCCTCCGCTGCCTCGCAGGTACCCCAGCACCCCCCTCCAAGCTTTTTGCAAGCCTAGGACATGGTCCCGCCTTTGCACAGGGGTTTGCAGTGGTGCTCAGCCACGCTGGCTCAGCTCCCACCCCATGCACACCCTGAGCAGCGGCCACATCCTGCATGGGGTGCTGGGTAGGGCTTGCCAAAATTCCCAAAGGTGCAAACGGACCGGAGGGGAGATGGGTGTCGCAGCACGGGGAGAGGCTGTGAGCACGGTGACGCGTGCCCAGGGCACCACGCTCCATGGAGAGCCCCATCATCCCTGGTGCAGCCACTTCTCCGGCTCCTCAATCCCACCAAAATTAGTGCCCACACCAAGGCCATGGCCTCATCTCAGCAGCGACTCTGTTAAATCGATCCTCCCTGGGCTGCTTCTGCATCAGCTGCTGGAACAAAGGCTGGCGTTAAATAATTCATTGGGCTTCCGGAAAGTTTCCTTTCCCTTGGGCTCCGTGTCACCCACACTGTGCTCTTCGCCCCGATGCCGCGGGGGGGGACACGGACCCGGCACGGCCAGGCTGCATGCGGTGCGAGGACCTGGCTGGAGGAATATATGCAGAAATCCTTCCTTTGCCGTTAGGTTTTGTAATTGTGCTGGCTATTAATTTCATAAAATGGTCCCTTTTGTTCTCTTATTATGGGACATCATAAAAATAGCAGCGGCAAGACGAGCACAGAGTGATCCCAGCTCCCTCGCCCTGCGGCAAATGGTTGGATAATTCAGTCATTCCCACCCCATGAGGCGCTTGCAAAGAGCGGGAGAACCTGGGATTTGCTCTTTCCAAGGAATTTCTTCAAGGCATTTTCATCTTGGGTTCCTTGAAGCCCAAATGCCTCATTTATCCAAGCAACCAGCCTTCTGAAAGGAATATTTTATTATCCTTTGTGAACAACTTAATGCACTTCAAACCATTGTTCTGGTGGTTAGGACAGAAATTGAGGATTGATCTCACAGGGAAGCTGTCAAGCTGAAAATGCTTCATTTAAATTAGTGTCCCTTCTAGTCCTACCAGCGACAGCTGACTTTGATAATACTGAAATAATTAGCATTTTTTTTTAAATTGGATTTTTTTTCCACTGATGCTGCCTGCCTCTGTGTGTGTGTGTTCTAATTATATGAAGCGTCTCCCAAATTAGCCCGCGACGCTGGACCAGCCGGCGTGCCCGAGCAGCGAGTGATGGTTAGGCACACCCGTGGCTTTGTGGCATGGTGGTGGCAGTGGCAGTGAGGGGGCTGGGACCCCCCTGGGACCCCCCCCACCATCCCGCTGGGGCAGTGGGGCTGCGCACCTGCATCCCTGGGGAGCCGCAGCCTGGGCACCCTGGGTGAGCCTGGCTCTGGCTGCTTTTTGCACAGCAGGTGCTGTGATTTTGTCACTTGGAAATGCAGTTCTCCTGGTTGGAGCTGGCAAAGCCAGACCCCAGCAGACCCTGGTTTTGGGGGAAGCACAGCCCTGATGCCAGTGTGAAGGCTGAGTGTGGCAGGATTAATCTCATGGAGCCGCTTTTTCCCTCTGTCAGCTGAAAAGCCAACGTGTTTCAGGAGCACAGAGCTTCCACCGAACCTCTGCTTTTCCCAGTGAGCGTTGGCCATTTTGCAACTGGCAGCAGCTCTGCCTGCACACCCCTGCCTGCATCCCGACCCCATCCTCCCCAGGACGGCCGGGTGCCACTCTGCTTCCTGCCTGCAGTTAATAAAGCATCCTCTAACGGGAGGGGACAGAGCTGTCCCCAAACCTCTGTCTGCCTTGAGTGCAGATACCCAGTGTATCAGAGCAGGTTGTGGGAAGGCAGGAGGATTGCACAGCGGTTTGGATGGGGAACCAGGAAATCTGGGTGCTTTTTCCTGCCTTAGTGCTGCCTGCAACCTGAGCTGAATCACAGGTGCCCTTATTTCACCTCCAAAATCCCCGGGGAGCAGCACCCAGATGTGGCAGGATGGGAAGGCGACGAGTGCCGGATCAGCTGCAGAGGCAGAAGATGCTGTGGGATTGCCAAGCGTTAATGCCTTGCCCCCTGGCCCTCGTGCTCTGTATTTTTTTTGTATTAATTCTGTATTAATTTGGGGGCTCTGTGGCCTCATTACTGCTGCGTGAAAAGCCCAGGGTGATTTCGGTGGGTTCTGCAGAGAGGTTTGCACCCGCTGCCTCTCCCAGGCTGCAGTGTGAGGACATCTGGGTGGCAGGGGGACGTATGGGTGGCATGGGGACATCTGGGTGGCGTGGCACACACCCACCCAGCCTTTTAAACGCCAGTCCTTCACCCTGGCTTGCTTTCTTCCCTCTCCTTGCAGAGACATGTGCTGTGAACAACGGGGGCTGTGACAGCAAGTGTCATGACGCGGCCACAGGTGTGCACTGCAGCTGCCCCATGGGCTTCATGCTCCAGCCCGACAGGAAGACTTGCAAAGGTGGGTGAGTGTGAGCGGGGCCGGGGTGCTCGCTGCTCACCTTTGGGTGCCTCAGACTCCGCCTTGTGCCCTCGGTGCCCTTAGGAAAGGCTCAATTTTAGCTCTGCTCGATTTGCCTGAGGCATTTGCTTGTTTGGTGTTTGCATCTGTGGGGTGGGGATAGGGATCGCCCCCAGGAGCAGAGACTCAGCCACCTTGCTAAAGGCACCCTGCTCAGCCCTGCTGCCCCAGGAAGCCTCTGGGGAGGAGGAAAGGGGGGGTCAGGTCATGTAGGAGGCAATGGCATGACATTTGTGCAGCTGGAGGGTCCTGTTCCACCTCACTCCACCCCACTGCCTCAGTTTCCCCATGGGTGCAGGAAACCCACGCTGCTCTGGGCGTCTGAGATGCATGGCTCCCTCTGCAGTCACTCAGCCGGGTCCAGGCACTGTGTCTCATTTGATGGAGGACACCACAGGATGCCATGTGTACCAACATCCCCATCCACCTGTCCCTGCAAGGGGAAGTGGTGAGGCTGGCTACTCCAGCCACCCCAAACCTGCCCCCCCCTCCCCGGGCAAGGGGACACTGTGACCCCGGGGCCAGCCAGTGCCTGCGTTGTGTCTTTTGGCAGCTCTGGGAACTTGACCCCAGTTGAAAGGAAAGCCCATGCCGCTGCCGGCTGCCTGTCTACCTGCTGACTGCTTCCAGAAACCCCCTGCCCCCTGTCCCCTGTTATTTTATCAGAGCACACCCCAACCCCCACCCCTCTTCTCCAATTCTGCAGTTTCCAGGAACATGCAATAACCCGGAGCCACGTCCCCTGTGTCTGGGGGTTTTATTACGGCTGCGGGCTGCTTTACAGCTCACTCCCTCGCAGTCATAAAAAGAAAACCCCAGCCCCAGCGATGCAGAGCTGCCGCCCCAGCGCTGGCGGCTGGGGGATGGAGGGACAGGGAAGGCGGCTGCCTCTTCCTGGTCTCCTTCCATTTTACAGGTCGTTTCCTAGCAGTAAATTTTGTGATTAGTCAAAAAAGGAAAAAATCTAACCAAAACCCCAAGTTCCAGCCTCTTGCCAGGTTGTTGGGGCTCTTTGCAGTTATTGTGCGTTGTCATTTTTAGCTTTGTTTATGGCAGGAAGGAGATGGCAAGCAGAGGGGTGAGGGCTGAAAAGTATTTATTTTGTCAAGCGGCTGTTTTTGAAGGAGGGGGTTTCGCCTCCTGACTTGCTCTTTCTTCCTGCTGCTCCTGGTCCCCAAAAGTAGCCCCCAGCCCAAACCTGTGACTCTGCAGACTCTGATCTGGTGCTTTCCCCCAGTTGCGAGGCTTTTTTGGAGACCCTGGCTCCCAGCTCTGCCCTGGGGGGGTGCCAAGACCTGCAGAAATAAAAAATTTTGCACAACTTCCAAAGGGAGCTGATCCCAGGAGCCCTGGCACTCCCCAGTGTCATGCATGGGCTCCCCAAATGCACCCAGATAAAACCAGCAGCCACTTTCCCCTGGTGACCATCAGAGCCCAAAGGCTTTGCTCTGTTTGCCAGCTCTGGGTGGGGATGGGGTCCAGAGGGGAGGACCCCGCTCTCCCAGCTGAGCGTTTCAGGCGGAATGTGACCCATGTCCCCTGTCCCCAACAGACATCGACGAGTGCCGGCTCAACAACGGCGGCTGCGACCACATCTGCAGGAACACGGTGGGCAGCTTCGAGTGCAGCTGCAAGAAGGGCTACAAGCTGCTTATCAACGAGAGGAACTGCCAAGGTAAGGGCCAGCGGGACCCTAGCACCCCGCCCTGCCCGGGGATGTCACCTCTCCCTGCCTGGGGATGTCACCTCTCCCTGCCCTCCAGCATCTCTCAGCCCTCCCATGCTGCTGCTGGAGGAGTGTGGGCCCGTTACTCATTCCTCTTTGCTTTCCTCTGGACTGTGTACGTCCCTCAGGGGATTAGCCTTGGATTTGGGTTCTGGTCTGGGGCGTAGCCCTTTGATCTGCAGAGCTGGGCTGCCGCCCCAGCCCTGCTCCCGAGCTGGGGATTTCTGGGCTCTTCTCGCAGCAGAGTTAAAGGCAGCAGTGAGGCAGATGCCAGGTGAAATCCTCTGGCCTCACTCAGGGCTGGGATGATGGTCGTGATGTTCCCTGAAGCCCCGTGGGCTGGGATGCAGCTCTGCCCGAGCGCGGGGAGCATCCCTGCCAGCAGCCCTGGCAGCGAGCGTGCCCCAAGCACAGGACCATGGGCTCCGCTCTGGAGCACCCATGCCAGGGGACTGGGGACCCCAGCAGCACCCCACGTGTTCTGGGAGGGCACCCTGAGCTCAGCACCCACCCTGGCACCTTTGGGCTTCTCCCAAGCTGCTCTTCTTTATTGCACAAAATTTTTGCTAGCGATCCCACAGCAGCACAACCGTACCTCCCTGCTAAAGCACACATGCTGACGCACCGGCTGCTGCCTTCCCTCTCGAGAGGCTGCCGTTCTCCTGGGATGGGTGATGGGAAGCGCAGTGGGACATGTCCTGCCTTGCCTCTGTGCTTCCGCCAGCTGCCCTGCGGCACGGGCTGGATCGTGCCCTGCTCGGGGACGTGCCATTTTTGCAAGCCATCAAGGCAGAGCAAGGGTTTCAGTAGCTTTTGCACTGGGATTCCTCCTTCCCCCATCTGTTGGAGGGCAGGAGTTGGGGGGAAGATGCATCTTGCTCACTCCAGGAGGAGCTGGCTGCTCCGTGCTGCTCCTTCCATCTTTTTCTCCCCATCCTGACATCCTCCTACACATCCCACAGAAACCCAGCATGTTTAAACAACCCAGCAGGTCACTGGACTGTGCCGGCGGGAGCATGGGGCTCTGCCCCCCCACCCATGGCCAAGGCCAGCAGAGTGGTTGTGCGTGAGCCCAAGCATTGCCTCCTGAAAGCACACGGCCGGGGAAGGAGGGGGCTGGCGTGCTCCAGGGCTGTGACCGCTTTCATCTCCATCCAGGTTCTGCGCTCTTGGGAGTTTGACGTGAACGTGGCAATTAACTTAATTAAGCCAATGAAATGATGCTCAAACCCGGCGGGTTGGGTTCACCCGCTCAGCCAGGCCTCCCTGCCCTGGCGAGGTGCCCTGCGGGGCAGAGCAGACATCGCTGGCACTGTCCCCAGGGCAGGACCTGCCCGCACAGCATCCCTCCTTGGCACCAGGCAGGGCCCTGGCTGGGCAGCAGCTGGAGGCTCTGGCAGCTGCCCCGTGCCAAGGATGCAGTGCTGGCCCCGTTTGGCTCATTTGAGGTGCAGGGGGTTTGCAGGAGCTAGGGGGAAGGGGGGCTGGTGGGGCAGGGGGCTTCTGCACCCATGTAGCAGCAGCTAGAGCAGGCGAGGAAGGAGCTTGGAGGCCAGCAGGGTGGGAGTGCAGGGTCCCTGAATGTCCCGGCGCTGGACCCACAGAGCATCCTAGTGTTGGATCCCCAAAGCAATCTGGTGCTGGATCCCTGGAGCATCCCAGTGCAGGACCCCACAGCATCCCAGTGCAGCCCCTAGCTTGCTGCAGGAAGGGAGAGAGCCCTTGTGCCTGGGACTGCCCTTCTGCCGTGCTGGCCCTCACCCCCCACTTTGCCTTCCCTCCAGACATCGACGAGTGCTCCTTCGACCGGACCTGCGACCACCTCTGCATCAACACCCCCGGCAGCTTCCAGTGCCTCTGCAACAAGGGCTACACACTGTACGGGCTCACCCACTGCGGAGGTAGGGCTGGCTGGGCGCTGGCAGGAGGAACACATCACCCCACCGGGTTCAGGTCCTGGGGAGGCACACGGGGCACCCAGGCATGGGGCAGCCCCATGGCATGGGGGACCCCCGGGGATGCCGCTCGCCCCAAGGGCCAGCGGGAAGGGTCGGTTCCCCACATACCCTGAGCTGGAGCCAGGCAGGGAGGGGGCTCGCAGCCAGACGCTGGTGTCTGCAACTTCAAACGGAGCGACAGGAACAATTTGCGACTTGTCTGCAGCGGGAGAGAGGGAGAAATCCCCAGCCTTTTTGGCAGGGAGCTGGGACGGGGTGGGAAGGGGAACATCAAAAGGGTTTGACTTAAGTTTCACAAGGCAGATAGCTCCCAAGGGCGGGGGCGTGCGGCACCCCGGGAAGCGGGGAGGCAGATGAAACACACTTTGGGGGTGTTGCTGGAGCGTGTCGTGGCAGCGGTGCCATCAGCCCGGGGAGATGGCAGCACAAGGCTGGGTGCTCCGGCATCGCCTGGCTGGTGAGGGCAGGTGACCCTCCTTGTGCTCCCGGAGTGAGCCAGCATGTCCCCTGGGATGCTCTCAGTGTGACCCCGCAGCTGCGGGATTGCTGGCTCCCACCGATGCTCCCACCGAGGGGGACCTGTGCAGGGAGGGCGCTTTGGGGGGCAGCTCCATCCCTGGCTGCTCCCCACCTCCGCCCCTGCTTCATGGCAGACCTGGAGAATCACCCCCTGTTTTGGGCCGGGGCGGGGGGTCCCCGCTGCGGGGAGAGAGGCCGGGCTGCCAAGCAGCTGCCTTTTGAATCTGCTAAGTGCTTCCATGTCGGCTGGGCTCCGTCTGCTGCCCCCCGCAGCTCCCCAGCCCGCCGCAGGGCCAGGCTGGGCTCAGCCTGGGTGGGCTGCACCCGTCACCACCTGGCCCTTAGGGACACCAGGGTCGGGGTGTCCCTTGTCCCCATGCGGCTGGCGTGGCTGCAGGGAGGAGGCACGGCTGGAAGCGCCCTGCCGTGTGCGTCCCCATCTCCAGCTGGGCACGGCTCCTGCAATTTATCCATCCAAAATCACAGCCCTGAGACAAGGCAGCGATTCGGTGTTACAGCTGGGGGGGGGGTCCTGTTGCCCCTTGCCCACCGCCTTCTCCTGTTTTCCCTGCAGACATTGACGAATGCAGCATCAACCGGGGGGGCTGCAAATTCGGCTGCATCAACACACCCGGCAGCTACCAGTGTACCTGTCCCGCCGGCTGCAAGCTGCACTGGAACAAAAAGGACTGTATAGGTACATCAGGGAGGGGGATGCTGCCGATGCCCTGTGGCTGTCACTTGGGGCTGTTGGGATTAAGGTCAGGGTGGGGGGAGCACGGGGGTTTGGGGTGTCCTGGTGAAGGGATGCTCCGGGCTGGGCTGCTTTTGGCTGGGGCCCCCTGTCCATCTCACATGGGTCTGGATGGGGTGTACCATGAGGTGTTGCCCTGCTCCTTCTGCCCTCGGTCATCTCATTGCTTTTTTGACCATGCTTGGAGCTGGCTGGGAGCTTTTGCACCAGCAAATGTCCCTAAAGGAGTTGTCTTCATGGCCCTGGCCATGCCCTGGTACCTGACTGGCTCCCCCTTGTCAGAGACAGGCTGCCCCTGCAGAAAAATTGAAACTCCACCAGTCACATCTCACATGTCCAAAGGAGGAGGGGGGAGTGTTGTGCCGCTGGTCTGGGGTCCCCATGCCGCACTCTGGCACCCTCTCCTCCCCGGTGAATCCCCCTGCCACCTGGGAGGGCACAGGGCTCCCTTGTGGGTCCCTTGTGGGTCTCTGGGCTGTGCCAGCCACGGGCGTCCCTGCTTGTCGTCACCAGCCGGCGCATGTCCCTCAGAGCTGGTGAAATGCCTGCCAGGTTCGGTGCCACCACGAGCCACCCTCACCTGCAACAAGACAGGCAAGAAGGACAGCTGTGCCCTCACGTGCGCCTCCAAGGCTCGCTTTCTGCCAGGTACTGGCACCGCTGCCACCGCCGGCACACGCAGGGGTCCCCCCGTTTCCCTGCGTGGCCCAAACTGGGAGGGGAGAGGAGTGGCTGCAAAGGCAGGGTGCAGAGCACCCAAGTAGTGACCGGGGTGAGCGAGGGAGGTGGGTGCTTGCGGAGGGGGCTCATTGCTGGGTGTAGATCTGTGGGATGGGTCCCTGGTGCTGGGCATCATCCCTTCATGGCACAGCTGTGCCTCTCTGCATCACCCCGGCAGAGCATCGCGGGGACCGGGCGGCCGCTCCAGCATCCCCCAGCTCCCATTCCTCCTTCCCACAGAGTCCGACAGCAGCTACACGGTGAGCTGTGGGACCCCCGTCCTGCGGCAGGGTGGCCAGCAGAGACCTGCCAACAGCAGCCAGCAGTGCCTCGGTAAGGGGGCTCCCAGGGTGCCTGCGGTCACCCCCTGCCCCGCGCCGGCGTTGTTGAGCACCCGCCTTTTCTTTTAGAGACTGTCGCTGCACCAATCAAGCAAAAGGCTTCCTTCAAGATCAAGGATGCCAAGTGCCACCTGCACCCACGGGCCAAGGGCAAGCAGGACGAGGCCGGCAAGGCTGGGGCACAAGGTGAGGTGTGACGGCGGGGGGGTGGCAGGGGTGCCCGTGCCCCCCGGAGGGATGGGGTGCTGACTTGTCCCCCCGCACGCAGGCGGTTCGGCACCTTGCTCCGACTGCCAGGTGGCTTTCGTCAACCTCAAGTGTGACTCATCCAAGAAGGGGAAGGGCCGCCGGGCTCGCAACTCCTCCAACAAGGAGGTGACACGCATCACGCTGGAGTTCGAGGCGGAGATCAAGCCAGAGGAGATCACAGGTGGGCACGGCACTGGCTTGGCCTGTCTCAGGTGCAGGGGGGGGGGGGAGCAGGGGGACTGTGGTGGGACCAGAGGGGTGGGGGTGGGGGACTAGGGTGACAGTGAGGGGACCAGGGGGACAGTGGTGGGACCAAGAGGATGGTGGTGGACCAGAGGGACGGAGGGGACAACTAGGGTGACAATGAGGGGACCAAGGGGATGGGGGAGAGGACACCAGGTGGACAGTGGGGGGACCAGGGGGATGGTGGGGGAACCAGGGGGACAGTGATCAGACTAGGGGGACAGTGGTGGGACCAGAGGGATGGGGGGAGGACTAGGGTGACAGTGAGGGGACCAGGGGGATGGTGGTGGGCTGGAGGGATGGAGGGGACAGCTAGGGTGATAATGAGGGGACCATGGGGATGGTGGGGGGACCAAGGGGACAGTGGGGGAACCAGAGCGATGCTACAGGGATGGTGGTGGGACCAGGGGGACATTGAGGGGACCATGGGGATGGTGGAGGGGACAGTGATCAGACCAGGGGGACAGTGGTGGGACCAGGGGTATTTGGGGAGGACTAGGGTGACAGTGAGGGGACTAGGGGGATGGTGGTGGGACCAGGGGGATGGTGGTGGACCAGAGGGACAGGGGGTACAGCTAGGGTGATAATGAGGGGACCATGGGGATTGTGGGGGGAACCAGGGGGACAGTGGGGGAACCAGAGCGATGCTACGGGGACTGTGGGGGGACTAGGAGGACGCGGGGGGGACCAGGAGATGGTAGAAGGACTGTGGGGGGGACCAGGAGGATGGTGGGGGACCAGGGGGATGGTGGGGGGACCAGGAGGACAGTGCCATCCCCAAGCAGCAAGAAGAGCCAAACCAGTCCTCATCCCACACCAGACTGGGACACAATGGGCAGCCCTTGCAACTGAGCCTTTGGGAGATAGTTTTAACCCTGCTGGGTTTCCCTTTTCCCCCTCTTTCCCCCGGCACCCCCATTGCCCCCTGCACCCCCAGCCAGCTGCAACCTGCAGTGCCTGCGACAGAGAGTGGAGAAGAAGCTCAAGTCGGCCATCAAAGCCCTGAAGAAGTCCATCAACCAGGAGCGGTTCCTGCTGCGCTTCGCGGGGATGGAGTACGAGGTGGCGAGGAAGCTGAGCGTGGCCCTGGAGCGGCAGGAGAGCTGCGGGCCGGGCCAGCAGCGCCTGGGCGCCAAGTGTGGTAAGGAGCGTCGGGGGGTGCCTGAGCTGGGGGACCCGCCGCGTCCCCCCCCCGGTGGTGACAGCCCCTCCGCTGCCTGGCTGATGTCCTCCCCTGGCTCTCAGTTAGCTGCTCGCAGGGAACGTATTACCACGGCCAGACGGAGCAGTGTGTCCCCTGCCCCCCCGGCACCTACCAGGAGAAGGAAGGGCAGCTCTCCTGCGACCTGTGTCCCCGCGGTGATGCTTTTGGACCGGTGGGAGCCACCAACATCACCGGCTGCACGGGTGAGGGGGGCACGGAGCGGGGCTGGGAGGTACACGGGGGGTGGCCAGGGCTGCAGCCTCAACCATCAGCCACCTCCAGAGGAGGAGAAAGCCCTGAGCATCCCCAGGACCCCCAGAAGTTGCTGGTTTGGGCATTTATCGTTTAGAGGGGACCCCGGGAAGGGCAGCGCTGGCTCTGGATGCTGCCAGGGCTGGGTGGGGAGAGGAGCCGGGCGTGGAGCAGGAGACCCCTGGGCACACGGGATGCCAGGACCGAGCGATGCCTGTGCCCACAGGTCAGTGCCCCCCCGGCCAGCACTCAGCCGATGGCTTCAAGCCCTGCCAGCCGTGTCCCCGTGGGTCCTACCAGCCCGAGGTGGGGCGGGCGCTCTGCTTCCCCTGCGGCGGGGGGCTGACCACCCGCCACGAGGGAGCCCTCTCCTTCCAGGACTGCGACACCAAAGGTAGGTCAGAGCCGGTCCCCGGGGAGGGGGGCACCCCACCGGGCTGTGCCTGTGGCTGATGCAGCCCCCTTTGCTCTCTGATCCCCCCCAGTCCAGTGCTCACCCGGGCACTACTACAACACGAGCGTCCACCGCTGCATCCGCTGCGCCGTCGGCACCTACCAGCCTGATTTTCGGCAGAATTACTGCATCGCCTGCCCTGGCAACACCACCACCGACTTCGATGGCTCCACCTCTGTGTCCCAGTGCAAAAGTAGGCGAGCAGAGGGGTGACGGAAGGGGGGGGCAGGCACGCTGTGGATTGGGGTCCTTCCTCAAAAGCGTTTAAAAATCAATTAAAATAGAGTTTGGGGTCATTTCTGCGCTTTATGCATGCAGGCAGGCGTGGGGGGATGCATGGAGCGGTGCTAACAGAGCACTCCCCTCCCCCCCCCCCCGCCTCCCCAAGTAAAGCCCCCCCATCCCAGTGCCCACGCCACTGGTTCCCAGTTGAACTGTCTCTCCATGCCTTGCAGACCGGCAATGCGGGGGGGAGCTGGGCGAGTACACAGGCTACATCGAGTCCCCCAACTACCCGGGGAATTACCCCGCCAACGTTGAGTGCACCTGGAACATCAACCCGCCGCCCAAGCGCAAGATCCTCATCGTGGTGCCGGAAATCTTCCTCCCCTCCGAGGATGAGTGCGGCGACGTCTTGGTCATGCGGAAAAACTGTAGGTAACCAAGCGTGCTGCGGTGCTCAGGGGAGAAGCCCGGGGAGGAAAAGGCTGGGGTTTGGCAGAGCTGCCTCGTGCAAAGAGAAATCCACGTCCCCAGGCGGCAGGAGGGGATCTGGGGGAATTGGGTGAGCAGGGGGGACCGGCATCACCCTGCTGCCCTGCTGTCTTGCTGGATCAGGGGGATGTGCATGGGCTAAGTGTGGGCTGGGTTGCACACCCAGGTCTCAGCACTCCTTTTGGGGGGTAAAAAGACCCATTTGGAGCTTTCCCAGAGCAAGGGAGGAATAACAATATCCCTGGTATGTAACATGAGGGTTAGGAGGGGACTCAGCCTCGCCGGACACAGATAATCCCCATCCCTGGTGCCCCCCCTCGCCCTGAGCATTTAAGCCGAGTAAGGCTGGAGGTAGCTCTGCTGATGGGCATCCGGCATCACGCGTCCCCTCGCTGCACCCTGCAGCCTCCCCGTCCTCCATCACCACCTACGAGACGTGCCAGACCTACGAGAGGCCCATCGCCTTCACCGCCCGCTCTCGGAAACTGTGGATCAACTTCAAAACCAGCGAAGCCAACAGCGCCCGGGGCTTCCAGATCCCTTACGTCACCTACGACGGTGAGCACAGGGCGCAGGGGGACCCCATCCCAGCGTGCCAGTGCCCCCCTGCCTGGTTTGGTACCCGGGTCACCCCCAGTTCACACCTCCCATGTATTTGGGGGGAGCGGACTCAGGGATGGGGACCAGAGGTTTGGGGACAAGTGACAGCTCATGCCCTGACCGTGTGTTTTGGCTGGGTGTTGCAGAGGACTATGAGCAGCTGGTGGAGGACATCGTGCGGGACGGCAGGCTCTACGCCTCCGAAAACCACCAGGAGATCCTCAAGGTGAGTGTGTATCCCCCACGTCCTCGCTGCCTGGATCGCCGGGGGACGCTGGCACGCAGGAGCATCCTCCCCTCGGCTGTGCCCCTGTGCCCTCCCTGCGCTTGTGGCTCCGTTTGGGGTGGGATGGTGACCCTGCCTCCGGCTTGGCTTCCCTGCAGGACAAGAAGCTCATCAAAGCTTTCTTCGACGTGCTGGCGCACCCCCAGAACTACTTCAAGTACACGGAGAAACACAAGGAGATGCTGCCCCGCTCCTTCATCAAGCTCCTCCGCTCCAAAGTCTCCAGCTTCCTCCGGCCTTACAAATAGCCCCCCGCACCCCCGCCGCCAAGGAAACCCTCTTCTCCCTTCCTTCTCCTTTCCAATTTTCTCCTTCCTCCGCTCGGCTCCAGCAGGACCACCGCCTCTCACCCTGCAGAATGTCCCCCCACGATTTCTCCGCTGCTCCCCGCAGAGCCAAGCCCCCATCCCGGAGGGGATGCTCCGGTCTCATCCAGCTGCCGGCGAAGCCACTTCTCTCTTCCAAAGCAGCTTCTTCATTTTAGGAAACCAAAGCACCGGTCCTTTCGCCGTCCTCTGTCCTCCCTTTGGATTCCTTTACGCCAGGTCTGTCCCCGTTCTACCGGCAGCCCGGGACGTCGGGGGGGGTCACCGTCCTTCCAGCCCCCACAGCTGGCGCCGGCTGCAGCCCCACCGAGCCCTTTCGCCGAGGAGTGCAGGAAGGTAACGCCACATTTATCGCAGCGCCTGGGTCGTGGGTATCGGCATCAGAGATCAGGGGAAAAGATTGTTCAAAAGCCTACTTGATTCAAAAGCAAATTTAAAGGAGAGATCGGCAAAGCACGCCAGCGAACAGCAACCGTGGTGGCTCCAGTGGCCGTCCCGCCGGAGAGCCGCGCTGGCGCTGGGAGGAAAGCACAGCCAAGCCACATTCCCGGAGAACAATGTCTGGCTGCACGGGAGAAAACAGGGAGCAAAGGAGAAGGACTTTCAGCCGGGTTCATTTTTATTTTTTTTCTCCCCCCGCCCCACTCCAGACACTTGTGCCAAGAAACCAGACTTTCTTACAAGCTCTGCCAAAGAGTAACTCAGAAAAGCAAGCTTTGTGAAGAGCAGGAGTAAATGTTTGTGCACTAGGATATCCTCCTTTCTACCTTTTCATATGTATTAAGTGCAATCATTTGAGTCTTCTTTATATTATTTAGAGGGAAGTTTTTTTGGTTTTTTGTTTGTTTTGGTTTTTTTCTACTAGAAACGACGATATTTATACCTGCCTGAGAAATGAGAATGTGCGTCTGTAACAAAAACCCCCACCCACCCAAAGTGACCCCAGCCCTGGGCTGCCGCTGACCGGCGGGATGGCGTTTTCAGGCCTTGCAACCTTTTCTGCTGCATTTGTCCCCGATAAAACCCCCTGTTTGGGGAGGGAGACGGTGCCTCTCCAGCTCGGCATGTGATGGATGGGGTGTTTTTGCGGGGGGGTCTGAGCATCCCGGTGTGCCAGCGGAGGAGCTGGAACCGCCGGAGTGGCTGCGTGCTGTCGGGATGCCCCGTTTGTGGGTGCAAACCTCGGCCCTGTCACCTGCTTGTCACAAACTGTTTTGCTTCCCTGCAGGGGCTCAGGGACAAGCTGAGACCTGGGGGAGACGGGGGGCAGGTCCTGAGGCAGGGTCCCAGGGGGCAGCCTGGGAGGAGATGGGACCTGCCCCTCCGCTCAGCCCCAAACTTTCTCCCCCAGGCGTGGAGAGCCCTGGGGGGGCAGCCATCCCCCCTCAGCTCTTCCCCGTCCCTTTGGCTCCATCCCTCCACGCATGCCCATCCTGCTGGGGTGCTGCCGGAGCCCCTCCCCGGGGAGTGGGATGCGGATCCTGGGGGACCCCGTCCTGCCACCGCCCCTTCACTGCCACCTGCCCTTCCCAGCTTCGCAGGCAGGCACGGCTGGGGACAGTGGCCAGGTCGATGTCACCGACGGGTTTGTCCCCCAGCATCTTCACTTGGCTGGACAGGACCCCTGGGGACAGGCGACTGCTGCCACCGGTCATCCCTCTTCCTCCTCCCTTTCCAGCCCCGCCACCAGCTCTCGGCTGTCACCTCCCCATGCTTCATCCCCATCTTCATCCTCCCAAAGAGCCAGGGCTAAATGTGGTCGCCTTGCCTACGGCCTTCCTCTTGGCAGATCCCCTCCCATCCCTGTCACCGCTCGACCTTCACTGTCCCTTTGACCACATCTGGGCCGAGCCCTGCTCTTAACGAACCAATAATTTATTGCTCTGCACGTCCCACCAGGTCTGTCCTTGCCGAAACCGGGAGGCAGCTGCCAGCGCCCGCGTTTTCCCTCCTCCGTCCGTGCTGCTCCAGCACCCCGGGAGCTGGTGCTGGGCTCCGTGAGGGGCTGCGGGCTGGGTGAGCGCTGGCACAGGGGGCTGAGGTTTGTCCCCAAGATGCGTCGGTTGGAAAAGTCTGTCCTGATTCATCCCAGCTGTGGATTTACCCCTCCTGCTGCCCGGCTCCCAGCCTGTTTGGAAGCTCGACATCTGCGGGCTGAGCTGTTTGTCACTTGGTTGGTGTCTGAAAGCAGCTGCTTTGATGCACAAAAGCTGTTGTAGGGATTTGGGGGGGGGGGAGTTTATTGCTCTGGGGCAGTCGCAGCAGAGCAGTGACCGTTGAAAGGGTCTTTCATATTTAGAAGGAAAAAAAAAAACAAAAAACAACCAACAACCAAACAACAGCAAAAATAAAAACAACCCAGGAATGACTAACCCCGCTGCGGCGGCCCCGGCGTGATGCAGCCACTCGTGCTCTGAGTTTATTAATTCTTTGTGATTTCACGACGGGGCGGCCGTGGCCGTGACCCTGCGGGGCACTGGGGCTCCTGGAGCCTCGGGGTGTCCTGCTTGCCACCGTTGTGGCTGCACTGGCCACCTCCGCTCCCCTAAAGCGGGTTTGGAAGGATGCGCAGCACATCCCGAACAGCCAGACACCTGGTAACGCCTCCTCCTTTCACCAAATCTCCCAAATAAACCCCCCAAAAAAGTCCACGGGGCCACCAGACACCCCTTCCCCTGCAGCTCGGCCCCTCCACGCCCACCCCTGCAACTCAGAAAGGGTTTGAAGGGCTGAAAACTGCCGCCTCAGCCACTTCTCGGGGGTATTGAATGTTTTGATGCGGTGAACAGAAATAAGGGGCGTTGGGGTTTTTTTTTTTTGGTTTGGGTTTGGTGGGGTTTTTTTTTTTTCATGTTGGAATATTTATATCTGCCTTTTGCAGCGGGCCAGGACTTACCATCTCCAGCAAAAATGATTAATGAGAAAAGATGTAGTTCATGAAGTTATTTGCACTTGATTAAAAGACAAAAAAATGTATCTGAACTTTGTACAAAGAAATGTTTGCATTTTGTATTGTCTTTTTTTAATTATTAAATGGAATTTCTTGGTGTTGTGTTGATCTTTCAAAAACTGGCCCTGACGCTTATTTTAAAAGTTTCTAACAGCAGGATCCGGAGCCTTTTTCATTGTTTTGTTCCCTCGGATGCTCAGACAAGCTCTTCTCAAGGGCACGGGGGTTTTTTGTTTCCTCCAGAAGCTTAAGTCCTACACACTTCCATAAGCTCACCAGTCACTACACAACCTATTTATATATGTTAATTAGATGCAACGTAGCTCAGTTTTGGCCCAGAACGTGGAGCTGGACAGGGACTCGCTCAGAGGGAAGCAGAAGGGATGGGAAACACTTTACCTTGCCCCTGAGCTGAGCTGCAGCACAACTCCCAGCACCCTCCGTTCCCTGCATCTCTGGGTAACTGGGACCAGCTGGAAGATGCCCATCAATACAACGGGGACCAGCTAGAAGATGCCCACCAATACAACTGGGACCAACCGGAAGATGCCCATCAGTATAACTGGGACCAGCTGGAAGATGCCCATCAATATAACTGGGACCAGATGGAAGATGCCCATCAATACAACTGGGACCAGTTAGAAGATGCCCATCAATACAACTGGGACCAGTTAGAAGATGCCCATCAAGCCCTCATGAGCTGCTGCTGGGCAGGACCCCCGGCCCCACTCGCTGGTGGCTGTGGGGGCAGCAGAAACCTACAAACCCCAGTGCCCCCCGCCCACTCCCCCGAGCAGGGAGGCTGCTGGGACTGGGCAGGTCTGTGTGCACAGTGGTGACCGCAGCACCACAAGGCCAGTGTCCCCTCTGCGGGTGAGCTGGGGCTGCAGCACGGCTGCTGAGGGTCCTGCCCACGCCACGTGCCTTCTGCTGTGCTCAGCACCGCAGTTCTGGGCATCCTGGGTGCGAGCGGAGCTGGTCCCCGCCCTGCTCTGAGTGCAGGATGAGGCTCCTTCCCTCAGAAGCTCTGAAACTCTGCTTGAATTCACACCCCTACCAGCTCCACACAGCACTCCAGCCCTTTCTTGCTACAAGGGAGCAGCTCCTCAGCAAACCCCAGCAAGTGTTGGAGGAACACAACCAGCCACGCAGCTGTAGGTGTCCTAAAAATTTATTGCTGCCTGACTAGTAGAGGCGCTGGGGCTTCCCCATGGTGCTCTTGATATACAGAGCACGCACGTTCTGCCAGTTCTTCTTCAGCAAGGACACCAGGAAGTTGATGGCCAGGTGGATGTTGTAGACCAGTTCATCCTCTGTCATCTTCACGTGACCGACAGCCACAGCCAGACACAGCACCTGGGGACAAGGACACCAGCATCACTCACACAGGCAGAGGTTTTGTGGGGAAATCAAAGGTCGCAGCCAGGTGGCTGCCTCTAAAGTCATTAAATTATCTCGTGTTCTGTCAGCTGGACATGACTTCTCCAGCTTATCCACGGCTGTTTCCCCAGAGCGCGCTGTCTGGCACATAGCTCCCGTGAGCACATCTGGCCACAGCTGGCCGCCACCTCCGAACAGCAGCTTGCTCCCTCGCAGCGCAAAGGTGAGCTGGAGCAGGCAGGGAGGGCTGCTGCCTCCCAGAGATGGGGAAACCGGGAAGGGCACGAGGGGAAGACGGGCACGAGGGGAAGACGGGCACGAGGGGAAGACGGGCACTAAGCATGCCATCCTGGAGCAGGAGCAGACCCCTAGTTTAGCTCTGTGCCCACACCCTGCTCATGAGGCGGCGCTGGCATGTGCCCTGCAAACCGCTAACCCGGTGCGGCACAGGCTGTTAGCTCCAAACTTCGCTGCTAAGCGCAGCGCCAGCTTCGCTTTTTATTTTGGGCACCAGCCGCCAGCCCTTTCTTTCTGCACACAAGACTCGGAGAGGCCAAGCCTCTGCCCGCCAGCCTCCCCGAGCAGCTTGTAATCCAATGTTCCCCACAGGCTGCAGACAAAAGGATTTACGAGCGAGCTGACAGGCAGAGTGTCAGGACATCGTTAGCTCGGTTCCTTAAAATGCTCAAGCATTTGCAAACTATCAGATTTGCTGTGTCCTCCCAGTTGTTGTGCCTGCAGGGCCCGTATCAGCTGGAGTGCAAAGATGCACCTCAGCTAGCAGAGCTGTTAATTCTTAATACCCATGAGTCACATTTAGACCGCTGACACGAGATTAAAATGCCTGAACGGGGTTATTTTGGTTTTAGGGACTCAGCTCGCCTTGCCATCGCTTGACAGCCAGAGCAGCTATCTGCAGCCCCGCTCCGAAGTTCACTTGCAGAGTCAAGTCCCAAACTCGCCTCCTGCCGTGTGCACAGACCCGGGGGGGCACGCCTGCCCGGGGGGGCCCACCCTGCAAGTGTCACCCGCTTACTGTACAAGTGTTAATCATGCCTGATTGTACTCCGCATTGAAACATTGAGATCATCTCATCATCATCTGCTCTAACATCTTTCAACAACAGATAAATCGCTCCTCCTTTCTACCCAGCAGCTGCACGCTGAGGGTACTACTTCCCTTCGCTACAGAGATTGTGTCCCCGGCTGCTGTTTGAGGAAGACACTCGAGGGACACCTACAGCCCAGACCGCGGATCGCAGCCACAGACAAGTGACCCCCCCCCCCCCAGGAATAACCCTCAGGTAGGTAGCTGTCCTGGAGAAGAAAAGCTCTGCTTTACCTTCTTCATCTGAAATTTGATGGTAGATTTGACCTCGTCAACCTTGGCCACCAGGTTTTCATTGTGGGTGAGGAGAGAAGGGAATTTGCCGGCTTTGTTCAGGCCTGGACCCAGGATTCGAGGAATCTGCTTGATCAAGGACTCGGAAGCCAGGAAGGCATCGTACTTCTTGGCTGTGAGGAGAGAATGTAGGTAAGGACGGACTCTCCGCTCCTACACCGAGCCCAAAACTAACCGCTCAGCCGAGGGAAGCGGAGCAGCGCAGCCCCAACACATGCATTTGAACGGTCTCAGCCCTGTCTACGTGAACCTAAACTGGTTTTACTAATATATACCAAGTTACTTGTCAGAACAACCGAACCCACCAGGACCCAGCTTTGCATCCCAATGGCACGCTCTTAACTGTACACAGTTCATTTCCCTGAAGAAACTGGCATTTGTTGAGCCACAGGTGACAAGATGCGCATAAGGGGAGGATGGTATCGCCCAGCTTTGAGAGGCTGAGCCAGGAGCTGTGGTGTCCTATGTCACTCCCTAACTGCCTAGGGTTCCATGGCTAATTATGGATTGAGTGGGAAGTTTCTCTTGCCTACCTACGATCTGTATCAACATGACTTTGACTTTAGAGGGAGGAAAGGACTTAATCTCTCAACAAGTGAAAATAAGCAAATTTCATTCATTCACGGACTAAATCAAACTTTTGCCTCAAGCTTTTCTCTGCTTTTGTTGCGCTCCAGCTTGCTGACCAGGAAAGCGAGGAACACCAGCTGAGGGTGAAACTTTCAAAGTCAGGAATGTTTTCCTGTATCCCTCCCTTCTTTCTGGAGTGCAACCAACCTCATTCTTGGAGGGCTGACCTGTCAGACCTTCCATACTGTAACAATTTGTTGGTTTTTCTGGGGAGTTTCTAGGCCAATTTCTGTACTTCGGGCCGACTCTGGTCAGCTCTCTATTCCCTGCAGTTACCCACAACATGGAAATCTGAGCGCAGAGAAAACTGTCCCGCTGACCCTGCCCTCCCAGGTCAGCCAGGGTACTCGGAGCCCGATCCACACCACCACTCACCCAGCTTCTTCACCAGCTTCTTGTTTTTGTTGAGTTTCTTCAGAGCTTCTATGTCCATGTGAGGAATGTCAACGGCTTTGGCCTCATCGCAGTGCTGCTGGTCCCCAAGCAAGCAGACAGAGAACTTGGGCCGCGGAGTCGACTTCAGCCTGGGGGACAGAAGATCCAAACTGACTACAAACCGCCAGCACCACACGCTTCCGCGGGAGCCATCACAGGGATACCTTACCACAGTGCCTGGGAATCTTCCTCCACAGCTTGTAACCTGCCTTCTCCAGCAGGCCGGTGGGGACAGCACAGGGGCCTCCCACACCTCCCCTCATGTTTTAAGACCCAGGGTAGGGGTCCGTCCAGCCGAACCCCCTTAGCTGGGGTGGTCTGAACTACCCAAGCGGTTCAGCACTGCCTCCTGCTGTGGCAGCCCGGCGGTGGGGGCGGGCAGCAGGGCAGGAGCGCAGGCCGACGGCTGGGTGCGAGCAAGAGGGTGGCGAACCTGACGGTGCCGGAGAAGCGCTTGTCCTTCTGGGGGTCGTAGTTCTTCAGGCTGATCTGCAGCTCCACCGTCTCCACAAACCTGAGGGAGGGGGAAGCGGCGCGGGTGAGGGCCCAGCCGGGCTGGGGGGGGGCTGACGGGGGACCCCGGCCAAGCGCCAGGGCCTGTGACAGGCTGGGGCCTGCCATGGCGCAGGACTCATACTTGCGCTTCTTGGTCTTGCTGCCCTGCAGCACCTCCTTCACCGCCTCGTACAGGGTGTCGCGGGAGACCTTGCTGCTGCGGGGAGGGAAAACAACGCGGGCTCAGGGCTCACCCGGCCCGGGCCCCCCGCGGAGAGAGGGGACAAGGCCCCTCGGCCCAGCCCCGCCCGGCCCACCCGCGCCCCCTCCCCCCCGGCCGCCCCCACAGGCTCCCGGCGAGCCCCCCGCTACCCGGTGCCGGCCCCGCAGGCTCCCTGCGGGCGCGGATGGCGGCGGATGGGGCGGCGGGCCCGCACTCACCTCATGGCGGCGGCGGGCCGAGACCGAAGGGGCGGGGCCCCTACCCCGTGCGGTATAAATATGGGCGGGAATCTCGCGAGATTTAGCCGCGCGACTCGGCCGCCATGTTGGGAGTGGCGGGACGCGGCGGCCGGGTCGGCTGCTCCCCGTTTCTCCCAGCGGGCCGTTCACCGCCATCTCCCCCGCTGTTAAACGAACAGCCGCGGTCTCTCTGCCTCCTGCCTCAGGCTGGCAGGCCGGCAGCCCCGCCGGCGCTCCGCAGCGCTTAGGGGACGCGGTCCCGGCCTCCCCTCAGAAGGAAACGGGATGGAGCTGCTGGGTAAGGAGCTCCGGGGCGCAGCGCCTCGCTGCTGGGGCAGCTCCCCCCGGTCGGCCTTCAGTGTTTCAAAACCTCCTCGTCAGGGTGACGCGGGCAGGTACCGGCCGAAAGCCCGCGCTGCCCCCCCGCCGGGAGGGGCCTGGACCCGGGCGCTGAGGGCGCGCGCTGCCCGTGGCTTCACTGCTGGCACTGCGCGTGCGCTGCCCGCGCGCACGGGCCGCCCAGCGTCTCGCTGTCCCCACGCGGCCCAGCCGGCCCAGTTCCGGGGGGCGGGGCCGCGGGGCCCCGGGACCTGAATAACGGGCTGCGGGGGGCTGAGCCGCGGCGGGGAGCGCTGTCCTATGCGGGTTGCGGGGCGCGGCGAGGAGGGCCCGGGCACCGGCGCATGGCGGTTAGGCGGCGGACTCGGCCCCGTCGGGGTTCAGCAGGTCGGTGTCTGTGATGGTGGGGGAGGTGGCGGCTGAGGAGCTGCCGTTCCTGGCGAGCTGCTGCCGCCGGTTCCCTGGGTAATAACACGGGGGGAGCCCCGGCGTGTCTCCCCGGCGCCCCCAGGGCAGCTGGGCCAGGCCTGCCCCGCCGCTCCCCTCAGGGCACGCCATGGCGCCAGGCCCTGGCCTGTCCCTCGTGGCGCCAGGCCCCGTCCTGTCCCCAGCCCTCCCTGAGGCGGGTCCCCTGGCACCTCCTGGGCGGCTTTGCACCACAGCCTCCACCTGGCTTTCCTTAGCGCCTGTCCCATCCCTGCCAGGGCACGGCGGACCCTCCAGTAATGCTGATTGACCACGGCTTGCGCATGGCAGCCGTGGCAGCTCAAAGGGGCCTCGACTGCACAGCCACCCTGCTGGGACAGAGCCTCTGCTGGGAAACGAGCTGCAGTGGCTCTCGGGTGGTGCCAGCCCTAAAAGCCAGCAGAATCTGCTGGAGTTGGAGAGGAGCTATCGCATGGAGAGATCGCTTGGGTCAGAGGGCACCGAGCGTGGCACAAAGCCTGGCTGCACCCCTGCGTGCTGCAGTGACAGACAGAGCGGGCAGACTTGTTCCTGGAACTGAAAATGATAAAATATTGGGCTATCTCAGAGATTAGTCATCAAGAATCTACTGCAGCTGCTTTTAAAGATAATCTGTCAGCAGTGTGCCTCTTCAGCGAAATGTACTTGTGGGGTTGTGGATGTTTTAACGTCATCTGCTTATGGCCTGAAATTCTGTTCCTCAGAAGCCTGGGAATTGGACAGGGGAGGGAGGAGAGGGTGAAGATGCTTCCAGGGGCAAAGCTTATAATCTTGCCCCTGTCTCTTGCAGCACAGGACACCCTCAGCCTGTAGGTTCAGACTTTAAAGTACTCGGAAACTTTTCCTGCAGATCGTTTGGAGGTTGGGAAGGGCTCGAACATGGTACTTACACGATCTCTAAAAAGAGTCTGTCAGCTCACTGGCTTGATAAAGCTTTACCTTATATTTGTCTGTGGAATAGCTAGTTAGCCCTCCCTTCCTGTATGGGAAGGGTGCATCTTTCATCCAGTTTTATTCTTTATAATCTCCAAAATAGTTTACCATTCAAGCCTTTCTTAATGTGCAAAAGTGAGTAGACATATGTTGGGAGAAAATAAAACCTGAATTGTTCTTTTTATTTAAGGTTTGCAACAAAGAAGACAACTCCCCGGTCCACAAACCTCTTGCTCTGGGTCCCAGTGCTCTCTGTGAGCACGCTGAGTGAAGTGATAATTCATGCCTGCAGACCAGTCATCAGGGCAGGATGGAGAGCTTGGGCTTGCAAGCAGTGACCCTTAGTGACGGGACGACAGCCTACATTCAGCAGGCTGTCAAAGGTAACGGATCCTTTGGGCTGCGAAATCAAAAAGTCTCTTGATCGCTTCTGTGAAATGAAAGTCAGATTTATCAAAAGTGCCCTCGTGGCGCACAAGCTATCATACATCTTGTGTGGTCCCTTTGTATGGGAAGCTAGCAACTATCTGTTAGATTTGCACAGAAGAGTGATGCAGCAGAAATAAAACACGCCTCTGGCTTGAAAATAAAGCTTTGGAGGTGGGAGAGCTGTTGCTGTAGATAAAAAAAAAAAAAGGTTCTGCTCAGACTAGTGAGTCCTGTTCCTTCTGGGACAACTGGGGAAATGGAGGTCACGCTATGGCCTGCAGGACTGTTCAACCAAAACTTCCCCTGAAGCTAAGCAGGATGTTTTACTTCACCGAGATGCACAGAATTTGGTTCACAGTAGTGCTTTTCTCACTCAAAGGTGTGCTGAGCTTGGAGTTGGTTAACTGAAGCGGTATCGGTGCCAAATTTAATACCTGTCCTTATTTCGGTGTTTGTGAAGGGTTCCTTCCTCCACTACCCACTGTTCCTTAGAAAAGGAATGCACCGTTTCCCAGCCTGTGGAGCAGGATGGTTGAGTTGCAAGGCTTCGTGTCCTGGGGATTGCTCCCTTGCTTTCTTTTCTGTGCTAACTCACTGCAAGTTTATTACGTGAGTGGAGCTGGACTATCTTGAAACCACTAGATTTTGTCACCCCCACCAAACATTGTGCATCAGGTGAAAGCAACAGGCATTCCTCATGTTCCAGTGGGATAGAGCAATGCTCTGCATTTTGATGCTTTGCATCAAATAATTTTGTAACTAAAACATGATCACAGGGTTACTCAGGCCATTTTAAGAATCCAGTCTTCACAACCCATCAAGGTTATGCTTTACCCAGAATGGTCAGGGTTGGACAGGACCTCTGGAGATGATCTAGTCCAACCCCCTGCTAAAGCAGGTTCTCCTAGAGCAGGTTGCACAGAGCCACATCCAGGTGGGTTTTGAATGTCTCCAGAGAAGGAGGCTCCACGGCCTCTCTGGGCAGCCTGTTCTAGTGCTCTGTCACCCTCAACGTAAAGTTGTGTTTCGCCATATTCAGATGGAGCTTCCTGCGTTGCAGTTTGTGCCCGTTACCCCTTGTCCTGTCGCTTGGCACTACTGAAAAGAGCCTGGCCCAGGCTTAAAGGATTTTAGATCCCTTTAGGTGCTGTAATTTTTTTTCCAGAGGGTAGATCCTCTGCCAAAGTAGAAGAAAATAAATCTCAAGGCTTTTGCTGGTGCCATTAAAAGCTCCCAGTTGATTTTATTTATTTTTTTCTATCCAGCACAAGTATAATTGCTTTCTGCTTTAGATCCAAAACACTTAGCACACATCGTTCTTTCTGCTTCTTGGCTTACAGAGCTGTGAAGGGCAGCTTGTAAACAAGTGATGACTGAGGTTCTTTGTCTTGTATCCTTCTGTCTAGGAAAGGGAAGCTCCAGTATTTCTGGAAGTTAAGTGCCTCTATGACTGTTCAGGAGAAAGCTTGATATATAACAGCCTATAAGTAACAGTTTTGCTGTCTTCTGTGGGACTGGTTTCCTTGTGAAGATGCAGTAAAGGAGGCACCTCATGGGACCAGAAAGACTGGACTCTGCAGGCAGTGCTGATGGCTTTTTTTTTTTAAACTGTTTCAGGTGAAAAGCTGATTGAAGGGCAAGTCATTGAACTGGAAGATGGGACCACAGCTTATATCCATCAGATGACAGTTCAGAAAGGTGAGGACCATATATTCACCTCTTTCTTTTCAGAAGGACTTTGTAGGTGTAACTGCAATTGTCTGTGTTCCAATAGTCGGATTCCTAAATTAGCTCTGGCTAAGAAGTCCGTATAGGTGTAGGTTTGGGGGTTTTTTTTTAGTGCCCATGGTTTTGAGGCTGAATGAGCAAGGACATAGATTTCCTGCAAAGTTCTTAGCAATCTGACCAGACAAATTTGCAGGTGGTGTAAGCAAGTGTTTGAGTGTTACTTCACCTGTGGGCTCTCACAGCTGTCAGTCTGACAGCTCACCAGCCTACAAGCAAGGCCAGTAAGCTGTGTGCTATGTTTGTTCCAACTGCAGAGTGCAAACAAAGTTTGTTTCATGTGGGAGAAGTCGGACAGGAATTTCCTCTGAGCTATGAGATAACATATTACTTCTGGAATAAGGTGTCTGGGGGTGAGGTTGGGGATGGTTGGAAGCAATGCCACCTTGGTCATTGATCCATCAGCCAATGTCACCTCCAAAATGAGGTAACGTTAATTAATCTGAGAGGTGATGGGAATCCATTTCATGTGGCAGGCACCAGAGTGGTACAGAGGAGTCCTCCCTGACCACAGTAAGATGTAAAAGGGCAGGTAGAAAGAGCTCTGTTGCTTTGGGCAGTCCTTCCTTCACCCTCCCAAGTTCCTGGTATGCCACCTCCCTTTTCTGTCCTTAAAACGTTGCTGGAAATCCACTTTGTATGCCTGGCTTTGCCCATTTCCTCCTTTCATCGTCTTTCTCTGCCTCCAAACACACATGCACAGTGGGAGGAGTTTTCCTTCTCACCCCTGCTTCCCCTGCCATGGGATGTTGGTGTTCCTCTGTACACACCCCTGTGCCAAAGCTGTCCTTTTCTGGGACAGAATGTGGCATTTTGGAATTGGTGAGAGACTCCATTACCCCAGTGAGCTAAAGACGTGTGGTGAAGCTATGCACGATGTCTTTAAAACCCGGTAATTCCTGTTGGAAGGGCCCAAATGGTGTCTGAAAACCTGTAACTGTTGTTGACTTTCAGTGCAAGCAGGCAGCCCTGCTGTGTCCTCTTCCATGGGCAGGTTCAGGAACTGCCTGGGTTCAGGAACTGGTGCAGCATCCCCTCTGTTCCATCTGAGTCTTCCAGTAAAGTGTGTGGATTTTTTTTTTTTCTTTTCTTTTAGAGTCTGTGGCTTTTGAAGATGGTCAGCCAGTGATGTTGGAAGATGGCAGTATGGCCTACATACACAGCACGATTAAAGGTAAAGTGTTCCCTGTTCTTCCCTTGGCAGCTGGAGTAGAAGCTGCTGAAGGGCCACAGATTTCCTGTAGGTAGCCCAGGGAGATGAAGGGTGCCTCACACTCAGCAGCTCTTTTACATTTGATTTTTGTTTGTTTCCTCTTGCAGAAAGTTATGACCCCAGCACCTTCGAGACCATCCAGCTGGAGGATGGCTCCACTGCTTACATACATCATCCTGTCATCATCGCACCTGGCAGCACCATCCTGGAAGTGCAGGTGGAAACTGGGCTGGAGGAGTTGGCTGGAGAGGAGAAAGGTGATGCCTTTGATGTCAAGACTGTGGGTGCATTAGAGACGTACACCAGTAAGGTGAGGACGCGGTGCTTCTTTCATGGTTTGCCAGCAGCAGTTGAGGGGCTGGTGTAGTAGCTCACACTTGGCCTGTGGTTTAAGTGTCCTCCATTAGTACTTCTGTATATTTGGGTTTCAGCTATGCCACCTTTGAGAAGAGAAACTGGAGAGGGCTCCAGTGAGCGTGCCACCACTGGCAGGTGGCTGACAGTTAAGGACCTAGAAGGGGGCAGTTCCTGCTAGCTAGTTCCTGGAGAGTGCTGGGCCTGCCACCCTTAACCTGCTGGAGGCACAGATTTGGGAAATGCAGAGAGCTGCTTGTGGTACAGCTTGGATTGGGTGTTTTTATCCTCCTTTGTAGGTGTTTTCTTTGTTTGCCTGAGTTTTTTGTAATGCAACCTGGGTATGATGCTCTCTTCCAGAGGTGGTTCAGGCAGCAGATTGAAACTAGCCTTTCGCAGGTCAGGGGTGGCTAAGCTATGACTGCTGTTCCCCATGTCGACAGACGCCTCAAAAAAACAAAATAGCTTCATATCCCAATGTGTTGTCATTGCCCTGCTCCATCTGAATGTCTTGGGTGCTGCCATTTTCTCCCACCTTCATGGTGGTGTGTGAGAAGGGGCTACCAGGGGTGTGCTGATACAGTGCTGGGCTGGGCGGCCTTAAGTTTTGCCAGTGGAGACCTTGCTGCTGTGGTAGGATCGGCCTCCTCTAGCTTTCTGGAAGAGGTGTGAATGCCTTCCTGCTTAGTTTGCTCACCTGTTCCACACTGTGCAGGGAGGCACAAGCAGTGCCCACGATTCTTTACTCACAGGTGTCTGACGAAGAAGAGGAGGAAGTGACAGACACCTGCCATACGAAGAGTGACAACTCCAGCAATGTCCCTTCCCAGGTCTGTGTTTTTCAGTGATGCATTTCTCAAACTAGGATGAGCTCCTCTAGGGGCAGAGCACTTTGCCAGCTAGTAATTAAAAAAGTTTTGTGGCTTCTCTGTAAAGTTAGCAAATATATTAAGCTACAAGTTTTACAAATGAGCTAAGTGAAGCGCAGAGGCGAGTTACGTGTCTGAGAACACCCAGTGAGTTGGGAGGTGACAGTGGGAAATGCTGGTTCCTGGACCCCTGTCCCATCACCTGGGTTGCACCGTGTGTGTACAAGCTGAGTTTGTAGGAACATGGTTTTGTGAGGATCGCCGAAGGAGTGTAGATGTCTATAGCAAGGAGGGTGGTTATTTGCGAGGGCTTTGCGCAGCCTGTGGTAGTGGCTTGCTGAGTTAATATCTGTATGTCTCTGGGCAGGATCTGCAGGAAGAGGAAGTGCACAGCAGTGAAAACGGGCAGCAGGTCAGCAGCAAAGCTTTCCGTTGTGGATACAAAGGCTGTGGCCGGCTCTATACCACCGCCAACCATCTAAAGGTACGGCAGGTACCACGCAGTCACACGGCGTGAAGTCCAGACGTTTCCCCATTTCAGAATGGTGCTATACAAAAGGCTTGGCTCCCCAGCAGATCCCGATGTGTTAAATGGCCAAGGCAAAATTCAACAGAGAAATTCAGATTCTCTCCACTGGCTAAATTCCTCCACACTGTTTTCCTTCCTCCTTGTCTTGGACCTCATTTTAGGGACCTGTTCTTTCTTTTCTCCAGGTACATGAACGTGCTCACACAGGTGACCGGCCATATACCTGCGTCTTTCCAAGCTGTGGGAAAGGATTTACTACAGGTAACAATTTCTCTTTTGAGCAAATTTTGTTTTCTGTCCAGTCCCAACCACTCTTTGAGTATCAGCCCCGGCTTTTTTCCAGCAGACAAGAAGAGGCATAGCTTGTAGAACCTTCTGAAAAGAAATTGCAGCATGGGAGACTCGATTAGCATAGAATGGTTCGGGTTGGAAGGGACCTTAAAGACCATCTAATTCCCACCTCCTGCCATGGGCAGGGACACGTGGCACAAGCCCAGGTGGCTCCAAGCCCCGTCCAGCCTGGCCTTGAGCACTGCTTCTCCTGGCACCCTGTGGCAGCACCTCGCTGCTCTCACAGCAAAGAATTTCTTCCCGTTGTCTGATCTAAATATACCTTCTTAAACTACGAACAGATTAAAGGGGTTACAGGAAGAAGCTGAGGTGGTGGTGCTGGTGTGAGGCTGTTTGGGTGTTTCTTCCCCTTCCGCTTTGCAGGCACAGGATGGACATTCAGAAATGCGTGGAGAGGCGGCACACAGCTTGCCATATTATTTCCTTCTCGTTATAAAATGAGTTGTGGTTTCTTTCCTGAACAGGGTATAGCCTGAAGAGCCACATGAGAACTCATACTGGTGAGAAACCGTACAAGTGCCCGGAAGACATGTGTAGCAAAGCCTTCAAAACCTCTGGTGATCTACAGAAACACATTCGGACCCACACAGGTGAGCAGTGCCGGAGGAGAGCTGAGCTGCCCATTGAAAGGGTCTCCAAGATAAAGTACTGCTTCAGCCTTTGTCCAGGACAGGCCTTTTTGTGTCTTGGGTGGAGCAAGGCAGAACTTAAGTTGTCTTCAGACGGAAGTAAATGGCTAGTAGAAGTAGTACTAGGGAGTCTCAATTCAAAGAGCAGAGCAAAAGGAGTAGGGATGCCAGTGTTGCTAGAGAAAACGTGTCAGCAGTTGGGTCTGATCCGAGGTCTCATCGTTGTAATACTACAGAGTGAAGGGACACAGGTGTCCAGGGCACTCCAGGTAGCTGCGTTGCAGCAGGACTCTCATGCACGTTACTCCGTCATTGCAGGTGAGCGTCCCTTTAAGTGCTCCTTTGTGGGCTGCGGCCGCTCTTTTACCACATCCAACATCCGCAAGGTTCACATGCGAACGCACACAGGCGAGCGGCCGTACATGTGTCCTGAGCCCAGCTGCGGGAGGGGCTTCACCAGTGCCACCAATTACAAGAACCACATGAGAATCCACACAGGTAAGAAGGGGAGGCTGCACGGACGGCATGTGGCAGCGGGGGAAAAAAAATCTGTGGGACTGAAATGGGCATTTCCAGGCCAGGCATTGCAGGGGCAGCATCCTGGGGGCAGCCAGGGAGTTAAAGGAAGTAGGAATTGCTTAATTTGGCTGATGATTGTTCCACTGGTCACCTCCAGCTATGTGCTCTCGATGGGGAATCCCTTCCCAGAGCATGAGGAGGGTGAGTGGGTTAAGTTCTGCTCTGTGGCCGCTGCCCTAGGAGAGAAGCCGTACATGTGCACTGTGCCAGACTGTGGAAAGCGCTTCACTGAGTACTCCAGCCTCTACAAGCACCACGTGGTCCACACGCATTGCAAGCCCTACACCTGCAATAGCTGTGGGAAGACCTACCGCCAGACCTCCACGCTGGCCATGCACAAGCGCAGCAGCCACGGCGAGCTGGAGGTCATCGAGGAGAGCGAAGAGGCCTTCTACGAACAGCATCAGCTGGAGGGTGAGCGACCCCTCCTCCATCACCTGCAGCAGGCTTGGGACAGGCCATGTGGCAAAGGGGAGAGAGATAACAGCGAGAGCTTGTAGCTGCTCATCTCTCTCAGGCCCAGCTTTGTGCTGTGGCCTCCTGCCTCCCCCAGATCTGTGTCCCAGATGAGAGAAAAGGGCTCCCCATGGTCCTCGGGGTATGTCATGGGTTGGGAACAGACTTCTGCCCGTTCTGTAGTACAGGGAGAGGTAAAGACCGTTTTTCCCAGGCCAGCACCGGGCTCTTGTCATCATGATCTTGTGGTCTCCTGTGCTGGCCCCTTCAGGTCCCATGGTCAGGTGTGTGCTTTCAAGTTCCAGCTAGCACTTCTCTTACCCCTTTTGCTCTTCCCTTTCCCTGACTCAGCTGCTGCTACTGACAGAGACTTCCCCGACAACAGCAAGTGTATTGCTTTCCTGTCGGAGTTGGGGGCTGAGGAAGAGGAAGATGGCATGCTTACACACGTCTCGCTTATCACTCAGGGTGGGACAGAGCCGGTATGATGCTGACAGCCTCCAGCATGGGGGAGAGAGCAGTTACCTGAGTGAGATTCTGCCTCTACTCAGCCTTGGTGTTCTCTTTAAGGCTTTTTTTCCAGTGTAAAACAGACCCTGGGTCTTCATGGGCTCTTGTCTGTCATGAGGGTTCCCTCCTTACAGCCTTACCCTACTGCTGCAGTCTTGATGTGGGGGGTAAAGAACCTTCTTGCTGCACGGGGTCTTGCAGGGCTTTGCCGAGGCTTGCATGCAGCGCCTGGCAGCCCCCACCTCCCAGACAGCTGTTGAGAGGCAGCTCCCAATCTCTGCTGACACAGGCTGGATTTGGAGATTGTTTTTTTCGTTGTTTGACTATGGCAGTGCTTTTCTTGTACTTCCCTCCACCAGCCGCGTGTGTGCTGACTGGGAAAAACTCCCTTCTGTGGCACGGGGCAAAGGAAACAGCTGCCACGAGGAATGCTTGTTTCCTCTTAGTCTGAGTTGTTCCCTGCTGCAGGGATGCACAATCTGTCCCTTCAGGGCCTGGAGAGAAGACGCTAAATCGGAAGGAGAGGTGTGGTAGAAGGGGGAGGGCTGGAGACCTGAGGTCTGCGAGTTCTCAGTCGATTCTGTCCCTGACCCTTGACAAAGTCCTTGGAGTTCTTTGTGCCCCGGGCCTTGCATGCAGAGAGAGTATTTCATCCTTTCCGAGACCTTTGTGTTGCTAAAGTCGGGAGTTGCATAAAGCTTCCTGAGCAGCCCTCCTGGCTGAGAGCATCCCCTGTTGTCTCACCCAGGTCAGCGTGTTGCAGAAAGACCTGCAGGCCCTGGGCAGTGCCATCAGCATGGTGACGCAGAGCGGTGCCCTCGCTGTGCCCAGGGAGGAGCTGGCAGGTGATGACACACACACCGTGACTGTGACCCACACCGACGGCGCTGAGATGCAGCCGGTACGCCCAGAGCTGGGACCTTCCCTTTACCCTGCAGAGAAACAGCCTGCTAGAAGGGAACTGCGCTGGCTTTTAAAACGTGATTGATTTTGCTCTTGACTTTTTCTAGGTTACCATAGTCACGTCGGGGGCAGTCATGGCTGAAGAATCAGCCGCCACATCCCTCTGTCATCAGCAGGTGGCATTGGTGGCTACCACCAACGGCACCCACATCACAGTGCAGGTACCACACAGCTCCTGCCACGTTCCCCGTCATTCCCCATCCACCCACTGGCTTCAGCGCTTACCCCCTTGCTCTGCTGCGTCGCCTTTTGCCCAGGGTGCTCGCTCCTTAATCCCCCGGTGCCCTGTGTACAGAGGAGAGCAGGGACATGCTCCGTGGATGGCAGAACGCTCCTTTGTAAACAGCCTTTCCGCATCACAGCCGTCTCTCTCTGCTTTGCCCCTCTGCTTCCTACCTGTGTCACCCACTGCCGATCCCTCACGCCTCCGTCCTGCTGGGTGGGGGCTGCCCTGAGCAAGCCTGCACCTCCTGAGCCCACTTTTTAGGAGGACAGTGTTATCTCCCTCTCTTTCCTCTAGCTGGAAGACCAGCCGAGCCTGGAGGAAGCCATGGGTATGACCACAGTAGCAATCCAGTACGAACCTGTAACGCTCGACGAAGCCTTGGCCGAGAATGGATGCTGAGACCCTGCAGAGCCCCCTGAGCGGGGAGAGCAGGCAGCACGAGCCTGTTTTCTGCGGGAATGTTGGGAGCTGCAGGAACCTGACCCACTGGTGTGTGGAAGAGATGCAGTACACGAGCGAGGGAAAGTATCCGAGACCAGTGGGCAGCGTGCGCAGCGCGCAGGCAGTGAGCGCTGGTACCGGCAGCGTTGAACTCCCAGAGCGACCCCGTGCATCCATGGAGGGATGCTGAAGATACTTGGCTGCTGCCTTCTCCTTGAGGCTCTGCTGTTTCCCTGGGCTCTGAGCAGCAACTTTCCTGCTCCTTGCCTTGGGCACCAACTCCCTCTTGTCTGGAGGAGATGGCAGGTTTTGTCGTCTTAGGCATCGAGAAATAAAATACCAGATTTCCAAGATCTGCCAATCTTCTGCAGGAGAGATGGACTCACGGAGATTTCGGCAGTCTCTGAGAGCATAGAATATTTTTGGAGAGGTAATTCCTGCATTCTCCCTCTAGGAATGATCCCATAGCTCCCCTTTCCTGCCCACCCCTCCAGATAAGGGGCAAGGGGGTGGCATATGCACAGAAGCAATAAAGCCCCATCCAGGCAAGCCCAGGCTGTCCTGGGCTCCGTGTCTGGAGAGGTGACCGGTTCCTGATGCTGAAGCAAGTGCCCGGGCTGGCTCCGACAGCCATTCTCCCATCCCTTTATCACACTCTGCTCTCGAGCAAACTTCCCTGGCAGAGCAAAGTGCTCCCTCCACCAAAGCCAACCAGTGCTTGTCAGGGGCTGAGCTAGACTTGGATGTAAAATACTGAGTTGAAATAAAAACAAATTAAAAATTTCTTTTTTAAAAAAGAGCACCCTTCTCTTTTTCAGTCCCCAGGGCCCGTGGCTGGCGCAGGGTGGGGTGGATATTACTAGTTTGCAGATGTAAGGATTAGGGAAGTTCAGATGTGTTGAATTGAACAAAAATGTCCTGCCAAAGCAGTGATTGTCCAAAAAATAGTGCTGAGGACGGCTGTGAGCAAGACAAGGTGTAGCTTGAAAGCCCCCAGTGTGTGTCTTAAGAGGGGTTAAGAGCTGTGTCTTGAATCTCAGATCAGGGCTTGGCTCTCCAAGATCTCCTGTAAGCCTAGATTCAGGGAATTGTGTTAATACAAGAAAATGTGTCTGTGAACGCATCCTGCAACCCTCTGAGCTGGGGGGAGAGACCTGGGCTGGCTTCCCGGGAGTAACCTCAGCCCCTCTGCTGCGTGCCTCTGCCCCAGGCAGTTTGTGGACAAAGCCAGTGTGGAGAGGACCATAGAAGGTTGGAAAAGACCTTTAAAGTTACCACATCCCACCGTAAATCCAGCAGCAGCGCAGGTTCCCGGCGATCAGCTGGTTTATTTTTTGGATCGACCCAAGCAGCTTGCAGTGAGCCCCGGGAGGGCAGCGGCCGGCTCGATTGCTGCTCACCTTCCTCGGTGTGGCTGATCCCAAAACAAGCAGGGCTGGAACCTTTGCAAAAGGCGCAAAAAGCAAAACCCTGTTGTGAGAAGAAAATGATCCCAGCTGAAACCAGGACTGGGGAACCTCTGCATTTAAATCCCAGGAAAAGAAGCTGCCACCGGAGCCGGGGAGGGGATTTCTCTCTGCAGAAGACGAATGCCGAGCAAGCTTTTGATCTCTAAGGAAGGGTTACAACCCTCGTTCTGTTTGCGCGCCGGCAGCGTTGTGCTTCCCTCGGCGTGGGGGCTCCCTTGGTGACAGGGAAAAGCCGTGCTGTGACCCGTGGGCCATGCTGTGACCCGTGGGCTTCTCTGGGGTGTGCCCAAGCAGATGGCGCTCCAGCTTCGCGCGTCCCCCGCCGCCCAAGGCTGCCGAGGCAGGCGGTTTCCTGGAACCGGATCCTCGGCCTCGACAGAGCCGCCTCTGCCATCGCCGCCTGTAGCCATGGACCTGCGAGCGGAGCTGCTCAAGTCCATCTGGTACGCCTTCACCGCCCTGGATGTGGAGAAGAGCGGCAAGGTCTCCAAATCCCAGCTCAAAGTGAGTTCCCCAGGGGCCTCGGCTGGCCCCAGCGCCGGGCTGGTGGGTGGGCTGCGAAGGGAGACCGGGTCCAGGGATGCTTTGCATCTCTCCTGGGTTTTCACGGAGGAGTTGTGAAATACTACAGTTAGTAAGACCTTGCTGTTGCCTCTACGCTGTTTTTGGTGACGCTCTCTGGCTCTGCCTCATCTCCCTTTATAAAAAAAAAAAAAGAGTGAGGGAGTTAATGCTCAAATGTATTTTGTAGGTGAAAATGAGGTGCAATCGAATTTTTAGTTGTTTTTGGTTTCTTACGCTTTTTATGGCTAACTAGCAGCCCAAACTGGGTTTATATTTTCTTGCTTGCTGGAGCACCCGCATTTCTCTTCCTGTTCAACCAGCGGCTCAGTATGTAGAGGCAGGCTGGTTTTAAATGAAAACTCACTGATCTTGCCAGAAATAAAACAGCACTTTAAAAACCATCTCTGCTTTCCCCTCTCCCCCCACTCCCCTCCTTAGCAGCTTTAGAGGGCTCCTGCCTTCAGCCCTTCATTTAAACCCATCACGGCTTTAAAAATCTTTTTGTCTGCCTCCGAGATGGGGTATAGGCGAATCTGCCAGGTTGCACCTCAGCTTCGACAGTAATTACTGATTTTTATCTTTTTTTTTTTTTTTCCCTTTGCAAACGACGGGACTCCTTTTGTGTTGCGGTGTAAGCATCCTGTTCTTAGGCTGGTGCCAGGGTTGGGAATTCTGGTTGGAGCAGGGGGCTGCAGTGCGGAGGGAAGACCTGAGCTAGAAACATTCCAAACACGGGGAGGTGTCGCGTCAGGGCTCGGCAGCTGCCGCCAGCCTGCCAGAAACGTTGCAAAGAAACCTCTTTTTCCTCCGTTCCCTCTACTTTTGGGGGCTTCCCGCAGGACAGCCTGCAGGGAAGGTGCTGGGCTTGGCAGTGGGGGCACGTTTTGCCCCAAAATTCAGTTTTGTTTGCAGGGGTGAGGAGGAGAAGCAGCGGGAGCCAGGCTCCTCCTGTTCAGCCGCTGAGAGGCTTTGGCTGCTCCCCAGAAGCTCATTGCATGTGCGCCCTGCGAGCCACGCTCACCTACTTAAAACTGTGGAAATAGCTGAAGGAATTAAGGAAAATCCCAAAGCAAGCCAGAGCCTAATTCCCCTTGCTAGTCCCCAAGAAGGGCTGCTCTGCACCCCTTAGCATCCCCTGCACCAGGCCCTTGGGTCCTGAGCCCAGCCCACGTGTGCTGCTGGCCCCAAAAGCAGCGGCCGTGCACACGTGCAGCACTAATCTTGTGAGATCTCTATCACCGGCGACAATGCTGAGGCCACCAAGACCCTAATTTTAACGGTGATTTCCTAGAGAGTTTGTGCTGGGGAGGCCGGGGAGCTTTGAACCCTGGTGCGGGGGCGGTGGGGGTGCTGGGGACGGTGTCTCTATGGTGGCTTTGCCCAGGGTGACATTTCAGAGGGGGAGAGTCACAGAGAGGGCGGCAGGGCAGTCTGATGACGATAACTTTCTGCCCACCACGAGGCTGGGGCAGCGTTTCCATCCCCCATTGCTGCCGAGCACTGGCCGGGGTTTGCCCCAGCCCACACGAGCCAGCAGCAGCATTCCTGTTATTTCCATGCAGAAAAACACCAGGATCTTGCAGGTTGGAGCTATAACATGTTAAAGCCACGATCGCCGTGCCCTCTCCGAAATCCCCCCGGGCTGCGCTCTGCGCGCTCTGCTCGCTCGCCCAGGCGTGTTGCTGCAAGAAGGATGATGAGCGAGGGTGGGAGGAAGGCCGGTGTGCGCAGCGTTTGCAGCGACAGCAACAAAACCAGCCCCAAGAGCTTGTGCTGGGGTTTTGCCGGCACACAGCAGCACCCCGACGGGAGCTGGGTGCTTAACTCCTCCGCCCGCTCTCCGGCCAGCTGCACAAGTGAATTTATTGGCGTTTCGAAGCGTGATGGCAAAGCCGTGGGGAGCCGCTGGGTCCAGCGGTTGAGTTCCTTGTATGGACGCTCCCAGGCGAGCAAGCGCAGCATCTGCCTGCGTGTAGGTGTGTATCTGCACAGGAAGGAAGGACAGCCTGGTGGTGGGGTGCTACGTGTCGAGAGATGTCGGGTAGTTTTGTCACCAGTGTGGGCACGCGCCAGCGCTGCTCTTGGATGAGTGGGTGTCCTCTCGGTGCCGTTGCATCCTCCCCGGCCAAGCTGGGGGAGCTACTCCCCGCGGCCGCGGATGCTGGCTGGGATGCGGGATGCGGCCCCGGTGGGCAGAGCTGAGCCCTTTCAGGGGGCTGTGGCCAGCTAGGGCAGCGGGTGGGAGCCACAAAGCACCGTCCCAGGGCCTTCTGGCACCTCTGTTCCGCTCCTGCCCCTGTTTCAGGGGGAGAGGAGCGGTTTGCTGAGCGGTCCAAGGGCTCTGTCTCCTGAGGCTGCCCCGACAGCAAAGCTCTTGGGGAGTGGAGAGGGGGGGAGGGGGGGCAGGCGGGCGGTTTAAATGACGGGCTTCATGTCGGGGGGGCACAGGGATTCCGCTGTCACTGCGTGGGGTTGCAGGCTCGGGGTGCAGATGGCAGGGGAGTGGCTCTTGCTGGCTTTTTGAGAAAGAGTGCGTAGCCCTTGTGGGTGCCTGGGGGGCTGGGGTGGCACAGCCCAGCTGGGTTATGGACCCTCCCCCAGAGCAGGATGGAGGTGCCTGCCTTGGTCTGAAAGCTCCTCTGCTTGTTACATGCACAAAATACACTCGGCACAGGCCAGTGGGTCCCAGTTTGGCCAGTGACAGGTCTGCGAGCAGCTCAGCCGTTCAAGCAGGGGGGAAAGCCTTCCTCGAGGTAGGGAACTGGTGGTCTTGGGGCTGGGCTTGAGTCGAGGGGGCTTGGCTGATGGGGTGGTGAGGCAGCCGTCCCCGCTCGCATCCCCCTCGCTACCGAAAACAGGCAGCTGAAGGAGCCCTCACAGCTGGGAAAGGTTCCCGCTGCTGGGGGTCCCCTGGGACAGGGCTCCCTGCACCCCCAGCGCCGGTGGAGCTTTGATTTTCTCAGCAGGGCCAGTCTGCTTGCACATGGGGAAACTGAGGCAGCAGCCATGCTCCCTGCGTGGTGCAGGAGCCCTGAGCCCCCCCCGCTCCCACCCACTGGGCTGTTTAACACGGGGAGCCAGGCTCCAGCCTGAAAGGTCACCCCCAGCCCTGGCATCAGCCCTGACGTCTTCCCTGGGGGAGAAGAGGGCCTGCCATTCTCCAGCCACATTAAATATTCCACCCCCGACTCCAGCTGGTGTCAGCAGTGGCTGCAGGCGTGGGAGTGAGGGGTGATGGGGAGCAGGGGGAGAAACAGCATCAGGGCTGGTGCTCGGAGGGATTTGGGATGCTTGGGGGGTGTTGGGCAGACCTCTAGCCCCCTCCAGCCACCCCCTGCACACTACAGGGGAAAGGTTGTGCCACCAAACTGCGCTCGGAGCATCCCTTCCCTTCTCCCCCCCTGTTATTTTCCACTCCTGTCCTTCATTCCAGAGCCTGGAGGGGGCTTCTCACCTCTTCTCTCCGTGGGGTTGGGGCAGCCCTGGCCCCACGCGCCCCATCACCAGCCTGGCCAGGGCTCTCCTCCCCACCCTGCCCCGCTTCCATTCTGTAGGTGGCCGCTCCGGTGAGTGGAGGGGCTTTTGCAGCGTGCTGGGGCAGATGGAGGGGCTCGGGGTGCTGGCCATGGCGGGGGGCACATGCAAGACTCCCCCCAGGGCTTTTGGGGTGCTGTGAGAGGAGATGTAAGAGATGGGAATGAGGCCCTATGTTGGAAACGGGGAACAGGATGTGATTCCCAAACTTTCAATCCGTCCTGATGGATTTGTGAGCTATCCCAGAGGATACCCAGGGTGCTTCCATCCCTCTCCACCCCTGTGCAGACCCCAGGGCCACACTGAACCCCAAAAAGCGCAGCAATGGCAGCGACGCTCAGGGCTACCGCTGTGTGGGAGCGCAGGGTGGAGGCCTGCTGATAACATCGGTCCGGAGGCTGGAAAAGAGAAAGAAAATCTGGTTGAGCAAGAACCGTCTCCAGCTGCAGCAGCCGGCATGGCCTCCGGCAGCTCCTCTCCCGCTGGGAGGAAATTTCCAGTCCTGCACAGAGAGGAGCAGGGATACTGCGCACCAGCTCCTCCAGCCCCTCTCCTGAAACCTTGGCAAGCAGCATCTGCAGATCCTACAAGCCATCTCTGCAAACCCTGGTGCCATGGGGATCCATTTGGGATGCTCCTTGAACCACCTCCTGCTTGCTGGGAGGGAAAGACAAGGAGACAACCTGCCCGGCACCGTGAGCCGGAGAGGCTGGTGGTGCTCGTGGGCAGCCTGGCTCCGGGCTCCGGCTGCTGGCGCGGCAGCGGTGTGGGCTGTCCAGCACGTGGGAAATTTGGGAGCTTCAAAACACGCTTTGTTCTGGAGGATTTGGACAAAAAACGGGCTGGTCGGTGACGCTGGCGGAGTGCTTCTGGAGATAGGATGTCTCCAGGTCTCCATCATCTGCTTCCCTTGCAGACAAAAACCTTTTCTTAGTTTCTTATAAATCTTTTCTTATTTTCACCTTTGTGTCTTTCTCTGCCCCGTTGGCAGAAAGCAACCGCTGCCACGCTGGGCGCCGTCATCAGTTATGTTTTCAAGAAATTGCTAAGGGCAGCTGCCAAACAGCATGGCTTGGGGTGGCTTATCATTTTGTCTAGATCAAAGCATGTCCTGTTTGCTCTGTAATGTTAGAAACAGCTCTTAAAAAAAAAAAAAAAAAAAAAAGTTCCCTGTGTGCCAAGAAAAAAAAGAAACTCATGTGGAAAAATCCTCAATTTTTATCTGTTTGGAAATGATTCTCTAAGGTTTACGTTTGGGAATATTCCGCTGTCCCTTTGCCAAACCCAAACCGTGCCTCGGTGCTGTGGCCGCAGGGAGGTGATGCTGGGCAGGGCAGGGTCCCCGGGCGGGTGGGTGGCCTCGTGGGGATGTGCTGGGGCAGGGCTGGGGGTTGTTCACCATCTCCTCGTGCTCGGCCAGGTGCTGTCTCACAACCTGTACACGGTGCTGTGCATCCCCCACGACCCCGTGGCGCTGGAAGAGCATTTCCGCGATGACGACGACGGGCCGGTGTCCAGCCAGGGTTACATGCCGTACCTCAACAAGTACATCCTGGACAAGGTGAGCCCCTCCGCCACCCCCCCCGACCGGCTGCATCTCGAGTGGGGACACCACGGTGCCCAGTCTGCTCCCACATCGTGTGGGACCCCCACGGCTCTGCTTCCCTCCGCTCTCGGAGATCCTGTGCCTCGGTGGTTGGAAAAAGGATACAGAGAGGTGGGGAGCTGGCAGGTGAACGCCGCAGCGAGTGGGAAATGTTTAATCCTCAGTGTTTTCTTGGCAAGGATGAAGTCAGCCCTTTCCGTCAAGGCTCTGGACGGAGGTGTATCTCTGCCCACATTTCCTAAAGAGCTCGGAGAGAGAAATCAGCCCCTTTTTCCTCTCCGCCCCTGTTCAAATTTGAGGTGTGACCTCAGCTGGTGAAGAGGAGGAGAGGGAGGAGGACAAGGTGCCAGGGCAGGAGCAGAGCCTGGGGTGGGCAGGGGATTTTCTCCCTTTTTTCCACTCGACTCAAAGGCACCTTTGTTTGGCTCAGCAGCGAGACTTTGCGGCTGGGTGCGCGTTTCCTCCAGGCATGCGAGGAGAGGAAAAATGACTGACAACTTTCTTCCACTGTGTGCTCGAAAGAAGGGGGGGGCCCAGAGCTGGGTGCCGTAACCCTTCCCTGCCCTGCCCTGCCGCTTCCCCGGGGCTGAGCCGTGCCTTTTCCCAGCATACCGGCGTCCCTGCCGGTGTCCGTCCGTGCCGGTCTTTGCCTTGCCCTGAGCGGTTCAGGAGCTGCCCAGCTTGATCCAGGGATGCTGATCTCAGCTGCAGGGATCTGGTCTGTGGTGAGCGAGGACAGTCTTCCCTGGCTCCCTCTGCCCGGGGCAGCTGCCCAAGGTCAGCCCAGCCTGCTTGCTCCAGCACGGAGCAGCCAAAATCCTTCCAGTTTCCCAGACAGTTCTTTGGGAAAAGACCTTTAAACCCTCTCCTTCTGGTTTTACCATGGCTAATAAAATCCCAGAGGCAGCCTGAGAAGGGGAAGTGGGTTTTCCTAGTAAGAGGGGCTTTCAGCTTTCCACCACCCGAAGATTTTTCTCCAGCTTGGCCACCACAGGCTGCAGTTTGCCCTCGTGCCAGCAGCACACAGCTCACACAGCTGGGATGGAGCAGCCAGAAGTGGCCTGGCTCCCTTGGTCCCCATCACAGTTCACCAGTAACAGGCCAAAAGCCACATGAAGCCAGTAGCGATGCTGGGCGAGTGGCCACAGAAGCTCACAGACAGGCAGCGGGGCTGTGGTTGGTGCTGCCTGCCCGTGGGCTGACACTTCCCTTTGCTGAGCACCAGTTCCTCTTCATGGTCAAAGGGGGTACTGGGAATGACCCGGAGCCATGGAGGCACTGGGGAGGTGGGCTTGGGAGAGCACCATGCCGTGCTGCATGTGCTTCACCACGGGGGTCCTGCTGGTGCTTCACCACGGGGTTCCCACATGTGCTCCAGAGCCCGGCAGGTCATGGCTGAGCCACCATGGCCATGCCACAGTGCTGCAGCAGTCCCGTAGCATCTTCTATACCCGATATATATATATATATATATATATATATATATATATATATATATATATATATATAAAAGGATGCCTTGCTGGCCTGACCTGTGCTGGCACCAATGGGCAGCGCCCACTTACACTCCGGTTGTGTGTCCCATGTACCGGTCGCCCCGTGCTTCTCACCGGCAGGGACAGGAGGTTTGGTTTCAGGTGTGAGGGTTTCTTCCCTCCAGCGCTCCCCGCCCCGAGAAGCCCCCTCTGTAACCCTGCAGCACCGTGCTCACCCCCTCAACTCCTGCCTGCAGGTGGAGGAAGGTGCTTTTGTCAAAGAAAACTTTGATGAGCTCTGCTGGACCCTGACGGCGAAGAAGAATTACAAGCCCGACCGCAATGGGAATAGCATTATATCCCACCAAGATGCCTTCAGGCTCTGGTGTCTCTTCAACTTTCTGTCTGAAGACAAATACCCTCTCGTCATGGTGCCAGATGAGGTAGGACCTGCCTCTCGTGCCCCCCCACCCCCGTCCTCCCAGGGCTCCGTGTGCTGGCGGAGCCCCATTTGGGGATGACGCATCCCACTATCGCTTCCTGGCATGTCCCATCACATCCTGCAAGATGTGGAGCTCCAGGGTGTGAGAGCGAGCAGACAGGGGTGGGATGAGGGGGTGTCTTCCCTGGACACCCCCTGTTATGCCCATGGCCAGCCCTGCTGCCCAGGGGGAAGGGGATGACTTGGGAGCAGCTCGAAGGACCCCTCCAAAATGCTGATGTCTTGGACAATGAGGTGTGGGCTGGTCTGTGTTGCACTTTCGTGGTCTAAGCCTACACCAACGAGCTCTTTTCCCGGCTTTGAAATGAATGTGCCAGTTCTCAGAGCCCCAGCCAAGGAGCATCCGCAGCTCAGCTCCTCCTGGGGCGGGTCCCTTGCCCGAAGCCCCTGCATCTCACCCAAGGGTTGAGTCGAGCACGGTGTTGGAGGAGAACTCCTGATTTTTATGGGTGGGAAAGAGGAGATGATGAGAAACCCTTAAAATCTGGTGCAATGGGAGGTTGCTCCCCATGAAATCGGTGTCAGGCTGGATGGGGCTGTGTCCCTTGGGCTGTCCTACACGAACAAAGGCAGCGGTGGAGCAGACCCGGTTGTCCCTCTCCGTGCCCGCTGCCACCAGGCATTCACCCCGTGCCCAGCATCCTGAGAGTTAAAAGCAAGGTACCCAGGGCACAGCAAAGCTTCTGGTAGTAATCTCCAAATCCCCAAATTCCACGCAGCATTTGGAGGGGGAGGTTCTCCCTTCTCCAAGGGTCAGATCAAACCCCCATGAGAAGTTGGGTAGATCTGAGGGAGAAGGGATAAGCTCAGAGCGGCCTCGCCAGGAGGAGCTCGACTGGGCTAGCAGCTGCCATCTGCTTCTACACCATCAACCTCCTGAGATCAGCAGAAAAAGTGAAAAGAAAAAAAAAAAGGACAAAAAATGACAAGCAGCGTGGCACTGCGCAGACGTAGGAGGGTGACCGCACTTCCTGCTCCCCGGGAGAGGTCTTTCCTGTTCCCCAGACCGTGACAAACTGAATCATCTTTCAGCTCACAGGGCTCAGTTTAGGGGGTAAGAAAAAAAAAAAAAGGAAAAAATAACGTTTAAATTCTTACCCTTCTCCTAGTTAGGTGATGTAAAAAAAAAATTTAAAAATAATATCCAGATGGGTGCAAGGGCTTTGGTGTGTTTTGCCTTTCTGCGTGGCTCACTGCAGCCACCCACCCTCCCTGGTCCCTCAGGTTGTGGGTAGAGGAGAGCTGGCAGCAAAACTTGAGCTGAAATGAGTCTTCCCATCATCACGTCAACCACTTCAGCTCTTTTTTTAAAGCTATCTATTTACAGTTTCAAAACAAAGCTCATCTCCTCCATAGGGACCTCTTCCTCTCCTCCCCCCCAGTGTTTTTACGCTTGCAGCTGGAAACCAGAGGGGTGCTGAGGTCAGGGCTGTGGTCTGAGGCACCTGCCCTGCAGGCTGGGGGTGGGGGGCAACGGCCTCGGTCTGTTCTTCCCCATGAACTCGACTCGGCAGAGCTTTCTCACTCTGCAGATAAACCAGCCCCAAACATCTCAGCCTTGTGGTTAAAAGGAAAAACCTCCTCACAGCGGTCAAATTCTAACCCACCGCCAACCTCCTGAGCCCGCCTCCTGCCTGGAGCACCTTGGCCTTGACCATCAACCATCACAAGGGTGATACCTCTGGGATAAGGGTCCTGCGTCTCCAGGCTGGAAAGAGATGTGGGCTTGGGCTCTCCGAAATGGGTCGGTGGGGTGGGGACAGCCCTCGCTTCTCCCCATCGCTGAGTTCCCCGTCCCCACAGGTGGAGTACCTGCTGAAGAAGATCTGCACGGCCATGAACGTGGAGCTGAACTCCGGCGAGCTGGATGACTACCTCTCCCAGGAGCCGCAGGGGCAGGGGGGGCTGACGGTCTGGCAGTTCCTGGACATGGTGAACTCGGGGCGGTTCCTGCGCGGCATTGAGCAGGAGGCCGTCAGCATGGCCGTGGAGGAGGTGTACCAGGAGGTCATCGAGGACGTGCTCAAACAGGCAAGGAGCCCACAGGTCCTGGGGCACAAGCTCTGCCCTGCCCCCACCCTGGTTTTGACCCCTGTGTGTCTCGGGCGCAGGGCTACCTCTGGAAGAAGGGCCAGCTGAGGAGGAACTGGTCGGAGCGGTGGTTCACGCTCAAGCCCAGTGTCCTGTCCTACTACATGAGCGAGGAGCGGAAGGAGAAGAAGGGGAGCATCGCGCTGGACAAGCACTGCTGCGTGGAGGTACGGCCCAGGTGGTGCCCAGCGTGAGGACAGGAGACCCAGGAGATCCCCCTCAGCCCCCAGGAATACACAATTCCACATCCAAGAGCATGGGAGAGCCGGTCCTCTGGCTGAAGAAGGTGGGGATGAGGTGGGGGACAGGGGGGTAACGCCGTCCTGGGTCCTCTCCCTGCAGGTGCTCCCCGACCGAGATGGGAAGAGGTGCATGTTCTGCGTGAGGACCTCCTCCCGCACCTACGAGATGAGCGCCTCCGACACCCGGCAGCGCCAGGAGTGGACCCTAGGTCCGTGCCCACCCTGCACCCCCTCCCCAGCTTCCCTGTGCCCCCCTCTGCGTCCTCGCTGACCACCCCCTTCCCTCCCCAGCCATCCAGACGGCCATCCGGCTGCAGGCTGAGGGCAAGAAGTCCCTGCACAAAGACCTGAAGCAGAAGCGCCGGGAGCAGCGGGAGCAACGGGAGCAGCGCAAGGCGGCCAAGGAGGAGGAGACGCAGCGGCTCAAGCAGCTCCAGGAGGAGAAGGAGAGGAAGCTGCAGGAGCTGGAGCTGCTGAAGGAGGCCCAGCGGCAGGCAGAGATACTCCTGCAGGAGGAGGAGCAGCGGCGGAGGCAGCAGCATGAGGAGATGCAGAGGACCCTGGAGATCCAGCTGCAGGAGGCTGAGCAGGTGGGTGCCTCCTCGCGACGTGTCCTGCCACAGGGCTGGGTTGCTCGTGGCACGGACGCTTCCTTCCCCTGTCCTTGCCCCCGGCAGCCTGGGGGTTTGGGGGAGCTTTTAGGAGCCTGTCCTGCTCTTGCAAGGATGCTGCAGCCACCCATCACCTCTGGGCTCCTGGGGGCCGTGTGTGACCTGGGGACGAGGGCTGGAGGGGTCAGCACCGCTGTGCAGGAGACACCCAAGGAGCAGGAGATGAGGACAACCTGCCCCGGGCTGTATGCAGCTGGGGGGCAGGTGACAGGCCCGTGCTAGTGCCAGGATGGCCACGGAGCCCGTTTCTGACCTTGCAGCCAGCGCTGGCTCCAAACGACGCGATGTGTCTCCTGAGCAAGGAATCGGCTTTGCTTTGGAACTGTCTCCGTGGGCTTTCCCTGGTGTGGGAGATGTCTGGCCCCATCTGCTCAGGGGTACGGGGGTCCCGGGGACGGCAGCAGCAGCTCTGCCACCTGCCCACGCTGATGGCTCCTCTCTCTGCCGCAGGCTCGCGCCTCCATGCAGGCAGAGATGGTCCTGAAGGAAGCAGAGGCAGAGCGGCAGCGCAAGCGCATCCTGGAGCTGGAAGACATGCAGGAGCGTCTCCAGGAAGCCCTGCAGCAGGAGGTGAAAGCACGGCAGGACGAGGAGTCCGTGAGATACGCACAGGCCAGGTAGGACCAGGGCATCCCTGCTCCTCCTCGACCCGCCCCACTCCCAGGGCAGCTTCTGGGCACGGGCACGTGCTCCCCAGGGCAATGCAGCGCTCCCCAGGTACTGGGGTGTGCTGGTGACTTCCCAGTATGTCAGCAGGGATGGGGGAAGCTGGTGGATGACGTGGTAGAGGGACATCCTCAGCTCTTGCTCTTTGTTGACAGGCTACTGGCTGAGGAAGAGGAGAAGCTGAAGCAGCTGATGAAGCTGAAGGAGGAGCAAGAGGAGTATATCATCAAAACTCAGCGGGAGAAGCAAGTCCTCAAGCAGGAGATGGAGAACAAGAACAAGTGTCTAGAAGAGGCACAGAAGCAGCTGGAAGAAGTGAGAGTGAACAGGCAGCGGGTGGACCAAGACGTCATGGTGAGCGCCACATCGGTGCCACATTGCTCCACACCACCAGCCCCAGGGGACTTCCCAGCCCTCCCTGAGTCACCCCCAGCTTGGGGGGCGGGCAGGACGGCCACCCACAGCTTTGGGGACCGAGCTGGCATTGCCTCGGGGGCTTTCTGAGCTGTGCCAGGTGCAGGCACGGGGGGGGGGGGGGGGGTGGGGGGTGGGGGGGGGTGGGGGAGTGGGATTTGGTGGCTGAGATGGGACAGGTGCGTCCTGCCCTGGGGACACAGCACTGCTGTCCAGAGCAATGTCCACACTGGGAGTGTGTGGAGGGGGGGGGGGACTGGAGGATGAGCAGAAGACCTGGAGGAGGGCGAGCTGCGTCTCCATCCGGAGGGAGACCCCGATCCAGGCTTACCCAGGGAAGGGAAACCTCCGCCCACGGTGCCGGGCGGGGGGGCTGCGGGGCGGCTGGCTCACCCCTCCCCTCCCCTCTGCCCCCTCGCAGGCAGCCCAGCGGAAGCTGCGACAGGCCAGCACCAACGTCAAGCACTGGAACGTCCAGATGAACCGGCTGATGCACCCCATCGGGCCTGGAGGTAGGAGACCGGCCATCACACCCTCCCTGCCCCCTCCCGAGCACCGCTGCCTGGGGCACGAGCCCTGCCTCCTGCCCATCTTCCCCTCTTTGGGGGCATCTGGGGGGACCCCCATCTTTTAGAGAAGATACCCCAACACTTCTGGCAAGGAGAGACCCTGCAGCCCTTTCCCTTAGCCGAAAGGTCCGTTTGGACCCCAGGTAAACAATCCTTCTTCTGCCTGTCCCCAGACAAGCGTACAAACGTGAGCGCAGGAGGCTTTGCTGGCTACCAACCCTTCCTCTCCCAGAGAGATTCTTCTCTCAAGCTCAAGCAGAAAGTGGAGGATAAAGGCAGCGAGCCCACAACGGACAACGGCAAGGAAAACGTGAGCAACGGTGGGAACAGCGGCGTGCCACCACCTCCGGATGCGGACCCCATGGCCACAGAGCCCACCAACTAGCCCCACAGGATGGCAGAGCCCAGCGGGGAACTGCGGGGGCCCAGCACGTCCCTCTGAGCGGACACGGTCAATATGGCCATCTCTGGACGGAGACAAGTGGGGACCAGCACAGAGCCTGTAGATGACTACATAGAAGGCAGAGATGCTCCCGTTTTCTTCAGGGAAGGGCCGCAGCTGCACGCCAGGGGGTTCAGCCAGCCCACCGCTGGGGAGAAGGCGGCGGGGCCATCTCCTCTGGTCTCCCCACATGTCGACCTGGACTCAACTCCCCAGACTCCAGTTTCCACCCTGTCTAAAAAAAGATAAGCCACCGGTGGGTCTGGACCGCGTGGCCGAGGGCTGCGGTTCCCTTTTGGTTTCTACCAGCAGGCCCTTCTGCATCGCCGGCTGCGCCCTTGGGTGCGTGGCGAGCCTTGGCAGACAGAGCGGTGCCTCCTCGCCACCCCCACAGAAAGGCTGGGGTGTCCTTAGCTAACACGTGCGTTCCTTGAAGGTGGTTGTTAATCACTGGGGTCACGTAGATGTTAGCAGAAACCAACAAGCAATAAAGCTTTTGGAGCTGCTGGCCCCCAGAGACCTCCTTCCCCACGCATCTGTGGCCCTGCAGGCCCTGCCCTCCCTCCTTGGCAGTGCGGGGGTTTGATTCCCACTGTGGGAAACAGCCCGTTAAAAGAAATCAGACACCAGCCATGGAAAGAGGCTCCACCAGTGGGTTTTGGGTTGGTCTGCGGAGGGCCAAGGGGGACACAGATGCTGGTGAGCTGGCCATAGACGATGAGCTCCTCTCCGGGGGGCAGCGGTAACGTCTGGGAGGGCCAACACCTCTGTATGATTAAGTGCTTGTATAGGAAGGTAACGGTGCTCAGGGCTTCATTTAGGTCTTTGCCCTTGGACTGCAGGACCCCCGGTTTCAGGAGTCCTGGCTCAGGGTCTGGTCCAAGCCCGCAGAAGGCAACGGCAAAGACTCCCAGGGGCCATCCGAACCGGGAGCCGGTGGATGCGGCAGCTCTCTCCCGTAACGCTGGCCTTGGCCTGGCTCCTCCAGCTAATTTGCTCCCAAAAAACCTGAGAACAAAAGCCAAGTCTGTTGGCAAACCTCCCCAAACAAAACAAAGCAAAGCAACACGTGCCGACACCGGGGTTAGTTTGTCCAAGTACCTCTGTTTCAATACAGTCCCGTTCACCGGTGACTTTGGGGTCTTTAATTTACGCAGAGCCCCCAGTCGCGTAAGGGTTCCATCTGGAAACAGGCACCAGTAGCAAGCCCTGCATCAAACCCCAGTTCACAGTTGCTCACGCTGATTAACTGCAGTTCGTTAGGGAGATTACAATCTTATTTCCTACTCCTGCGGCTTTCAGCTTTTGCTCACACAGCTCTTCCCCCCCCCCCCCCCCCCCCCAAGTTGTTACAGCGTTTCTTTTTCACAATTATTTTTCATTGTGCCCGACCGCAAGAGGCCGTTCCTGCGGGTGCCAGCGGAGCGGCACGGCTGCCCCAGGACAAAGTGGCTCTTTGTGCCCATGAGGGTGACTGGGTGGCCCCGTGCCCCAGTCCCACGCAACCTCGCTGACACACAGAGAGGGTAACGGGCGGCTGCAGCCCTCGTGGTGACAGCTGTGGTAGCCCTGGCCCTGCAGGGGCTGCAGGTCAAATTCACCGCCTCTCCTCCTCCTTCCCGCTGCACTGGGATGCAGGAGGGTGGTCCTGAGCAGCAGCAGGTCCCCTACAGCCCTGTGTGGTCCCCACACAGATTTGGGGTCCCTGCCTGGCCCTGTTCCATCCTGGCCGGTCCACAGGGACATGAGATCGCTCAACTCTGCACAGGTTTTCTGGTGGAGTGAGGCCTTCCCAACACGCTGCACTGGAGGTTGGGGCTCTGCTGACGCTGCACCGGAGGCCGGGGCTCTGTCTTTCACCCAGGGGTGTGAGGGCCGTGGTGTGAACCGCTGCAGCCTCCTGGGGTGACCCTGGCAAAGCTGCTCGTTGCTGTGTGCGATCCGCAGGCAGAACAAGAACAGTGAGGGTGCCAAATACCAGTCTCTACTGGGAAGGAAATGGGCTGGGTGGAAATGCACTGATGGGAGACGGCATCCTCCCTCATTAGCTTCGTTAGCTCAGTCTTGTCCCTGATCAGGTGCCAGAACAGGTACGTGCCACGCCACACCTAAGGCAGGGAGGAAGAGGGCCATCCCCACCCGTCTCTGTGGCTCCGTGCCGCAGCCTTGTCACAAGGGCTCTCACCCTGTGCGCGACCCCCAGGAGACGCGGGGCCGCATCCCTGCCCGTGGCAGCGCCATCGCTTTCCACCAGCTCCAGGGCTGCCTCGTCCCCCCTTAAAGCAGCTCGCCAGAGCGCTGCTTCTGCTCCAGAGAGCTGAGTTCCCATGCGGCAAAAAGCTATACATTAATTGCCGCAGGCAAGGACAGGAGTGGAGGGAACAGCCGGAACCGGTGTCAGCACCTGCCTTTGATCTGCTGCCAAGTCTGGATGCGCCCGGATCTGCCTTATCCTCCTGGAGCGGCCAACCGAGGGCTGGAGCTTACTTAAGTCAGCAGTTGATGCGCACTGTCAGCCTGCGCCCCAGCACCTCCAAGAATAAACTGCAGCAGGATCACGAGGAGAGCTCACGGAGGCGCTGGGAAAGAGCGGCGCCATCCCACCCCCGCACCAGCGTGGGGTCTCCTGTGGGAAACCTCCTGGAGCTCTCTGCAGGGTAACATCACGCGCATGAGCATTTGCAGGCAGGTATGACCTTGCTGCTCTCTACGTGAATCTTTCACAGCCCCAAACTCTGCTGTTGTGGCGCACTGGCCCAGGGATCCGTGGTTTTGGGAGGCCAATTGCTAATTGTGGCTAATCTGCATTACCGAGGAGCATCACCTAAGCTCTGTGCTGCTCCTTGAGTAACTGTACCGGGAAGAGGGCCTGTGCCTTTTAAACATAACATCACTTATCAGATTAGCCACGCTGTGGTTTACCTAGGGTGTGAAGGTATAAAATTAGCTCCATTGTAAACCTCGAGTAACAGCACTGACAGCAGAAGGCTTGCAGCGACTCCACTGGGCAGCTGATCTAGCCCTGGGGGGTGGCAAGCAGCGAGGGGCTCAGACTGAGAAGGGGAGGAAAGCCCCAGGGCTCCTGCAGCACCTTGAGCGGCGTGATGGTCCCGAAGCGTCCAACAAAACACCTGGCCAGGCAGAGCTGGTGGTGGTGTCCTGCAGGCGGGCTTGCTACCTGGTCTGCAATGCCAATTCCCAGACCAAGTCGAGGTATTTCTATTCTTTTTTTTTCTAGTTTGTACCGAGTAGGGAGCCAGGTGGTCACCCACAAATGCCTAGCTTGATTACCAGAACTTCGCATTATTTATACAGTTCAGCAAGCAAAGACATCAGCCTTCATTGGTTTAAAAATTACATCATTCCTTCATTACTTAATACTCAAGTTTCCTCTTTGTCGAGTAATTCTCTTGCTTCTCACGTTAATTAGTTCACATGCTGTGTCTCAACTCTTCTTTGGGTTCTGGGGGAGGGGTTCTTGAGTCGGCAGTCAGTGAGTCAGTAGTCGTGATCTCCCCTGCCAGAATTCGCTTTCCCCTAGTTAGTGCTTCTTGTGGTAAACTTCCAGTCAGCTCATCCATCTTGTGGTGGTAGTTCCTCTAAACAAAGAGCTTGCTGGTGCTTAACAAAGCCCTTAGCAGGCCATAGAAAAAATGCTTGTGCCTTGAATTAACCACTCACAACTCATCTGTTCTGTCTTCAAGTCAAACCTCTTAACAATACATTTCATTTTATGAACCTCTTAATCATTTGATGTCAGTCTCAGCACTCTTTAGACCTCAGGTCTCGGTTTCATTGTGTGAGACACATCTCTGCACCCTCCCCACACTGGTCAGACCATTCTGGGCACTGCTGGGGCTCCTGTGCAGGGCTGCCCGGCCAGGGCACAGCAGCACAGGCCCGGGCTGGTTTCTGCTGGCCCCCAGATGAGCCACCCTGCCCGTGACACGGCGCTCAGCACTCCCCTGGGACTCTTCTCGGGCCTGTCGCAGGAAGGCCGGGATCCCGACCTCCTCGGGCCTACCCCGGGAGTGTCAGGATCCTGACCTCCCCACTGACCGGTGGGGAGGCCCCCGGGAGGCTGCTGTCCCCTCTGCCCCCACAGCTGGTCCCGGCAGGGCCAAGCCCCCCCACCTGGCCGCGCCGCACAGCCATGGCCCCCCTCTCCCTGCACGGCAGCAAAGGCCCCGGGGGAGGCTGGGGCTCAGCGGCCGGTCCCTGGAGCCGCGGCAGGGCAGGCCGCAGGCACTGGGGCAGGGTGGCCGTACCGCCCAGGGGCAGCAGGCCCTACTGAGGCGCCCCTGTGCGCAGCGGGCCGGTCCCTGAAAGTCCTAGCGCCTCCTGCAGCCGCCACCCGCCGCCATTTTGCGCCTGCCCCGCGCCGCGCTCCCTACCCAGCATGCCCCGCGAGCAGCGCCTACATTCCCCATGAGGCCCCGCGCCCGCTGGGCAGTGTTGGGGGGTGTGGTCCGCGCCCGCCAGGGGGCGCCGCGGGGCGGGGCGGGCTTGGGCCGTTGCCGTGGTGACGCGGTAACGACTTCCCGGCGGCGGTGATTGGCTGCGGGCGCTGGGGCTGCGGTGGCGTCAGGGCGGGCGCGGTGACGTAAGGGGGTGGGGGGCAGCAGGGCGCCGCCGCCGGCGGCGGCGGCGGGGGGGAGCGGCGGGCCCGGAGCGGGGCCGCGGCGGGAGGTGAGCGGGGCCGGGGCGGCGCGGGGGGACGTGGGCACGGGGCGGGCAGTGGGGACGGTGGGGGTCGTGAGGGAACAGGGGACGTGTGGGGTGTGTGTGAGGGGGGACGGGGGGCATGTGAGGGGACAGGAGGGGACAAGGGGGGTGTGAGGGGGGACAGGGTTGTGTGAGGGGAGGGGGCAGTGTGAGGGGACAGGGTGTGTGTGAGGGGGGACGAGGTGTGGGAGGGGGACAGGAGGGGACAGGGAGCGTGTGTGAGGGGGGACAGGGGGTGTGAGGGGACAGGAGGGGACAGGGTGTGTGTGAGGGGGGACGGGTGGTGTGAGGGGACAGGGTGTGTGTGAGGGGACAGGGTGTGTGTGAGGGGACAGGGTGAGTGTGAGGGGACAGGGTGTGTGTGAGGGGGGGACGGGGGTTGTGTGCGGAGAGGGGGGGGCGGAGAGCGTGTGTGGGGACCGTGTGTGTGTGAGGGGGGACAGGACATGTGAGGGGACAGGGAGCGTGTGTGAGGGGGGATGGGGGGGGCAGTGTGTGCGTGTGAGAGGGGACAGGGGATGGGGGGGGACAGGGGGTGCGGGACATTGACCGTGCAGAGGACGGAAGGTGGGCGGCAGGCGTGGGGTGGAGGGGCAGGCTGTGCTGTGGGGTGGGGGACGAGGCTGGGGAACGGGGGCTCTCTGTGGGTGCAGGGCTGAGGAGATGGGGTGCATGGGGGGCTTTCTGAGGGGTGGAAGGGACAGGGAGCTCTGGTGGCGTGGCTCTGGGCATGAGGAGGTAGGAAGGGACTTTGGGGACAGTGATTTGCAGGGGGCCGGGAGGGCAGGGACACATCGCTGACTTTGGGGTGCGGGCTGTCATTCCTGCTTGGGAAATCAGGGAAGACAGAGGATAGGATGTGGCCCATACGGAGGCGGCGGGGGGGACAGTCTGCCTTTCTCCTCTCCCAGGGGTGAGAGGCAGAGGGGGAATTGCCCTGTGGTTTTAGGGTACCAGTGAGGGGCACTGCTGGGGGCTGGGGCTGGAAGGAGGAGAAGCAAGAGGGTCAGGATGGTCCATCAGTGGTGCATCAGGTGGGGGGTTGCTCGGGGAGAAAGGATCTGAGAGTCCTTTTCCCATCCCTTGTATCTCCACATTCTCCTCCTGCTTCCCCCGAGATCCCAGATGAAAGATGTTTACTTTTTGTGCCGTGGTTTTCCCACGTATGAAGTAGGGGAACTGCCGCCTTTATTAAACAGCAGCTCTAAAGCTCTTGAGTGTTCTGCACGAAGTGGCTTGTCCTGCGCTGCCAGCGCTCGTAGCCGAATGCAGGAAGGTGGTACCTGCATGCTGGCTTGGCTGAGTGTAACTTTTAATTAGCTTTAAAAGCGCTTGTAAAAAATCCTAGTGGAAAGGTTGAGCATGCAGAAGTATGTGATGGGACCTTGAAGCAAGAGACCTAATTTCCTTTCACCTCCCGCTTCCTAGCCTCGTTTGTTCTACCAACCTGTTGCGTTTTTTCCTTCCTTGTTGGCTAGCTCCAAGCTCTATTTTTATAACCCGCTAGGATCCTGTTGTTCCTCCCCAGATGAATTTTGACCTCCCCTTTTTCGTGTGGTCAAAAGGCCTCCTGGCCTTGCTATGCTTCCAAAAGTTTGTGTGCACTGACACACCTCGAGGGATGTTGAGCAGCCCTGTTTGTTTATGATCAGAGAGCCTCCAACCTATTTACGGAAGCCAGTGAATGAAGGTTCAAAACCCATTTACGAGGTAGGCGTGTTTGTGTGCCTGGGAAAATCAAGGCACAGAGAGGAAAAGCAGCTGAAGATGCAGCTTGTCAGTGGAGCAGGAGAGAATACACACCCTCTGTGACCATCCCATTTACGCTTTTTCCAAAGCATCTGTCTGTCGTCGACTGTATTGTGTCTGCGTGGCTTCAAACAGTGTCCGGGTGTAGTTTATCTCAGCCTTGGCCACCTTCCCCTTCAACAGCTGTGCTGGGAGGCTCCTGCATGCGAGCGACGATTGTGCTTGTGGGAAGGAATCGATCTGTTGAGCCTCTACGTGTTGGGAAAGCCCCTGTGAATGGGCTGTGGGTGGGCAGAGAGGCAAACAGGCTTTGGACATGCTGTAGGATCTGGGCAACATCCGTTGCGGTGATGCAGAGGGATCTGAGCGTGGAAAGAGGATGCAGCAGTGGCCGCCCCATAAATCGGAGTGCCAAGGCTGGTAGCAGTGTTGGTCTCTCGAAACGGTGACTTGCTCGTTGAAGCAGCCTGTGCCCCGTTTCTCATTTCTGCTCCCTCCTCCTGCCGTCTCTCTTTGCGCAAACTCCCTCGCTGCCTTCAGCGGAGAATCCCTTTCCCCTTCTGGTACAGACGTGCTCCAGGCTGTGCTGAGGTGGGAGCTTTCTCCATCACTTTACCGTGTGTCAGCCAGGGATGCAAGAGGAAGCTTTCAGGAGGGATGTGCTGGCAGGCTCCCTCCGTACCCTGCTGAGCTGGTGCAAGTATTGCCTTGTGTGTGATGGTGATGGGGCATGCCCTGGCATTTAGCTGTGAGCAGGATGAGGTGAGCCAGTAATTTAGTTTTAATTCTCAGGTCTCTGGCAGCAGCTAAGTGCTCTGATCCGCGATGGGAAAGAGCTCAGAGTGATTCATGCCCTCCTTGACACTGTCAACGTTACACTTTGTTACTGAATCAGGGATGGGCTTTATTGCTGGTGGAGATGAAGAAAGCCCTCTCCTGATGTGCCAGTGGGATTGTAATGACTTCATTATTGTTTCTCATCAGGAAGGTTAAAGAAAAACTATCCGGGGTGTTCAGAAAAGCTGCCTTCCATTTTGGGAGGGAGGGGATGAGAAACTCGTGACAGTTTTGATGTCCTATTGTGAAAGTGAAGTTACTGTGTGCGGTTTTATGGCCCCTGCTAAAGCAGAGGGCTGGGTGCTGGATCTGTGCTCCTTCCCTCACCAGCTGACCTTCGGGCAGGCTTGTCTCAGCCCCCCTGACTGTAACCTGAGGGCAGTTGCTTTCTTCAAGGGGGGGCTGTGATTTTTGTGTCACCAACTATGAGAAAGAGTGATCCTGATGCAAACGATGCTCCCGTGCAAGGGACTGGGGTTATTTTTTTAGATCTTACACTCGTGCCCTCCCCTGGCCGTACCTGGGCTGCTTGGCAGCATGAGGAGCACTCTCCATGCTTGTGGTAGTGTGACGGGAGCCTCGGCTTCTGGGGCAGAGGATTTGCTTTGGTTTTTTCATCCTCTTCTGAGCAGCTGCAGCTCTCAGTGCCGTGTCAGACCTGGGAGGTGCAGGAGGGCGTGCGGCACTGGGTGGGATTCACTCTCTGCCCTGAACTTGCTGGCTTGCCCCTCTCGTCAGGGGGCTGGTGATGCTGGGTTCGTTGCCAGCGCTTGGCTGCCTTGCAAATCATCCCGTGTTGCAGGTAGCAATACGAAACGGGGCTTTTCCATGGGGCTGGGAGGAGCAGCTAAGCCTGGGTAATGTCAGGGAGGGTACATGGGTTCAAGTAGCATCATGTTCACAACATCTTTGTTTAATATGTTAGTCCAGTTAGTCTGCATAACTGTGTCTAAAAATAGAACATATTTTCTCCAAGTCCTCTAGTTCAAAGCCTCGTAAGCCGTTTTCTTTTTTAGTGTTGGTTTCTTACTGCTCTCCTGAGCCTGAAATTCATACAAGGCTATTTGCAAAGTTATCAGGAAAACCAAGAAGAGTGAATGAACTCTGTCGAATCCTTAAGTTTCAACCACCTGAGAGGCAAGTTCATTAAAGTTGCACTAACTTTAATGAGGCTGCAGTGGCAGCCTCTTAAGGGTGGATTAAGCAAGCTGAGTAAACAAGCCACCTTATGGCCACCACAGCCCTTTTTTCTAGCATCAGATTCATGCATTGTCATAAAAGCTTGGGGTCGTCGGCCTCTGGCTGCAGGTGACCTAAGGTAAAGGTGACATTGTGATGCTCAAAGCCTGGTGAGGCACTGGGACCATCTTTGACGGGACACCCAGGGGTTTGCTTTACCTCCCAGTTTGCAGAAGCTGCCAGAGCCTGGGGGAGACGGCTGCAATCGCACGTGGCGGCTGTCCCTGCCACCTCCCCGCGGCACCGGGGGTGTCACCCCAGCCTATGGTTTCAGCATGCGGTAGAGGGAGTGTGTGTTTAAATTTCAGAGCTGTTGCTGGATCCAGCCCAGTTCTCCCAGAGGCATAAATATCTGGCCTTCAGCACAGCCGTGGAAATTCGTGTTGTGTTCTCTTGCAGATTACTTCGGTTTTCAGCTCTCCGTGCTGACATGGTAACTGAACGGTGGCTTTCAGCGACAGTCAGACAGGAACAGCTGCTCCGGAGAGGTAACCCTTCCCTTTCGCACGCGGGCAGTCTACCAAAGCATTTATCCTACGTATGTTTTTAAAAACTTGGGATAGGGAAGAGCCTAGGTAGTGTGGCTTGCTTTCAGCAAGTTTCACTTGTGTTCACAAGCTTAAATTTACGTTTCTTTTCAATTTTAGACTCTATGCCTTAGTTTTGTTCAGTTTCTGAATATGATCTTTATGGATTTATGCTTAGGAGTACGCTGGGAGTATCGTGGTCAAATCCTGTTCTTCTAAGCCAACTGTTTCCATCAGAGTATAGCGACTTAATGTTTGGTTATTTCACTGATTTTTTATTTTTTTTTTTTATGACTGAAATTGACTCTTGTAGGCTGGGGAGGGCACATGAGAGCAGGCCCCATACTTGGGTAACCAGTCACCTAACGGATCTGGCTGTGCGGGTCTGGCAGCAGTACCAATACCGTCTAGCGCTGTGTAACTGCATTACTGGGACAAAGCTGAGCAGGTTGCAGCAGAGCGAGGGCAGGGGTTTTGAGGAGGTGGTCAGCATGGGCTGGGGTGGATGTTGTCTTGCCCGCAGACCTCTGAAGCGATGCCTGAAAGTCTTTGCTGCGGTCATGCTGCACTCAGATGCTGCATGTATCTTCTATCGGTGCTGGTGCTGGCTGCGTGTAGAGGGTGGGTTTATTTTTGCCGCGACACACGTCTAAGGTGTTTAGCTGGATGGAGATACGGTTTTCTGTGTCAAGTTTGTGCAACTGTTGTGTTGTCCCTGTTCTGGCATTCGAGACATGGACTTCCAAGGATCGTCGCCGGGCGCGGAGAGGATTTTGTAATGAGCCGCATGAGGCTTTGCTGATCAGAAGAGCATTGTTGTACAGAATTGCTTACTGATGTTAATGGTCTCCATCTCTCTAGTGTGTTGCCTGTTGACAAATATGTATTTTTGTACAGTACATCTTACTGCCTTTCGGGGAATATTTCATCTGTGGCTATTGAATTATGAACTGGAAATGTGCAAATGTTTTTAGAGACAGAGGAATTAGCACGACATTAGACTCTTGGGCTTCTTTGTGCAGCAGGGACCTGACATGCAAATGATTTTTTAATTGGATGAGATAATGTTACAGTGCTTATGCCTGAAAGGTTATTTGCTGCCAGAACCCAGCCTGGCTTGCCCTGACTATGAAATTTTAAAGATGTTGGTTTATTTTGTGATTTGTATTGGCTCTCTTTCTTCCTAGCAGGAATGACTGCCCTTGCTGATAGCCACAGATTTGTCAGGCTGTGTAGCTGCTTTCTCATCAGGCGCTGCAGAGCAATCTCTGCTTTTCTAGAAGTGTCATTATTCAGGGATATACTGCTTATCGCTGCTGCAATAATTTTGGAGACTCTGGGAAAGTCTAGACAAGCAGAAGTGATTTCTATAGTGAGTACAAATAAGATTTTTCTGTAGAACTAATTTTATTTTATAGTCTGAAATCCACTTGCATTGGCAGAATGCCTAGGAAATTACTTTCCCAAAGCAAGAGTTTGGAGTGGAATGATTGATGCCAATATGAAGCCTTTTGGTCAAGGAGATTGTGAAATGCATCTTCCCCAAAATAAATGTTTTGGGATGACGTTCACCGGGCCATGCTTGATTGCAGGAAGGGTTTAGAGCAGAAGTGGTTCAAGATGTATCTTAGTTTCAGGAAGCCTTCTTGAAATGCTCTAATATTCACTGTTATGATCATAGCGTCTGGAAAATGTCTGTGTCCTCCAAGGTTTGGCCAAGAGCTTGTGAACATCTGACATCATTTGAGTCAGATCTTTCGAACTGGCTTTGCAAAGGGCCCTGCAGTGCATGTGTGTGTCAGAATGCTTCCCTGGGGATCCCCGTGGACAGGTTCTGCTCAAAGGTTTGGGTTTTGCAGCAGTCGTGGTTTGCAGGGGAATCCTCACTGGGGGTGAGGTGGCAGGGTAAAAGCACAAGCCAGAAACACAAACATTTCTCGTGGTGCTGGGTCAAGCCAGAACGTATCTCTGAGGCTTGTGGAGAGCAACAGCCAGATAATGTCCATGCTAACCAGAATCGTTGCCCTCATGCTGCATTTTCTGGTTTACCCTGGCCTGGAAACTGGAAGTTGGAATAGCAAAAACCAGAACATGTACATTCAACCCTGTAATGTAGATGTGGGATGGAGACAGGAAACGGTTCTGGTAGTTTAAATGGGCAGATGAGCTTTCCTACCTGAGCTGGTAGGGAAGCATTGCCCTGATGGTCTGTCAAGACAAACTTTACTATGAACCATACTACTGCCTAATGAATGTCTCATTAGGAAAGGCTTTGTCAGGCTGAAGAGAGGACGGGTGAAATGGCGTGAAAATAAGCAGTGTTTTGTGCAGTCGCCTCGGTGATGGGAACCTAAGCTCAAACCCCTATCCTGCCTGACCTTTTACAAACGTTTTTTTTTTGGTGCAGCTCTTGATTTCACCTTAATGCAAGCCTGGAATATTTCTGAAAATGCCCAAATCTGCTTTTCACCTTTAAGTTGATTTTATGGATTCTGCTAGAGCTGTTGGACCTTCGAGGGCTGTTAACCCCGTGAGGGCTGATGGTCGGAGACCCGCATCTCTGAAAAAAAATACATGGGTTCTGATGTGCATGGGGTAGGTGTTGTGTTGTGGAACTTTGGGACACAGGGATCTCTGGAAAAGGGTAGCTGGTGAGCGTGAGCTTGGAGCTGAAGCTGGTGGAGCCTGCTGAGCTCCCAGCAGCTGGCTGTTGGATAGTGGTGGTCGCTGGTTTGCTGTGTGCCTCTGCTGCTCTCTCTGTACCCCCAAGATGGTGCCAAAGATGTGAGGATGTTATGAAAGATGCTGATGCTTTGCTTGAGCGTTTTGTTTTCTAGGGGCAGAGGTGGAAATCCAAATGGTCAGAGCACACTGCCATCCCTCATTGACAGAGGAGTCCTGGCAGGATCACGCTGACATGATTGCTGCTTGTATCACTGCTGAAAATGCAGGGAAACTTCTGTTCCTCCAGTCAGCTCTTGGTGTGTGAATGTGGCCAAAAATAGTAAGGAAACATCATTCCCCTCTAGTTCCCTGAGAGGCTATTGAACTAGTTTGTGTAACAAAGTTATTCTAATGTTCTCTGGAGTTTTCCATATGGAGATGTATCCAGCCAAACTCAGACTCCCTCTTTTTTTCCTGCTCTGTGGTTGAACTGGAGGTGCAGCAAACATGGTGATTTTTTTCTAACCGCTTCGGTGCGTATGTCCCCAGGCCCTGCTGAATCATCTGAACTTGTGCCTGGGCATAATCGCTCACTGTCAGCTGCATCCTGGGATCAGAGCGGCGTGGCTGGTGCCCAGGATATTTTGCTAAGGTCTACAAAACCAGTAGCGCTTTTCTGGGAGTCCGAGTGTAAGCATAACAAAACTTACAGGCTGGTGCATTTATTTTATTTATATTTTTTTTCTTGGTCAGCCCATGGGATCTAAAATCTCTGTCGCTGCAAAGAAGAGAAGGCTTGCTACTGTTTTTGTGGGCATTTTCCTGGATCTGAGAGCACTGGCAGCCTAGCAATAAAATTTGCTGGCCTGCTGGGTAGTTGGCTCCCGATGGCAGGCTGCACGCACATGTGTGTGATCCAGAGCGACGCATTGGCCTGCTGCTGCTTTTCTACCCCTTGTTGCTTTTCTGGGGAGCTGATTGCCCCATCCAAAGCAGAGGTGACACTTGCTGGTGTCCCAGCGACACTGAGACTTCAGGGAAAAGTAAGATGAGTCCTGGTGTGCGCAGCACTGCCAAATGACAGCCTAAATCGCTGCCAGCAGTGCTCCTGATTGCAGTGACAGCTTGTTCCACTTGACGCTTCCCTGGTTTTCCATTTAAACGCTGCTCTGAGTCTGTAACACCCTGTGCCCACTGTTTGCCTTTGGGAGTGTTGTTGCTGTTCCCGTGAGCTCCCCTCCCTCATCAGCCCGGTGCTATAATTACTGATGTTCCTGAAACCAGATCTTTCCATGTGTCCTCCTCAGGTCTGGGAGGACAAGGGGGCCGTAAGCTAACCCAGTGCCCTGGAGTAAAGCACAAGACTTCAGGGATTTTGGAAAGCATCAGCTTACAGTGGTTTGGTGGGTTCTTTGAGCCGTCAACCTCTTCACCTTCGGCTTGGTAAAGGAAAAGGGAATATGTGCCAGAGAAGCCACCTGGGATTTTCAGAGAAGAAGCAGGGATGTGGAAGCTGGCACCAGTGGAGCAGCAAGTGGAGGCTGCTGGAGGAGCACAAATCGGAGTTGCTGGGCTGGGTGGTGGGTCCCTAGTCCTACCAGGAGACGGGAGCAAGCCCGTGGGTTCAGCGTTCCCTGCGGACACTCAGCCATCTCTGCAGCCCTGTGCAAGCTGCTCTGTGCCTCTCTCTTAGCAGCGTGCGTGCTCGGTTTGCAGCCGTGTTCCCAAAGCAGTGCCATGGCTTTACAGCCACCTCTGCTGTACCCGGGGGTGCGGTGGGGACGATCCTTTCTCCTTACCAAACTTAAAGACCTTCTCAAATAGCAACACTTCTGTGCTGTTTCAAGCTCTGAGAAGCCCCGGTGGTGTCACCTGTCTGGTACCTGCTTGTTTCGTGGCTGTGGTCCTCATTCCAGTGGGGCAGATCCTGGGTGCTCTGGCCTGTCCTGGGTTGACAGCAAAACACAAATATCAGTCAGCAACTGCCAGGATGAGATGTGCCAGTTTATTTGCTGAAAGTAATCCTAGAAATGCTTCATTTAGGAATGTACAACAGGAGAAGACGGTCACAAGCAGTGGGGTGTGCTGACCTGCGGCTGAGGCAGCCAGAGTTGCGAGCGTGACTGCGAACCGGTGTCCAAATCTGTGATACAGGAATAAACAGTAACGCTTGGCATCGATATGTTCCTCTGTGGTTCCAAAACATGCCAACTCTGTGAGCTAATGCAGCAAGGAAAGGATCAGGAAGGAAGCACTGTAAAAGTCCTGGGCTGTTTTTTTTGGGGGGGTAGGTTGGGGTTAGGGTGGGGGGGGTTTTTTTGATGATGAAGGAAATGGAGGTATGGGGGTTGACAGGATTTGCTGAAGGTCATGAAGCAGGACTTCAAGTAAAAGCTAACAACTGCTCGGCTTTTTACTTCCCGCCCTGCTGTTACCTCTTCTGCAAAAGGCAGTGGTGGAGCCCGGCTCATCAGAGGCTGAGGAGGGCAGGGAGTCTCTCCACTGGAAAGGTGTGCAGGGATGATTGTTGTAGGAGCATTAACCTTCTCCCAGTACCTGCCATCTGCTATGTGCTTGGAGCTGCTGGAGCCAGGGATGTTTGCAGCTCCTGATGGATGGATTGAAAGAGAAGAGCAGCCAGGCAGGACCCCCCTTTTGCATGTGCTTTGAATTCATTGCCCAAAGTCTGACTTGCTTCTGTTTCTGTGATACCTCTTGTTCTCTGGAATAAAACAGCACACGTGAGCAAGCAGGAAGTTCCTTTTGGAGCAAAATATCATAACCTGGTTTGGGGGACAGCATCAGCTGTGGTACAAAAAGAGAAGAGTCTGGTGAGTTTTGTAAGCTTTTTAACCTTCCCCCTCCTCAGTGTCCAGGAAGTGGGTGAGTTAAAACACACCGTAGAGATGTGATTCATTTTGGCAAGCCTGGCTGCTCAAGGCAAGTGAGGGAACCTCCTGCACCCTCTGTCACATGTTCCTGAGTAATAAGTAGCAACACGGTAATAGCCGCTCTGGCAGCACCCTGCTGTTTAGTCGGCTGGGATCGTACTTGGTGAAACACAGGTAGCCCGCACAGGGCAGCGTCGGGGGGTTCACAGGACTGGACTGGGGCATGGTGCCGTGGCTGGCCAGAGATGGTTCAAGGGGAAGATCTGGCCCTCACGTGTCAGCACTGGCCAGGGCTGCGTGGAAGGGCTCTTCCTTGCTAGCTCTAGTAGTCCATTTCAGCGTGTAGCTTGCCTTGCAGCCAAGACTTTGAGTAAGGGAGCAAGCACTTGGGTATTAAGTGTTGCTGACATCTCATTAGCTAATGAGGGGATATGTTCATCTTTCAGGAACAAAACCAAACATGTTTTCAATGTTTGGCTCTCCCGTTTTGTGCACTTAGTTACCTTTCCTGTACTGCAGCATCTGCTTAGCTCTTCTTTGGCTTTTAGTAGTAGTAGCGGACGTGTAGGAGGAGGAAAATAAACTGGTACTTGATCAGCAGATACTGAAGCAGTGCCAGAACCCAAGGGATGCTTGCAAATGATGGCCAACAAGCAACAATCACATTTTTTAATGGATTCATTTCAGTTTTTGTTTGTGGATTCAATATGCGCTACATGTCACAGAAGGTGCTGCTGTAGAGAGGGCTGAGTTCTCGTCTTGCCCCTTCCAAAAGGATTCACTTTGTTGCCTGTGAATTTGGCTAATATTTTTGTCCAGAGGAATAAAAACACAAGCCTGAAGTGCTCCTGTGGTAAATTGCTTTACTTTGTGATTCCTGGTGACCTCTTTTACAGTAACTTGAACAACTGCTTTGAGCAGATAGACTCTCTGGCTTGGCCCTTGGTAGGTCTGGACTTTTTTTTTGGCACTTTGCTTTACCTGGAAACTCCTGACTTGCAGAGAGGGATCTTGTGAGGTGACACTCCGGACTGAAGCGGGGGACATCTGTATAACTATATTAGAAATAAATCTGTGCTCTCCTGGAGAGGAATGGAGACAGTTGTCCTCTCTCCACCTCCATGAACACACCAAAATTGTCTTTTGTTTGAGCTCACCATCACTGAAACTAGGCCTGGTTGAAAACATGAGGTCCTTCTCATTACAAGCACTTCCTTCTCTGGTTTGGTGGCTGTCTGGCTGCCAGCACCTGGGTGTCTGTGTTGAAACACACGTCTCCTCCTTGTGGCACTTTGCGTGTGGGACTCTTCTCTGCTTTTCTGAACTTGGCTCCAAGGTCTACATGCCAGTCAGCGGTAAGGAGCTGCCGGGCCAAAAGGGTACAAGCTGCGGGCCAATGAATGGAGGCTCGGATCTTGTTTGGCTGTGGAGAAGTACTGCCTTCTTGCAGGGGGTCCACGCTGAAGATTTGTTTCATTTTAATTTTTATTCCTGTGCTGTGTCTCACCCCGTTCCCACTGTACGGTTTAGCTTGGCATAGATGCCAGCTTCTGCTTCTAGTAAAGATAAACCTGCTGCCCGTGCTGTTTGCAGTGTGGGAGCGGGGCAGCCAGCAGGCATCTGCCCAAGCCTGGAGCCAGCAAACAAACCCACCCTCCGCCGGCTGCAGGCTCCCAGGAGGGAGGTGGCTATCTCAGCCAGGGTTACCAAAGCTCCTTGGAGCGGGGGTTGAGGCAAGGGCAGAACAAGTCACGAGATGCCTGTCCTCTTGCTAGTTCCCATCCTGTAGGAAGAGGAAGGGAAACAGCTTTGCCGGTTTCTCCGGAGAAGCTTAGGAAGGAATTCAAGGTCCCCGTCCTTGTTTCCATCCTCTCTTTCCATCGCTGCCCTGTGACAGCTGCCAAATGGAAAAAGGGGGTGGCTACTCCAGTCAGGAATCTGGCTTCTCCCTGCAGCTCAAAGCTTGTGTGCTGTGCTCCGGGGATGGGTGGCTTTTTAGCCAAGGGGAGGAGACCAGGTTGTCCCTCCTCTGGCTCTGCCTGCTTGGCAGCTGGATGTGGAGGCACCGAACCGCTGGAGAGGTCCTGGGGTTGAGATGGGCCCTTTGGCCATCGACTGCCATCCAGGCAGCCATCCCCCGTACCGTCCCGCCGAGATGCAGGGCTGTGACAACCCTGCCCGTGGCTATGCTGGCAGGGCAGGTCCCTCCTCGTGCTCAGAGGGACAGAGTGAGTTCGGACCAACCTCTGGGGAGCTCCAGCTTCCCAGGACACCCAGCTCTGAACCGCAGGGCTGGCAGGGGCATGGAGGAGTGTGTGTGAAACCTTGGAAAATCCCGGTCTCTGCGTGCTGCCGGCTCGGAGGGGAGGGCTGGGGGTCTGCATCTTTCTGGGGGCCCTGCCAAGCCGGCTCGCTCCATGCCGGGGTGTGCAGGCACAGCCTGTGCCCTGCCTTTCATCCAGGTGGTGGTGGCTGCCTTGGCCTTTCATTTTCTGAAGGCAGGGGGTGCAGCCTCCTGTTGAAATCAATCGCTTTTCCCCCTCCTCTCCCTCTATCTCTGTGGTTTAGAAACCAGGGAAACGGGAAAGGGAAAGGCAGGTGTGCAAACAGCTCGCTCAGCTTCCCTCTGCCCAGGCCCCTGTACTCTTGGCCTGCAAGGAGATATTAAAACAATACATTGGGAGCCTTCTGGTGAAAACTTTTCTCTCTCTGGCTGTCCAGCCACTCTTGAAGGGTGGGATCTGAATCCTTATCCTTCCCGTAATGCCTGTGGGCACATGGGGAGCCTTAGCTGGTGCCGCTCTCTGTGTACATATTGCCCTCTGCTTTCCCTCTTCTTTCCCTCTTCTCAGGGCTGTATGCCTATCTCCAGGCACACCGAGTCCCAGCACAGTTTTGGGTTGCTTTGGTGGGTTTTGAGGAGCAAAGCTGTGTGTCACAAACTCACTGCCACCTCAGGAGTACGCAGCCCTGAGTAGACCCGATGCATAGAGGACAGCATGCCAGGGATGCAGCTGAAGGGGTATGTCCACGTTGTTCCAGCGGCAGTGTGCCATGAGGCATCTGGGGCAAAGCAGAGGGCTCGATCTGCACTGGGCTTAAAGCAGGTGGCTGTGCTGGATGCTGGGACAAAGGAGAGCTAATAAGAAGCTCGTTAAGCTGCTGCTGGATGTATTTTCCACTGTAGACTAGTTTCTCCTGCCGCGAGCTTCCCGCACTAACTGCTGTTCCAGGCAAAAGCGTTTTCCTGATGTTTGTACATTCATTTATATATAGCCTTCAAAACGATCAAGCTCGTTACCCTCCTCCTCCGATGAATAGGTGTTCCTGCCTGTGTGCCATGTCCCACCGCGCGGGATGTGTGAGCGGAGGCCAAGGATAACACAGCCCTTCAATGGTCCCTTAGTGCTCTTGTGGAGGCGCGGGAAGGGAGCGCTCTGCCCTTGTCTAAGCACCTCTCTGCCTGCTGCTGCTGTACAGGAGAGCAGGGCAGTCGCACTTGCCTTTGACATACCTCTCCTGGACACAAAGCCGTCTGCCCTGCAGTCTGAATTGCCAGCATGGAGAGGAAAAGCAAAAGCCCCCTCACCCGTGGGAGACCCAGGCTCCAAGGCAGCGCTGGCTCCAGGCCGTGACTTGTGTCCTGGCTTTGCGACGTGTTTGCGTTCAACCTCCCCGCTCACGTGTTTTGTTCTCTCCCTCGGCTGCTTGCTTGATCTCGCAGGGAGCTCTGACCTTGCTCGGCGCTGATGGCTTTCCAGCGAATCCAAGGAGCTGGCTGCGGCCCAAGTTCAAAGTGCCAGGTGTGAGGGTCTGCTGCAGGAGGGAAAACGAGCCCAGGGAGTCCTGGGTCACTGCTGCCCTCCCTGAGCAAGCCCTGTGCTGTGGCGTGGGCTTGGGCAGGGGGTGCAGACCATCCTAGCGTGTGGGGGCTGCCCTGGTGCGAGTCCCCTGCGAGTAGCTTACTCGCTTCACATTCAGGCAGGTGGCTTGAAGATGCTGCATGAGTTTAACTTGTGCCTGCACGTTGAGGCTTTCCTGGTGAAAGCTGGATTTCAGTGGCTTTTTTGATGGATTTTTCTCCACTTAAAAATAGCTCTTTTAAGGTAGTGGATGCAACTCTACATGAACTGGGCTTGAGATATTAATTACTCAGAAGTCAGTTTAGGAATGAAGATCTGGAAGTAAATGAGTGCCGGGATGTTGCAGCATGAGCTGGACACTCAGGCAAGATCTGACACGGTTAGGAGGGAGGTGGGAACAGCTCTGGCATGATCATGGTACCGGTGATGCATCGCTTGCACGGCTTGAGTTTTTCCTGGGCTGTTTGGGATGGACTAAGGCAAACAAGGAGCGGAAGTGCGCGGGGGGAGGATGGGGCCGTTCCTCCCACAGGAAACCCAGGATTAGGACACTAGCTGGATTGTGTGGTCCTCACGATCACGCTGCTGGACCCCGTGGCTGAGCACAGCCCGGCAGCTGCGCGGAGCAACAGCAACACGTTCAACCCAGCAGTTCTTGGCAGAGGAGCCGAGGCCAGTTACAACACGAGTGAAAATAAACACAAATGCTGTAACTGGCAGCGCTGTAACGGGAAGGAGGGTGAGCATGGGGGCCAGCAGGAAGCCATTGGTCTTGCAGATGGCTTGCACAGGCCGGGGGCTTTCAGCCACTGCCTGCTGCTGCGCAGAGCCCTGCTTCCCCGGCATCCCCCATCTACAGGCATGGAGCTGCTGTGTGGGGATGGAGGGTGAAGCCAACCCAACCTTAATCTTTCTGGTGCTGTTGGCTCTGTCAAACCCCAGTCTTGGCTACCATCGTGACATCCCAGGGCACCGGCAGCTCTGGGGGATGTTGCCTGGGGCACTGTTTCTGCTGTGGGACTTGCAAGCTGGGGAGCCCAGATCCCTGGGTGGTGTCTGGGCTGGTTTGTGATCAGGGCTCTGTCTGCTGGGCTTTAAATATGATTCTGGTGAACTTTTGCTTCCTGGAGTCCTACAGAGTGTTTATACCAGAACACAAAGTGACCTTTAAAAGGTCCCAGGTTCTGCTTGTCTCCCTGGATAAGGAGAGCAAGCAGAGCAGGACCGGCGTGGTTACACACTGCCCTGCTGCTAAGGTGCTCTGCGTGGGCGTTCAGAGCTGAGGCCGCGCGTTTCTCCCTCTGTCCCGCAGGCTAGCAGGAACAGCCTGGTAGGGTCCATCTCGGATAGACGCGGATGATGCCAGAGCTATGACAGCGATTGCAGTCTTGGCACTGAGGGGTGATCAATTATGGAACAACTACAGGAGGAAGTACCTGAGGTCAGGAAAAAGGAGGAGGAAGAGGAAGAGGCAGTGATGGTGGCAAGTGGAGCCTCAGACCCAAGTGGAGGACCAGACAGCTCGCTGCCTTCGAGCAGCTACACAGGTGAGTGAAGCCACGGGAGCTCGTCTGTCCCCAGAGCATACAGGCATCCACGTCCTCCGGGCAGCGTGCTCGGCTGCAAGGGCAGCGGACCTGCCCACGAATGGAGTTTGGCTTGTTTTAATCTCTTCCCTTTGTGAAATAACGCATCGAGGGCCAAGTTATGGAGAGGCTTATTTCTTCCTCTGCAGTCACTGCACAGCCATTGGCAGCAGGTTGGGAGATGGGAGTTAAAAGAACAGGCCAGTAACATTGTGCCCCAGAGTGAGGGGACTCCCAGGGTGCCTGAGAATGCCTCCCTGGCCACTTCTCGAAGTCCTCGGTGCAAACTGATTGTAGGAACTGGGGGAGAAGATTTGTTGCTGCTGAAGAGGCTCCCCCAGAGCCCTGGGCGTTCCAGCTGGGCAGCCCTGTGCCAGCCACCTGCCGACTGGGGATTATAAAATTTGCTGGTTGGGTTTCATTGCCTAGACATGAATGCCAGAAGGAAGAAATCAGTATTGATGTGCAGTCTCTCAGCTGCTGGGTGCACTCGGGGCACTCTTGGCTCTGGATACGGCATCTGCCTGCAGCCCAGATGCAATGCCAACAGCAGGCTGGGACAGTGCTGGAAATCCCTCGTCAGCCCCATGGCTGGAGGAGTTAGATGCTGGATTTGTGGCTACTACATGAAAGGACACATCCCTTTGTGTGTTTGCAGACCTTTCGCAGAGCTCCTCTCCCTCCCTATCGGACCAACTGCAGATGGGCTGTGAGGAAGCGGCCTTGGGAGCACTGAACGTGGAGTGCAGGGTCTGCGGAGACAAAGCCTCGGGGTTTCACTATGGCGTGCACGCCTGTGAGGGCTGCAAGGTACGCACACCCTGGGGGGGGCTGGGTTCAGCAACACCGGGCAGAGATTAGATCCCAGGGACCATGCCATCCCTAAATTTGCAGCAAAACAGGGAGGCGGGATTGACTGATTGTAAAAAACTCATTTGCAGTTTTTTACTGCAGGTTGTCCAGAGGGTGTTGCAAGCACTCAAATACTGTCCTGGGAGAGGCAGCTGAGATGTGTATGGCCCAAATAGTGCCCGGTCGTGCTTTACTTTGTAAGGCAAATCCATCTGTCCCCACAGGGACCCTGGCTTTGCTTTTGAAGATGCTTTCTGTGCTGCAGATCAGCAGTGAGCCATGTGTTTATCCCCCTGGGATCACTGGCCGCAGCTGGGATGTGCCTCCGAAATTCTTTCCCCCGCAGCAGATGCCAGTGGGGCTGCATTAGCTGCCCAGGTCCTGCCAGACATTCCTGCAGGCTGGGGCAGGCTTGTTCCTCCATCCCTCCCTGCTGGCTGCCGGCAGCATCACACACGCGGCTCTGGCACCAGACCCTGGGCTTCCCTCCGTGGTTTCCTCTCTGCAGCCCCCTTCTCCCACTGCACCACCTGTCCTTGGAACAGAGACCCTGTTTGTGTCGGTGACCCAGGGCTCCTCCTCACCCAGCTGAACCTCCGTGAGGCTCCTGGGGATAATAAACCAGCCTGGTCCCAAACCACAGGTGCTAACACTGCTGTTCCCTTGTCCCTCTGCGCCATGTCCCACTCTGTGCCGCAGGGATTCTTCCGCCGGACGATCCGCATGAAGCTGGAGTACGAGAAGTGCGAGAGGAGCTGCAAGATTCAGAAGAAGAACCGGAACAAGTGCCAGTACTGCCGCTTCCAGAAATGTCTCTCGCTGGGCATGTCACATAACGGTGAGTGTCACCACTGCCCACAGGCCTGGCCAGCTGGGTGCCGTGGGGCCATCAGCCCTTCTACGAAGGGTTCACACAGGGAGGCTGTATGTAGCTCGCGTTATCCCGTGGCTCCCTTCTTGCCAGGGAATCATCTTTCAAACCCAACGCTTTGAGCCTTTGGCTCTTCCTCCCCTTCTTCTGTACAAGAAGGGGCTGTTCATTCCCACCGCGCAGGCTGGCTGTCAGCACAGGCCATACAAGTTGACCCAGAGGGGCCTGGACACGCAGGTGGCTCTTTTGTGCCGGGATTTTTAAACTTCAAGTGTGACCGTCTTGTTCCTGGCCAAGCAGAGGTGTTTGTGTGGGCAGCAGGGTTTGTGCGAGAGCCCAGAGGGTGGGGATGGGAGCTGTGTCGGCCAGGCTAGCAGAGTGGCTGGTTCATGAAGGTGTCAGTGCCAGAGGAGCTGCAGCCCTGGAGAAGCAGAGCTGCTTCCCTGGACGCGATTCCTGCGGTTGTCCTCAGTGTCCTGACCCACCGGTGTTGGTGCCCCACAGCAATCCGCTTCGGCCGCATGCCGGAGGCAGAGAAGAGGAAGCTGGTGGCGGGACTGACGGCGAGCGAGATCAGCTGCCAGAACCCACAGGTGGCCGACCTGAAAGCTTTCTCCAAGCACATCTACAACGCCTACCTGAAAAATTTCAACATGACCAAAAAGAAGGCGAGAGGTATCTTGACCGGGAAGGCCAGCAGCACACCAGTAAGTTGCCTCCCCAGGGCAGGCAGGGTTGGCCGTGACCAGCGTGGCGGGGGCTGTTTTCTGGCAGGTGCTGCACGTCTCCCTCCTGCTGTAGCTGTTCCCCATGCACCAATTCCCAGCTGCAGCCAGGTGGGCTCTGCACATCCTGCCCTTTGCTGGGAAAATTCCCATCGTGCTGTTCCGGGTGGGTGCGGATTGCGTGGGCAACTCTCAGCCCCTGTGGGGAGAGAGCAGCAAAGGGACGGGCAGACAAACGCGAGTGTCCTTGGCGAGGCTGGTATCTCCAGTCGCCGCGGCAGGTTCCTAACTGCTTGCTTCTTTTTCAAGCAGCCTTTTGTGATCCATGACATGGACACCTTGTGGCAGGCAGAAAAGGGGCTGGTGTGGAAACAGCTAGTGAACGGCATTCCCCCCTACAAGGAGATCGGGGTGCACGTCTTCTACCGTTGCCAGTGCACCACGGTGGAGACTGTGCGGGAGCTCACCGAGTTCGCCAAGAGCATCCCCAGCTTCCTAGGCCTCTACCTGAACGACCAAGTGACTCTGCTGAAGTACGGGGTGCATGAGGCCATCTTCGCCATGCTGGCCTCTATCATGAACAAGGATGGGCTGCTGGTGGCCAACGGGAACGGCTTTGTGACCCGCGAGTTCCTGCGTAGCCTGCGCAAGCCCTTCAGCGAGATCATGGAGCCCAAATTTGAGTTTGCTGTGAAGTTCAACGCGCTGGAGCTGGATGACAGTGACCTGTCTCTGTTTGTGGCTGCCATTATCCTGTGCGGAGGTGAGCGGGCGCTCTCGGCCACGCGAGTGTCAGGGAGAGTTCTCCCGTACTTAGAGGTGGTTTGGGGGGGGGCTGAGCTGCAGCTGGCCCTGAGGTCAGCCAGGGGTGGCTTAGGGGGACGAGAGGGAAACCGAGCAGTTCGAAAACCGGAGCTTCCCCATGGCAATGATGCTTAGCAAGCTTGGAGCAACAACCGGGAGTGGCACCTCCTCCTCGTGTGCTGCTGTGGGATATGTTGTCCCAGGGCACACTTCTCCCCTTGTCTGATTGACAAGGCTGGAGTCGCGGTGGGTGGGTTACTGTCCCCGTCTCCCTGTCCCCAGGAGGAGCGTGTGCTTTGGAGGGCTGCACCAAAACGCTACAGCTGCTGTGCTTCCTCCCCACAGACCGTCCTGGCCTGATGAACGTGAAGCAGGTGGAGAAGATCCAAGACAACATCCTGCAAGCGCTGGAGTTTCACCTGCAGTCTAACCACCCCGATGCCCAGTACCTCTTCCCCAAGCTGCTGCAGAAGATGGCCGACCTGCGGCAGCTGGTGACAGAGCACGCCCAGCTGGTGCAGAAGATCAAGAAGACAGAGACGGAGACATCTCTTCACCCGCTTCTGCAGGAGATCTACAAGGACATGTACTAAGGACCTGTTATTTATGAGAATGAAGCCATGGATTCCCATCAAGACTCTTTGTACAGAAGCAAAGAAATCCTTTCCCCGTGTCTTCCATTTCTTCTACTGGAAATTCTTTTCTACGTGCCCCTGACATACGGTACATAGGGCAAGATGCCATAAGATTTTGCAGCCACCACCTGCTAGGCCAGGGCTTCCGTTAACACACACTAACAAATTTACAAAGGCAAATCATAAGCTACTGTTTCCGTTACTACGGCCCAGCTCTTCAGCTGCTCCCCGGGGCCCCTGGAGCGGCCGGGCGGTTTACACGGCCCAGGTTGTGGGGTTCCTGCAGCAGCCTGGGGGGGGTGGGGGATGCTCTGGTCATTCGGAGACCCGAGTGCGGTGCGGGTATTCGGTGGGGCCAGCAACTGCGCTTACGGCGTGTTTTTATTTTCTTTTTCATATTGCACTCTGAAGACATAGTCCTGAGCTGTGAAGTCTAGGACAGTGTAATGAAAAGTTGTTTCTCTCTTTCCCAAAGAAAAGCCAGAGTATTTGAAGACGGGTAGGGCTGTCCTAGCAGAGCCCCTCAGCTGCCGCCCCTCCTCGCTGTGCGGCGTATTCCTGTCTCCCAGGGTGATTGTGTGACCTCTGCCTTCCCCTGAGTGCTGGGTGTGAGCCCTCGCTGCTGGTACCCCGCTTCCAGAGGGAGCCTGCCCCTCGGCACCTCAGTACGCGAGAGGGAGGGGAAGGGGAGGTGGGAGGGAAACGGTTTGATTTACAAAAATTCGCCTTCAGAGCAGAGGCTGGAGTCTGTGTGCTCGCCCAGGCTGTTCTGCACAGACGGGAGTTACCAGAAACTCTGTGCAGGGCCAGGGACTGGCCTGGGACTGGTCAGGGTTTAGGTGACAGGGCTGGCGGCTTGTCCTGCGGATCCCTTCCCCGGCCGGGGGGGCTCTGGGGGTTTTGCAGGGTAGCGCAGGCAGCAGAGGCTCCCCAGTACGGCTCCTGTGAGCACTGGTGCAAGCAAAGGCTTCGGCAGCACCAGCAAAGGGAAAGCCACAGCCAGCGCTGCTGCCCTGCCTCAGTTTCCCCTCTGTGAAAAGAGCTGGATTATCTCTGCTCAGAGGGGGAGCAGGAGGATTAATTAGCGCATCGGTTGCAAAGTGCTTTGCAGCTGTAAAACACAGTGTCAATGCCAAGTATTCATAAAAGGAGAGGGAGAGGGTGGGATGCTCGAGGTGAGCAGGAGCTTCCCGATGAGTGCAGCCGTGTCAGGGCAGCTGCCCTGTCCTCTGCCGCTGTCCCGAGTGCAGGGACAGCTCCAGGCTCCAGGCCTGCCCGAACCCAGGGCTGGTTGGGGACTTTACCTCACAACTTCTCGCAGCTGTAGTGATGCCGCGGTGCTGCCGGTGCCCGGGACAGACCCCCGCATGGGGGGCTGCGTCCCCCGGGCTCTGGGAGAGAGGATGGACCTGTCCCCTCTCAGGGTGGTGGTGTCTGACTTAAGAAGTGGCGCTTCCCTGTCTGCAGCTCGTGGTCCCATGTGTCCCGGGCAGCCTTTTTAAAATACTGATATTCCAAGGAGGAGCTGTGGGAGCAAATTAGTCGCTTTTATTTTATTTTCCTCCTCTTCAGGGTAGCAGATTTCCCTGGTGCAATAATTCCTTTAAAATCCGAAGGGGAAGAGTGCTGGGCTTCCCCTCCGTGTCGCAGGGCTGGTTGGTCCCAAACCTGTCCCTGCTGCCGCTCTCCGGCTCCTTGCCGTGCCTCAGTTTCCCTGCCCTCTGCCCGCCCAGCCCCTTCCCCTCCCTACCTCGCAGGGGTGTTATGAATTACCGTTTCTAAAGCACTTTGAAGCCCTCTTGGGGAAGGCACCAGAGAAGTGTGTGTGCTGGACCGAGGCCCCGGGGGATTTGTCCTTCCAAAGCCCCCAGTGGCAGCCCCTGCTGTGGCCGGCATGCAGGACTCACGTGCTCATCACCTGGGGAATTTTTTGCTCTTCCCTCCTCAACAGTGTAACAACCCTCAAACTGAAATGTATATTTTTGCTAGAAGTACAAACCTCCAAGTGTTTTTAATAATATAAATAGTGTCCACAAACTGACTTGACTTTAAATAAATCTGAACTAAATATTTAAGAACCTTTTCGCATCCGGCCTTTCTCTGGGGGATTTCTCTCGGCCCCTGGGGGGCTGCCCTTTGGGAGGGTTTCCATCAGAAGCGATGATTTTCCATCAGAGGCTGGATTTGCTGTGATTTCCAGGGATTTGCCACGATTCCCAGGTCTCTGTGCTTCCCAGGTCTTGTAGCTGCTGTGTTTTTTCCTGCCTGCTCTTGCCATCAAACCTAAAGGCAGCAAGAGCCGGTCGTGAGCAGGGTCCCAGCCTCAGAGCCCCCTGTCCCAAATTTTTGCCGTAGCCCTTGCTGCGGGGTGAAGCTGGGCCATGAGCTGAGCGGGGCCGTAGCCACCCCAAGGTGGGCAAGGGTGGGCTCAGGGACAGCCCAGCCGTGTGCTGGCACCGGCCTCTGCTCTTGGCCGCGTCTGAGCACCCCAGGGTTTGCAGGGACCGGCTGCAGCCCGCCAGGCTGCCCTCCCTGCCCCCCGTCAGGGTGTCCAAGCACTTGGCACTTCCCCAAGCTGTGCCACTGCCCCAGCCTTCCCCATGCGGCTGGGGCCACAGAAAGCCCTAAAGGTCCCAGGTGGGGTGGGGGGCAGCAGAAGGGTGAGGGTTGAGGTGCTGGGCCTGCCGGGCAGGTGACAATCACCCAGGTGGGCACCAGCTGCACCCACCAGCCCCTATCTGTTGGGGTTTAACCCGGCAGGCGGCGAAATGCCACGCAGCTGCCCTCTCGCTCCCCCCGCAGCGGGACGGAGGAGAGAACCTGAAAAAAGTAAAATTCATGGGCTCAGATAAAGACAGTTTAATAGGACAGAAAAGGAAGGGACGATAATAGTAATAATAGGAAGAAGACGAAGAGGAAGAAGAATTAGAACGTGCAAAGCGAGGGATGCACAATGCAGTTGCTCACCACCCACCGACTGATGCCCAGCCAGTCCCTGAGCAGCGGCCCCCAGCCAGCTAGTTTATAAACTCAGCATATATATCATCATATGGTATAGAATATCTCTTTGGCCAGTTTGGACCAGCTGTCCCAACTGTGTCCCCTCCCAGTTTCTTGTGGCCCCCTGACCTCCCTGCTGGCAGGGTAGTGTGAAGAGCTGCAAAGTCCTTGACTAAGTGTAAACACCACGTAGCAACAAGTAAAACGTAGTGTGTTATCAATGTTATTGTCATCCTAAATCCCAAACACAGCACAGTACCAGCTACTAGGAGGAAAATTAACGCTATCACAGCCGAAAACAGTACGCCACCCAAGGCCATAAATAGCCCTGGAGATGGCCCTGCCCTCTTGTCTGCTGGGGACGAGATGGAGCCAGGCTCGCTGGTGGCATCTGGGGTGTTAAGGGCCCGGGGGGACTGTCTGAGACCCCCGTGCAGGTAGGGCTTGGTGGGGGGGTGGCTGGGAGCAGCTTGGGGGGGGGGGGTGTAGGCTGGAGATGGGGCTGCAAGCCTTTCGCTGTGGGAGCAGAGTGGTTTGTGATGCCTTTGAACCCCACCCCCCCCACCCCCTGCCATTTCCCATTTCTCCTGGAGGCTGTGGGGCTGGGGGGAACGCAGCCTGTGCGTCCGGCTGGCCCTCCTGCTGGAGCTGGGGGTCCCTGGCAGCGTGCTGGCTGGGCACCCCTCCCTGCCAGCCCCAAGCCAAGGACTCCTGCCCCTTCCGTGCCCCCATGGGGAGCCAGAGCCTGCCCCGTACCCCTGGCTCGTCTCCATGCTCCGGGGGGAGCCCCCAGGCTCGTGGCCCCCGGCTGGCGCAGCCCTGGGCTTTGTTTGCTTTGCAATTAGCTGGGAAATAAGGCTGGATGGGGTGAGGAGAGCCCCGGCGCTCTGCTGGGCTCTGCCCTTGGTGGGAGCTCCGGTGCCCAGACACCAGCCTGGGGGCTCCGAAAATATGGCCCCATCCAGGCACCGCTGGTACCCGGGGGGGTGGGGGGGCCGGCGGAGCGGGGCTGGAGGGGGGCTCTGAGCCCGGCCACGTGGCTTCTCCGACTGGCAGGAATTTTGCCCGCGGATCCTGCCGATGGGGCCAGAACTGCCGCTTCTCTCACGATAGAAAATCAGTCCAGATCTGCAGGTACTTCCAGAGCGGGTTTTGCAGCTATGGAGAGTGCTGCAGGTAAGGGGCGGCGAGGAGGGGGCCTGACGCCACGAGGATGGGCTTGGGAGCCAGGAGGTGTCATGCTGGGCTGACCCTCTGTCTGTCCCTGGGCTCCTCCAGCTACCAGCACATCCAGGATGACCCAGTGCCAGTGGGAACCCGCCATGGCCCCGTGCCCCCCCGGCCGCTGGGGCTCGCAGCCTGACAGTGTGCCCACAGCAGGGGGCGGGGGCTGGGGGGTAGCACGGCGCAGCTCGGCCCACCCTGTCCCCAGCGTGAGGCATGTGCCCTTCAAGTTGCCAAGCGCGGAGGTTAAGAAGGAAGAGAAAGACAAGAACATCTCAGCACCTGATAGTGCCCCCCGTGGGGCCATCAGCAGAGAATTTGTCCCTGCAGGAGATCAGGGTGCCTCAGGTAGGTGCCAGGGGACCAGCGGGGGCTGAGGATACCGGGGTGGTTGCAGTGGAGCATCCTGTGCATGTTTCTGCCTTTGACCCCAATCCCCCTCCCTCCGTCTCGGGGCAGGGCCCACCTGGGGCTGTGGAAAGCTCTTAACAGCTTTTTTTAGGGTGGGGACCTTAACTGCTAAGCCACGATGATGGGGTGGGATGTGCTTTTCCCCTCTGAGAGCTCTCCTGCCTGCAGGCTCCCAGCCCGGAGGGCTGGGACTGGATCCAAACTCCTCTGACCCCAGAGAGGCAGCGGGGGAGACGGTGACACGGACTGACCCTACCAAGGTAGGCTTGGGGGTCTCCTGTGGCTGGGGGGGGTCCCATCGCCCCACATCAGTCCCCTAGGCCGGGGCAGTGATGGAGCTGGAGGGCTGCAATGCTGTGCCGCTCTGCTTGCAGGTCACGATGGAGCCGGGCGCTGCGGCAGCCCTGATCCCCACTGCGGTGCTGAGGGCTCGGAGCGAGGCCGTGGTGTGCGGCATCTGCATGGACCGTGTGTATGAGAAGCCACTGCCAGAGGAGCGGCTCTTTGGGATCCTCCCGAACTGCAGCCACGCGTACTGCGTGGGCTGCATCCGCAAGTGGCGTCGCAGCCGGGACTTCCAGAGCATGGTCATCAAGTGAGTGGGGACGGGGATGTGGCAGGGTGGTTACTGCCACCCCTTCTGCACCCTGAAATTCTTCCTTGGGTCTGGTGATGTAGCTTTGGGATTGGAGTGACTTTCCTGTGGGTACAGGCTCTTGGGACTTGTGGTGGAGACGGGGATGCTGGATGAGGCTGTGGTGGTGGGACCACCCATGTTCCCTCTTCCCTTTTTGGGACACCCGCCTGCACCCATTGCCTTCACCCAGGGCCTGCCCAGAGTGCCGGATCACCTCCAGTTACTACATCCCCAACAAATACTGGGTCTCGGATGCGGAGGAGAAGGAGAAGCTCATCAAAACCTTCAAGGCGCGGACAGGGTGAGTGTGTGGCACTGCGGGCTGCAGTGTTGCTCCAGGAGCCACGCACACAACTGTGCCTTGAATCCCACAGGAAAATCAGGTGCAAGTTCTTTGTCCAGAACTCTGGCCACTGCCCGTTCAAGTCAGACTGCATCTACCTGCATGAGGTGCCTGCCAGGCAGCCACTGCAGCGCAGGCAGCAGTGGCCAAGGATGCCCGCTGTAAGTGGGACAGCATGTGCTGGGGGGCTGGGGCACGGCACGGCCGTGTAGCACCGCCGGAGGCCGGGGCTCATCCCCTCTCCTGTGCTGCAGGTGTTCAGCCCTTCTCCCTCAGAGAGCTCTGATGAGGATGAGGAGCTCTGCGTGCTGGAGTGGGCACTCACCCTGGCCCTGACGGAGACAGACGTGCTGCTTGAGTTAAGGCCATGAGATGCTCTTCACACACTTCAGCGACTCCAAGCCACAGGGTGTCCCCTGGGCCCGGGGGCTGCCCGTGGCGGGGAAATGTTTTCTGGGAGGGGGAAGCATCTGCTTTTGATGTGTTTAGCTGCTGCTGGTGTTGGTTTAGGGGGGGGCTCCAGGCATGGAGTGGGGTGGGATGGGGAAATAATGTGGCTGTACCAATGTCTGAACGCTCAGCAGGTCCCACATCCCCGCTCCTCCCAGGGAGCTGGGGGTGACAGAGCTGCAGGGGTCTTCAGGGCAGTGGGGCACAGCCCCCCCTTATCTGGCCTTCACCTCCTTAGCCATGCTCTGCACCCCTGGGAGACCTCACAGGAGCTGGGGTGGTGGGCTAGGGGACAGTGGGGGTTTTTAATGCACACGGGGCCGCGGCTGGGGGAGCTGGACAGCTGGGGGTGAATATTTTAAACTGCTTTTAGCCAAATCTGGGAATAATGAAATAAAATGGACTGTGTAACATCAGGCTGCCTGGGGGCTCTCCTTCCGCGGGGGGAGGGGGGGCTGAGGGGATACCCCCGCGGGGGTTGGAGCAGGGGGGATGTTAGGGTTTGACTTTAAGGATTTATTTGCATAATATATAAATATTGCATGCCGGGTTGATTTGCATACTCGGCGCGCTTTTCCAGCGGGGCGTGGCCGGAAGCGCGCGGCGTCTGTTCCGGGGGTGGTGCGCGAGGGTCCCGGGGCACCGGTACCGGGCAGCCCCCGGGGGGGGAGGCGGAGAACAGCGGGCGCCCTCCGCTCCCCGCCGCCTTGTCCCCGCGGTGAGTGCCTGCCCGCTGCGGGCCCCCCCGCGGGCGGCCGGCTGTGCCCCGCCTGGTTTGCCGGCGGACGGGAGCGGGTCACCGGGGCACGGTGATAATAACGGGGTCAGCGTGGCTGTGGGTGCCGGGGCGGAGGGGTTAGGGGTTCTGTTCCTGGAGGAGGGGGACGGAGGGGGTGGGGGGTTCCTTCTCGCCCCACCCCCCACCCCGGGAGCTGGTGGTGGGGAGCTGGGAGCGAAGTGGTTTTGGAGGACTTGGAGGAGCTCCCGGTGCTCTGGCCTGGCTGCGGCCCCCGGGAATGCTCCTGCAGCCCCTCCGGTGAGGAGGGTAACCACGGACCCCGCTGCGAGTGGGGAAGGGCAGCCCCAAAACTGCAGCTGGTGAGGGAGGACCGTGGGGTTTGCTGCGGAGCACGGCTGGCCAGGTCCTGGATGCACGGAATCTCCCTGTGCCCCTCTCGGTGTGACCCGTGTCAGGTGCTCCCCAATTTTCTTGCAGACGGCTGCGAAGCCCCCGGAGCAGCGATGGAGCCCCCCTGGCTGCAGAGCTTCGACAAGCCGTGCCGCCTCCTGCTCCACACGCTCGCCTCCGGCTCCTCCGGGACGCAGGCTGCCCTCCGAATGCTGCAGCGGGGCCAGGCCCACGAGGGAGCGGGGCAGGCGTTTCCCTGGCAGCCCTTCATCGCAGCCCTGTGTGCTGAGGAGCCCACGCTGGAGGGGCCGGAGGGGGCCCTGGCTCTGTGAGTCAGCCGCGTTTCCAAAACGTGGTGTTTTGGGTGGGGGTGGGTGGCACGGCGAGTGCCCGATTCAGCACTGTGCATCCTCTCCCCCCCCGCTGCAGCGGTCCGTAGGGGAAGTCAGGATCGTAGCAGGGACCTGCCGGTCTCCCAGCTTGTGTCTGCAAAAGCTGGTGAAGCCATTTGCCGCCTCCTCTGGCTTCCCAGTCCCGTTATACCCTGCGCCGTGGGGCAGGTTGGCAATAAGGAGTTGGGGATTTGCTCTGACGCCCTGCCTCTCCCTTTTCTCCCTTTATCCAGTAAGCCACGGCTGCTGCTGCTTCCCGTCATGTGCCAGAGAAACCTCTTCTCCCTGCTCCTCGTGGTGCGAGCCATGGTGCCAGGGGGCTGCCTGGGCCAGCTGCTCCAGGCTGTGGAGCAGGATTCCCATGTGGATCCCTGGGTACGGGCGCTGGGGCATCTGCTCCAGCAGGGACCAAGGGGAGAGGAGCGCTCCCCACCTCCCACTCCCTTGTCTTCTGTGTGCCAGCAGCAGCTTAGCTGCCTGTGCCAGAAAATCACCCAGAACAAACCAGAGGGGCAAAGAAAACTGAACTGGTGCTTCAGCAAGCAGCCCGGTGCCGCTGGGGATGTGGCTGACACTATGCTTCAAGATGGGAAGCACAAGAAAGTGTTGGAGGAGAGCCTGGATTTGGACAAGGAGAGGGAGGGAAAGGGGTTGCTTCTGGAGGAGGTGGTGTTTGACCCCCCGGGAGCCCAGGAGGCTGGGGATGTGGCAGGGATGGAAGAGGAGGTACCTGCGGAGCCTTCAGGGGACGGATCTGCTCAGAACCTGGATGGAGCTGCTCTGGAAAGCTCGGAGCAGGATGCAGCTGGGGAGCCCAGGAAGATTCCCCAGGCAGAGCTGGCAGCAGAGGCCCAGTCCTTTCTCCAGGTACTGGGCAGGGTTTCCTTCCCCCTTCCAGCCAGGGAGCCTTTACAGTCTGGTTTCTATTCCGTTGTCTCATTTTCCTCAGATGCATGGACAGAGGCTGAAAGTGCTGCTGCAGAAGGAGTCTGACGTAAGTGGTTACTCCTGTCTCTCTGCTGGAGCTGATGGTATAAAGGGGTTCACGCCACGGCCTCCAGAAGGGGTGGGAGACAGGTGGCTTTCACAGGGAAGACTGGAGGGGGATACAAAGCCCCACTGCCACCTCCTCTGGGCTCAGGTTCTGCCTGCCTCCGCCTCCCAGGGATGTGCGATGTGGTGGGCGGCCTGTGGGGTCAGCGCTGGCCAAAGCAGGGGGTGGTAGGAAAGAGAAAAGCCCTGGAGCTGTATTTTGTGAGTTGCTTTATTTGTTGTATTGCCCAATACTGTGTTTTTCTCCAGCGCTCAGATCTGAGCATCCCGCTGGAGGTGCACATCCTGAACAGCTGCTCTCCCAGCCAGGTGAGTTTCATCATCCTTGCTGCAACTGCCATGGAGGGCCTGCTGCTGTCCCTAATGTCCCTGTGCCTTCTGCTGTCCCCAGCTTGAGGGGCTGTGCTCCTTCCTACAGCTCTCCACGTGCCCGGAGCACCTCCTGGTGCGTTTCTGCAGCTGGCTGTTAGCTCTCACCCCCAACCTCAGCTACACCAGCGCGGCCGTCCTGGCAGAGCAGCTCTTCCTCAGGCGAGTAAGTGTGAGGGCAGCAGAGGCTTCCTGCACCCCATTTTCCTCACCACCATCCCCATCTCCTGCCTTTTCTGTCCCTAGGTCCTGTCCCTCACCCAGCCACCCTCCCGTCACCTCATGGCTGCCCTCGCTTCGTTTTGCTCCAAGTATTCCCAGCCCTTCTGTGAAGTCCTGGTGGCTGCGGTCCTACGGGAGCCTGGGGAAGGTGCGATGGGCTCGCAGGAGGCACGGCTGCTTCTGGAAGCAGCTGAGGGAGCTGAACAGGGGCCATGGGCTGCATCCAGCAAGAAGGGAAGCCCCAACTGTAGAGTGCTGTCTCCTGGGAGGCATTTATCACCCAAAACGTGTTAGGAATCATGGAGGAATGGTGCTGGTTTTATCTGGGCAGGGAAACACTTGAGAGTTTGGGTGGGAGATGGGTTTACAAATGCCTGCGATGGAGAGGGAGGAGACGCTAGGCTGGTTTCTCAGCACCAGTTCCCCCAGAGGACAGCTGCCATCCCTTCATGGAATAGAGGCTTCCTGACAGCTTCTAATGCTGGGGCCAGAACTGCCCCAGGGTGGCTCTGCTGGCATGAGAAGAGGGTCCTGTGTGAATCCCTGCCATAGCAGCATCCCCTTTTCCTAGGGACTGGTGCTAATTAAACCCTTGCTGCAGACAGGCAAAGGAAGCTGGATTATCCTGAGTAGTTCTTGGGTGTCCTGACTGGGATGTGCCTCTGTGTGAAGGGCTGCCAGGAAGAGTTGGACACATCCCTATGGATTTGGCAGCTTCTGGAGACTCTCCTCCCTCTTCTTCGCTCTTGCAGGTGCTGAGCAGACCAAGCTGGTGTGCGAGCTTGTGGAGGAGTGCCTGGAGCCAGACTGTGTACGACTGGTGCTAAGGTAAGAGATTACAGGGACAACAGCTCTGCTTCAGCTTTTGTGCCTGTCTTGATGGGTCTGGCTGGCTCCAGCCACTCAGGAGCACCAGCGAGGCCGTGTGAGCATCACATCTCCTCTTCACCGTCCTTTGTAGCCAAGTCCTAGAGATGCCTTTGACAGAGAAGCTCCTGCCAGTGCTGCAGGCTGTGCTGGAGCGGCAGGTGAGGGGATCTCGAGGATCCCCCTTGTCCCCCTGGGTTTCTTTGCTGGCTCCAGCAGCGCTAGAGCAAGGACCAGCTCTCCTCTACATTCATGGCTCTTCCAGGAGGTGCTGCCCCCCGAGCCCTTTGAACTCCTGGTCCTGACTCTGTGCCGGCAGGCCCCAGTCTTTGCCACGTCACTGAATTATGCCAAGCTGGTGACAGCCATGCTCACCATGTACCAAAGCCAGGTAAGACCAGGCTTGGGTCCTGCAGATCAGCTGGTAAAGCTGACCCAGGGCCTGGCCCAGGGGTCTCGGGTGGGCTCCTGGCAGCACAGCTCTCTGAGCTCCTTGCTTCTGTCTGTCCCAGGTCACCCCAGCCCACCGGAGCAGTCTGGCTGCTGCTCTGGATCAGAGCAATGCGGCCCTGAAGAAGTCACTGCAGGCCATTCTGGAAGGAGCCAGGTGAGGTAGATGCGGGGCTGGGGGGGTCTCTCATGGGGGGGTGGCAGCCTCTGGATTCCTTGTCTACCCCAGGCAGTGGGAAACTGGGTGCCAGCAGCAGCTGTGCCAGTGTGTGTTTGGCGGTGGGTTCCCCTTTTCTTGATTTCTCTCCTCTTTCTGTCTCCTCCTCCCAGGTGAGCGCCAGAGGGAACTGCGAGATAATAGCTTCCTTGGGCAGAGGATGCTTGCAGGGTGGTGGTAGCTGCAGCCCAGTCCCTCACTGGGGCTCACCACCAGCGTGATGGAGACGCAGCAACGTGGGCTGCTGCACACACAGCCCCCATGCCTCAGCCCAGGGCCTTGCAGGTACCTCAGGCTCAGCCAGCCTGGTTTGAGGTGGGCTATCGCTGAGCAACGCCATCCCAGCCCCACACACGCCCCCAGGCTTGAAGATGAGGGTTTTCTTGGTTAAACAATGAATATCTTTCCAGTCATCTCCGCCTTTGGACTGTCTGTGGGCTTGTGAGAGTCTGCCACCACAGGCACCTTGCCACACTCAAGATGGCGCCTCCCGCCTTCCCGCCCTGCCACGCTCAAGATGGCGCCTCCCTGCGTGTCCCAAGATGGCGGCAGTGGAAGGACGGCAGCTCAGCTCCCCCTCGCCCAGCTCCGGCCCCGTGGGCACCCCGCAGCCCAGCTCACCCCCACATCACGCAGGGCCCACGAGCGGGAGGGGTGGCTAGGCACATAAAGATGGTTTGTTCCCCAAACATGGCTTTATTTTAATCAGGAAAACAAACAGTCGTTAGTTTTGCATTGTCGACGGGGTAGCGTTGCCTGAAGTGGGGCTGCAGCGAGCCGGGGCCCCTCAGAGAGTCGAGGGTGCCTGTTCTCCCTGTGTGTTCCGTTATAAGAAGGGGTTTGTGTCTCCATGCCCCCTCAGCGGGCGGCCGGGGGCTGTGGAGATGCTGAAACCCTTCGCTGCCAGGTGCCCTTGGCCATGGCGAGCGGGCTGGGCGAGGCCATGGCTCCTGCCTGGTAGCTTGTAAATCTGAAGAGCTTGACTCCTGTGCCTTATTGCTGTGGTTTGCAGGTGACCCGGCTTGTTTTAACCAACACAAATCTGCATCCTGGCTAAAAACGGAGCAGCAGGGCTGCAGTGTTTCCCGCGTACCCGCGCCCTTGTCTTGTTCCTCACGCTGAGGAGCGCCATGCCTACCCGGCCTCGGCTCTCCCTGAAGCGGCTGCTCCGGCTCTGCACGAGCTGGCATGCCGCCCCTTCCCCTCGCTCACAGCCCGATGGCCCAGGTGAAGAATCATTTTGTCCAAAACCTTTATATTTGGAAGTGTTTTTCCAGTGTTGTGGCCTGGAGCACCTGGCAGGCACCATTGCACAGTGCAGCTCACAGGCCCTTAGTTCTCACTCCCCTGAACACGTTGCTGAATGGAGACGGAAATTAATTTGAGGCTCTTGGAAGGTGATAATTGTGGACCAGGCATAATTGACCGTTGTGATTTTATCCTGGCTCGAAGGAGCCAAGGCACAAGTGGTATGTTTTGCACGGGTCAGCGTTTCTCTGGTGGCTAAGCTGATTTCTGGGTGGTGCAGCTGTGATCTGCTGGGTCGTTTATCTGATCTGCTGGGATTTACAGCTCTTGGGCTGCAAGAAAACAGGATTTAGATGAAGAGCTGGTTAACTTGAATTTTCTGCTTTAAATTTGCCTTTTTTTCCCTGTTCTGCCAGGGCCTGCGAGGGGCCCTGCAGTGTGTGTCATGTTTCTGGTTCTCAATGCGGTGATGATGATGGTTCCCACTGCGAGGTGCTTAGGGATATGCTAATAAAAAGTAGTTCTGGAGCATTACTGTTTCCAAATTTCTATCCTCTATCCTTGAAAACACCCACTGGAAACCTCACCTGGACACCTTCTGGTCAGAGGACTGGAAAGATGAGGATGGGAGAGGGTGGATGGCTCTGAGGGAGGCAGTGCTAGAGTTTTAACGGGGGTTTTGAAGCATTGCATACTTCAGGAACTATTTAAAAATGCATATACATTTACATCTACAAAGGGAGAAGATGGATTAAAACATGTAGGTGTGACATGTGCCTGCTTCCAAGTTTGCTCATTAATGTTTATATCCAGCCAGAGGAATGACACTGAAGCATTAAGCGATGCTCTTAACACCGAGAGCACTCATTTCTCTACAGTAAGAATCTTGAGCTATTTTAGGTGACAGTGGACTGATGAGGCTTCAAAGTCTACGTTAGCTGGAGGAAAGAAACCTCCAGGGAGCCAAATTGTTGATGTATTTGCATACCAGTGAGTTGTTGGTTGACTCTATTGAAGCTATTGTAGGGCTGCCCAAAATATGACATAAATAGAAATTGTGCCCTGATCATCAGGGTCTGAGCCTGCTGTTCTGGCTTTATTAGGTAGCAGGCTGTGGTCTTTGCACTTTCCCTGCAAAGCTTGTACCAAGTGACCTCGGTGTCATTGTCCCTGGTGCTTTGACTGCAGCTGTCGGTCATGTGAAGGTGACCAAGGACAAACTCGTCTCCAAAATTCACCTGCTCATCAGCTTCCTGGTGTCTTTGCTAAAGAAGAGCTGGGAGAACACGTGCTGTGTATATCCAGAGCACCCTGGGGAAGCCCTGGCATCCCTGTGGACTGGGCAGCAATAAAGGGTTTGAAATCTGGCCGTGGTGTACATCTCCTCCCTGATGGATGTTTGGTTTTGTAACTGCTTACTGGTTTCTTTAGGCAACAGTTTCATTTTGACAGGCTGTTCTTGGCTGCTACGTGCTGTATGCAGCTTGCACTTCCAACTCATCTGGATGTACTGGGAGCTGTGTTTTGGGCCAGCCTACGTGGTTTTTGCAAAGAAACAGTAGTCAGGCAGGAATCGGCTTTGCAGATTTCAAGGGGGGTTCCTGTTCTGCTGGAAAGCATTATGCTGGCTCATGGCAAGAGCCGCCTTAGCCCTGTTTTTGCTCTTGGCTGCAGCTTATCATGTACCGTAGATTCCTCTGGAGTATACGTGTAAGATAACAGTCACGTTAGGAGAATTGGAAGCAAACCCTGCAGACGCTAGACGTGCTGGTGGAAGACTACTTGATAACATGGTGATTGGTAGCAGCGGCACAGAAGACTTTACTTTTGACTCTTCTTGGCCCTCTCAAGAACTTTAAAATGCAGCC